>NC_137979.1:17091430-17631430 GCF_963924665.1 Micromys minutus
AGAACCCGGGCATGCACAACACAGAGAGGCAACAAAAAATGTATCATCTGTTTCCTAGCTTTATGTCCAAAGACAGGCACACTTCACACCAGGAAAGGGCAGCTAGGTCTTCACAGATATGCTGAGTTTCTACCACACAAAAGCAGAGAACAGGGCTAAAGTCACCCTGTGTTAGTCAGGGTTTACTGCTGTGAACAGACACTATGACCAAGGCAACTCTTATAAAGAAAAACATTTATCATCAGGGCTCCTGCTTCATAGCAGGCATGGTGCAGGAGGGCTAGGATGAGGGCAGTGACACACCTACTCTAACAAGACCACACCTCCTAATGGTGCTACACCCTGAGCCAAGCATATGCAAACCATCACACACCCCATGATTGACAGACAGGTAAGAATGAAAATACAAGCTACATACAACACGATGCCCTCAAACCTACATGTAAACTCTGTCCAAGTTTCTGACTGATTCCTGAATTACACAGGTACAACCAGGCTCCGAACAGCCCAGCTAAGACCAAATATAGTACACTGAAAGGTCGGCTCCTATCCAGTGAGGGGGTTGGAGGGAGACAGAATTTTGAATTTGAGTTCGGTGAAGACTAATGAAGCAAGCAGAACTCTATGGAAGTATATATCAACATACAGTCTCTAAAACATGCCATTCATACCATTCACACCACCCAAGACATAGACTTAGACATAAGAAACTAAAATAAATAAATAAATAAATAAGACTGTTATGGTAGATATGAAGTCTCCCCTCAAAGAGCTTATAATTTATAAGAGTGGTTCCTCCCTCCCCTCCAACTGGTGGTGCATTTTGGAATGTTCTGTAAACTGTAGAAAACGGGAAGTACCTGAAAGAGATGTGGGGGGAGCTCCTTGGGGGATATTCTGTCCTGTCTCTTTTCTTTCTGTCTGTGCTGAGGGAAACAGGTTTTCCCCACCATGTATGCCCACTGACATAACATTCTTCCCAAGCACACGGAGCTAAGCAAACATTCACTGAAGCTTCTGAAAATGTAAGAAAAATAGAAACAGCTTCCTTTGTGTATGTCAGACATTCTGCCACAGTGACCAAAAACAGTAACTGTCACAATGACCCAACTCAAAGAAAATTCACCAATGGAGATTACTAGCTTTGACAGATCAGAATCTTAAGTAGCTCTAGTTCCTTCTTTCTGTTGCTTCAATAAAACATTCTGACCAGGAGCAACTTCAGGAGGCATTAATTTGGCTATACTTCCAGGTCATAGGAACTCTAAGAAACCTTGGAGAAATGCTACTAGCTGGCTTGCTCCCTCAATCGTGTTTAAATGGGTTTCTTATACAGTCTAGGATCAGCTGCCTAAGGATGGTGCCTCCCACAGTGGACTGGGTCCTCCTGCATCAACTGGTGGCCAAGGCAATCTCCCACAGACACACCTACAAGCCAGTATGATTTGGGTAATTCCTCAATCAAAGCATTCTTCCTAGATGGCTCTATGACGTGTTAAGCTGACAGTTCAAGCTAATCATTACAAGAAGATAACGAGGGCTGTGGTAGCTGCCATATGTCTGGCCAGAATAGCCTGGGGGAGACTGTTAAATGTGCTAACATCCAAACAGTTACTTGAGACCACAGGTGAATCCAAACATACCACAGGAGACAGGAAAAAGGGCTGGACGTAGGATGAAGCTGAGAGATTGGAGGGCAAGGAAAGCTTTGACGCCACTGCCTTTAAACATCAGCAGTGATAATAGTGGATAGCCAGTTGCCCTGTCCCAGCCATGGAGTTTATCATGCAAAGCTAATTTAACAGTTGCTGAAATGCGAGGACTGCATGGAGAAAACACTTTCTGCTCCTAAGCACAGCAGCAGAACCCATGCCCTGCAGCATGCTGGGCACCACACCTGTAGTCCTAGCTCTCAGAAGAGGTGGAGGCAAAAGGCTGCCTACAAGTTTAAGCACAGCTTGGTCTCTACATGGTGAACTCTAGGCTAGCCTGGGCTACACAAATACCAGATGTCTGGAGTTGGGAGGACATATCTATCTTCTATTTATAGTGACCAACATAATCAGAAGCCTGTGACATAAGGGCTGGCATGTGCTACTTGGAAGGCACGTGATGATATACTATACCATCACATTTTAAAGGTCTAATATATACCGGTTCTCATATCTGAATCTGGGGACCATGAATCCTCTAAACATTTCCTGAGACCTTGCTTGTTCTGTTTTTGTCCCCACAAAGGGGGATTTGCTGCTTTTGCAGAGGACCTAAGTTTGGATCTCAGCACCCATGATGGCCACATTAAGCAGCTTACAACTGCCTGGAACTGCAATCTGACACCCTCTCTTGCTCCTCTGGCCTTGGTGAACACATGACTCCTGTGCACAAAGAGGATCACCCCCCACCCCCATCCGCACCCCACCACACACACACAAATGAAGTTAAAAGCAAAACAAAACCTGCGGTCAGAATGAAGCCAAGACATTATTACAAAGCTAAAAACAGAGTCCAAGACCCTCTGGTCACAATAAGCTGTCAACTTAGGTTAACCAGATGTGTTCCCAGAGGCAGAGGCAGTGAGTGACGTCTGAACAACACTGCATAAAAAGACTGGTCCAAATAGATCCAAATAGAACAGCGGAGACACAAAGCCAGCATATGCTCATCGCTAAAGTCTCTAGTGACAAAAGTCTTCAGTGACAAACAGCAAGGTCGGACAAGATTGAGAAACTAGGTTTCATGAGCCCATCTACAGCACAGGTTCTACATTTTCCTAATGCTGCAACCCTCAAAGACAACTCTTTGTGTCGTGGTGACTCCCAACCATAAAATCATTTTCATTGCTACTCCACAACTTGTAATTTTGCTACTGTTATGAATCATAATGCAAATATCTGTGTTTTCCAATGGTCTTAGACAACTTCTGTGAAAGGGTCATCTGACCCCCAAAGGGGGTCTCGATCCATGGGTTAAGAACCACTGATGTATAGATGGAAAGAAACCACAATAGAGTTTCATTAGGGCCAGGCAGGCTCGGAAGGGGAATGTGGTAAGCACTGGACTGTTATTTTCATAAATCAAAAATTAAAGCTCTGCACATGAATAGTAGCTGGTTTTTTGTTTTGTTTTATTTTTTAATTTATTCACCATTCCACTGCAGTCTCTGCATCCTAAAACAATTGACATCAGCAAACTGTCACCATGTCTGTTTCGTTTCTGGGTTAATCTCTTCACCATACTGGAAAACAATACAACCTGCATAAAAATGAAGAATAACTTTGAAAAGGAAAAGGGACCAAGAACAAATTAAAATAACAAAATCCGTATCGTTGAAAATCTCAAACAATCAAACCACTCAAAATATAAGGTCAGCCAATGGCCAAAAAATCCTCTACTAGTTTTTTGTAGGTTCCTACTCATCAGATGGGAAGACTCTGAAGAGCAACGTGAGGCCGACTGCCAGCAAATTCAGAAATCATGCATGTTATTTGAGACCAGATCTCATCCAGGCAAATAAAAGCCTGTGGAAAACAAGTGCATTTTACTTTGTTAACGATGGCTTATTTGTAGTGACTGAACGGGAGGCCACGTTAAGCCATCCATGTCTCCTGCAGCTAACAAAGCTCACAGGAGTGTAAGGGGACTCCAGGGGTCACCAGAGGAAAGCAAAGCAGCTCAAGGGCATTCCACTTGCAAGAGCAGCAGACACTGGAGACACACATGGCAAAAAGCCTGCAAGCCCTCAGCTTTGAGACAGAAAGGGCAATGCCTTCTAAAAGTAAGCCCCTGGGAGAAAGAATCACCCCAAGATTATATAATCAGCCTAGAACAGTGGTCCTTCACCTTCCTAACGCTGTGACCCTTTATAATTCAATTCCTCATGTTGTGGTGACTCTCAGCCATAAGATCATTTTCATTGATCATACTTCACTCTGTCACTGCTGTCACTGCTATGAGTCACAATGCAGATATCTGTGTTTTCTAATGAAAGAGGTGGTCAAACCCCAAAGGGGTTACAATCTACAGGTTGAGACATGTCAGGCTAGAAGGAACCATCTAGAAGGCTCTATACTCCATGCTGTCACTGCACGGAGTAAAATTCTCACTGAGCAAAGTCTAACGAGGTTTAGGAGCACAGAGGAAGGAAACCATCTTAGTCTATTTCCTACAGCTGCAGCAGAGTACTGCAGACTAGGTAAAGTACAGGCAAGGGTTTTGTTGTTGCTACTGCTGCTGCTGCTTTTATTGATGGCTCTAGGCTGTGAAACCAAAGAATAGATGGCCAGGACCTGCTAGCAACTATGGCTTCCTACTGTATCAACGGTGGAAAAGCAAGTGTGCTCACATGGATCTTATACAGCAACTAGCTCTGTCCTGGGGTCTCCAACTCCATCACCTTCTCAAATCCCGGTTAGCTCCATCCCCGGAAACAGCAGTAGTATGTGACTTCGTGGATCACGTTTCCACCCTGAGCTCTGATCAGGGATACATTTAAACTACCATAGTAAGTTGTAGAAGCAAGCTTAGTTTTAAAGTTGACCATTGTGGGGGCTGGGGTTGGGGGGGTAGGTGAGATATTTAAAAACTTTTCTTAATTTTTAGATATATTTATTTTTACTGTCATTTTAATTATTCTCTGAGAATTTCATACAGTGTGACTTGGTAATATTCATCCCTCCCCCTACTCCTCCAAAAATCTACACCCCCTTTTTCTCTACAAACTTTGTGTCATTTTGTCCCCCCCCCCCCCCCCCGCACTGAATCTAGTTGGTGCTGCTCGTATATTGTAGGAGGTGTGGCTCTCCGCTGAAGAGCTGTTGCCTCACCAGGGGCTGTGCTCTTCAAGAACTCTCCTTCTCCTAGCAGCTCTCAACTGTCAGTATGTCCTAAGTTAGGGAGGGAACTGCATGCCCACCTCCTCCCCTCTCCACGAAGGTCTTCTGCGTGCTATCACAGATGTCATGAGCTCACGTCCAGCTGTCTGCTTCCTTGCAGTCACCACTGCTCTGGCTCCTCCACTCTACCCGCTCTTCATCAAGGATCCCTGAGCCTTGGAGGAAACCCAACAGCAGCGTGCCAGGGATCATCACCACCTCCAGGCACTGCTCCTTCCCCTAGAAACTCATCAGAGCCCAGGCTGCTCCCCACCAGGATCCCTCAAGACCCTCCCACACAGTAGTGAGGCTCAGACAGGCTATGCACACTCCCCTTCCTCACACCCTCAGGTGAGGTTGTCCTAATCCCCCCTAGCTACTGGTCAGGGACAACCACTTTCTCCCAGCCCTTGCTGGGACTCACCAATTCCCAGCCTCCCCGTAAGGGATTCATCGACTACTGCACGTGGCTGGGAAACCCGGCTACTCCCTCTATTCGGGACAGTCAGGAAGAGCCCTGACAGCTGCCTGACAAATTTCCTCTAGCAGTGTAAACTAGTCCTGTATCCTCCAGTTCTTTTTGACCTTGAGATCCAGGACCAGTCTATATTGCCAGAAGAAATTAGTTCCTTAACCAAGGGGACTAGTCTGCAGCTGATAAACATGAAACCTGAAATAGGGGCTGTATGCCCACATGTCAGACAAACAGAGGGATCGACCCCCCGATCCTGCAAATAATTAGCCTCTCTTGTAATTAACCCTGCAAACAATTCGCCCACTCCTGCTGAGAAAAAAGGTAATTTAGGCAAAGTGGAAAGGAAAACTCAACAACTAACTAACTCCAGATGCGCGAATCCTAATACAGAAATAAAAACAACGGGAAAAACCAAAATAACATGTCTCCTCCAAAAATTACAAATCCCACAGCAATAGCCCCTATTGAAAGTGATCTGGAAGAACTCCCAGACAAAGAAATTGGAAGGATGGTTATAAATATGGTCAGACTACTCAGAGACAAACAGATGAACAAAATGAGGGGGTCAATCCAAGCCATCTGCACTGGCTTTATTTTTTGTCTTTTTGTTTTTTTTCTTTTTTCTCTTTTTTCAACTTGGCACAAACCTGGACATAATTTAGAAAGGGGAGAGGAAACCTCAACTAAGAAAATGCCTCCATAAACTAGCCTGAGGCAAGTCTGTGGAGCATTTTTTGATTGTGGTTGAGTGGGAGGGACCAGCTCACTGTGAGTGGTGCTACCCCTAGATCATCAGGAAGCAGGCTGAACAAACCAAGAGGAGCAAGGCAGTAAGCAGCATCCCTCCACGGCTTCTGATTCAATTCCCATTTCCAGTTCCTGCCCTGGCTTCCATCAGTGACAGGTGTCCTGAGAGTTGTAAGATGAAGTAAGCCCTTATCTCCCCAAGGCTATGTATGGGGAGACATTCCCAAGGCCATCAGGGAGAGAAGATAAAGCAGACGTGTTTTCTTTGAGACATATTATAAAGTAGGTTCAGGAAAACTATAAACATTCATCCAGAGACACTAATATATATCCCACCTTTATGCCATGTAGCATTTCCCCGGGAATCCTGTAAACACAAAACTTTTAATAATGGTGAACATTTTGGACATTACACTTTACTATGCAAGAGAGGATAAAACTTGAGCTTTTCGGGATGTTAAGTATCTATCTATGACTAAGAAAAAAGGCAGAATAAAGTAACCTACTTATCTGCCGACATGTTTCCTGGGGAAACTAAGGTTCCTCTTCTGGGCTCCTAATCATTCATAAAAGAAGTTAAAAGCAAATTCAGAAGATAGCTCAAGGCCATTTTATTAGAGATGGAGAGGAAACACTAGAGCGAGCAAGCTGTGCATCTTAGCACCTGTCCAGATGAGGACAAGGAAGACAGGAAGCCGTGGCTTCTACAGTGGCTGGTAGGTGAGCGGGGCTCCAGAGGCTGAGTAAGAAAGCAGAGTGCCAGGGAAATCGGGCCCAAATTTTCGGTCCATGTCTGAAAAGAGATGGAAATACGGAAATGGAAAATTTACGCTTCTCTGGCTTAAAGGACGGGTTCTGTCTGTGGTCTGACTTGTAGAAGTACTGCAATTGTAGCCCCATGGGAGAAGCTTTTGGAAAGATAAGTACATTGTGTCCAAAAGGAGATAATTAGTCCTCCCTTCTCCTTAGCATGCCTTCAAGCAGACTAACTATCCCTTAGGGATGGACTCCTAGCTGGGTGATTGACAGGCCCAGCTGCATTAACTCTGAGGAAGAGACTATAGTAGCTTAGAAGGCTGCCTCCGACCACAGCCAGAGATAGAATAGAACTTGGGTTTACTTTTTCCCCTCTTCCTTTTTTCATCTTTTCTTTCTTACATCTTTCCTTTCCAGAAGGAAGTAACTTCTTCATAATGGATCTCAACAAACCCCACCTACTTCGCATTTGGTAATTTCAATCCTAAAGAGTGGATCCCCTCTCTAATGTTACCAGAAAAAGAGGAAGAGAGGTCCAAAGGTGAAGTGGAAAACATAAGGGTTCATTAGAAAGTTGGCTGGATGGTGTTTTAATGGGGCAGACCCGTGAAGGGACGTTTAGCTGAAGTGGACAAGAAAGACTAAGGCAGACTCATGAAGGAAGGATTGGCAGAGTGATGTCAGCTGAGACAAGGCCCATGCAGGACACACGGTGTTTGGAGGGAATAACAACGGACCCAGAGGACAGTGACAGAGACTGAGTTTGGCTGAGCTCCCTGCGCAATGCTTGTGGGTTTCGAATCACTCCTTTGCTGATCTTCGCTGCGCTGAGAAACGCTCAGCCAAGGACTTCTGGTGCCCCTCCTGGTCCCTCCTGCTGACATGTGCTGCTCTCTCCTCGGTAGTGCCACCACAGCTGTTTCCTCGTGTGTCTGTGAAGTGTTTGCGAGTGGACTGAGCTGCAGCTGCTGACCTATGACCTGAACTGCTGGTTTCCAGACAACACAGACAGGAGTTGCTCCAAAGAACCTTCCTAAGCAGGTCCATTTCCCCCTATCCTTTCTTTTCCTACCTCTGATGGCTAAAAAAAGGTTAAAGCGTTTAGGAACTATCCTTAAAATTAAAAGATTAAAGTTACACACAGGGTCCATCCCCCATGGCCTCCAAGGCTCTTAATCCCTGACATACCCTCAAAGAGACAGAAATGGGAGAGAACACTCAGGGAAACCAGAGGATGCAGCTGTAGGTCCCAGAGTGGATGCTGCATTGAAGACTGGACACAGGCCTTGCAAACCCTAACACTTGCTCTACCCAGCTCAGGAGAGGGTCTGGGTTCCCAGTGAAGTGCATTAACCATCTGCGGGTAGATTAGAAACTAGGGCATCAGCTCAGAGAACTGCAGTGGGAGAGGAATACTCCCTTCACCTTCAGTCTTTGGCTGAATCTCAGAAGCCAATTAAGCCAAAAGCCGATTAACAAGATAAAAAAGCACAGGTTGTGTCAAATTTACATAAGTAGATGTTTGCAAGTGTAATGTCCCCAGAACTGTCCGACATGTTTATACATTTTAGATAAGAAAAAAATGGCTATACCTGACCTGACAAAGATATCATAGAGACACATGTATCTCCAAATCTGACTATCGGATCATTCAGATAATGCATGCCAAAGAGATGGGAATTTCCCCACAATCTAAGACCTAGAAAGGACAGAGGCACCGCCAGAGGAAGTACTCAGTTCCAGAACAGATTTACAACAGCTCAGACTACATTATAGATCTCCGATAATGATGGATGGATGGGGATGGGACCACACAACTTGGCTGGGCTTCTTAGATTTGTGTATCTTTCACCTCCCAGTTAATCCTTACCCTCACTTCAGGACTCTGAAGAAGAACTGGGGAAGGGAGTCACTGATCTCTGTGACCCATGTCTTAGTCAGGGTTTCTATTCCTGCACAAACATCATGACCAAGAAGCAATTTGGGGAGGAAAGGGTTTATTCAGCTTACACTTCCACATCGCTGTTCATCACCAAAAGAAGTCAGGACTAGAACTCAAGCAGGTCAGGAAGCAGGAGCTGATGCAGAGGCCATGGAGGGATGTTACTTACTGGCTTGCTTCCCCTGGCTTTCTCAGCCTGCTTTCATATAGAACCCAGGTCTACCAGCCCAGGGATGGCACCACCCACAGTGGGCTGGGCTCTCCCCCTTGATCACTAATTGAGAAAATGCCTTCCAGCTGGATCTCATGGAGGCATTTCCTCAACGGAGGCTCCTTTCTCTGTGATAACTCCAGCTTGTGTCAAATTGACACAAAGCCAGCCGGTACAACCCTCTTCCAGTATGACCATACTGGATCAAGTTCCTTTCTTGGCTTCTCACCATTCACTTGTCTCTTCTAATTGGCTTTCTGAGGACCAGTGGCTGAACTCTGTGGGACACAAGCTGTGGCCCCACCAAATTTAGGACAGTTGGATCTCTGGACTACAGAAGCAGTTTCAAGTTGCTGGTTCCAGTTTGGCAGAACAGACAGAAGACAGAAGCTCTAAGAGGTTCCAGAGGAGGTCATCAGAGGCAGGCTGTCGAGGAGAACCATGAAATCAGGACTTCTCTGCCCCTCATCCTCAGCCATGAGCTTCACAGTTTGTTCTGCCTCAAGTGTCCTATAATGATGCACTCACAGTTACAGCCCCACATCAGAGCTGCCCTTCAGGCTTGATGGCAGTCTCCAAGACAAAACATCCAGACAGACCTTTCATATTCACAAGATGATCATCTTGGGTGTTCTGTTGTAGCGATGGGAAGCTAACACGATGACCAAAAACACACTTGCACACAAACATGCATGCACACAAACATGCATGCACACAAACAGGCATGCACATACTTTTCTTGGTCTTGCCATCATTGGCAAATGTCTATCCCACTGAATTTTAGGTTTCCAATTAATGTGTATTCAATATTTTTAAGATTTATTTATTATATATAAGTATACTGTAGCTGTCTTCAGACACACCAAAAGAGGGCATCAGATCTCATTACAGATGGTTGTGAGCCACCATGTGGCTGCTGGGATTTGAACTCAGTACCTCTGGAAGAACAGTCAGTGCTCTTAACCACTGAGCCATCTCTCCAGCCCAGGTTTCCAATTAAAACTCATACCAACACCATTCTGTTGTTTATATAAGAGCTGAAAAGCTTTTTCTCCAGGTTAGATGTGTCCTTTCTAAATTAAGCTTTGTTGGAAGATGAAATCCTGAAGCCAAATGCCCCCCCTTCTCTCTCTCTCTCTCTCTCTCTCTCTCTCTCTCTCTCTCTCTCTCTCTCTCTCTCTCTCTTTCTCTCTGTCTCTCTCTCTCTCCCTCTCCCTCTCTCTCCCCTTATATAAGATGCTCTGGAATGAAGAAAAAAATATGTTTTGCTTTTCAGACCATTTTATCCTCTTAACAAGCTTGCCTCTTAGTCTCCTTAGCAACCACAAATTCAAAATAATTAAAATCAATTGAGCTTCAAATGATTAAAATAAATTATACATAACGGGCTAAATACAACTATAAATTAAAGCTCTCGTATGTTTATATGATTATTAATGAAACGATATATTATAAAAGAAAACTTTAAAATATCTGTTTGAAGCTTCCCCACATTAATTAATGTTTTCCATTGATTTGTTACATTGTTCTCTGATATCCAAACATGGTTCATCTTCTGAGAAAAATCAGTTTTACTAAAAATGTAATCTCCACAAAGGAAGAAAGGAGCCATCTCCAATGCCCAACGTAGCCCAGCACAGAAGACACAGTGAACAGCTATTGCTGACTGACGCATGGAGCTCATCCCCTCATGCGGAAGAACAGTTTCATTTGACTAGTTCCCTAACGGTGCACAGCCCTTGTGACAGGTATGTTAATATACCGAGGATACACGGTAGCCCCAACCCCCAATCTGTGAATTCACTTTCAAAGCTTCAGTTACGTGGAATCAACTACCATCCAAAATAAATAAATAAATAAATAAGTAACTAAGTATAAAATAAATCATTCATAAATTTGAAGTTGTGGGTCTTTCTGGGTAGTGTGAGAAAATGTCACTATAGAACATTAGTTGTCCTTTCCCCAGTATGTCCATGCTGTATACAGTACCCACCCATTTAGTTACCTTGTAGCCATCTTGATCACAAAACTGCGCTTTGGTTCAAGTAATCTTTCTGTAATGGTCCTGTTACCCATCAGAAGGCTGGGTTCTTTACCCACAGCAAGATATTGATTGACAAGGAGAGACTCTCCACACACTGGTCTCTGGCAGCTTCCCATTCTCTCAGGGCTTGACAGCAGCAGGCAGAGGGAACCTGCAGTGCCCTCTCTTGTGTTAAGTTCTCATGGAGCCACCAGGCACAGGGACCCTTACTAAGACTTTGGCATTAGCCAGTGTTGCAGCTCTTGGTCCAGAAGATGAGAGACGCTATGAACTCTTGCAGTGACCTTCTCTGCTGTCTTTCTGCCCTATATCCTCCATCAGTCAGTCTGTCTTTCATTCTGTCAGCCTCTCACCCCCCCCCCACATTCTCTCTGCTTTGGTAACTCTTAAACAGCTCAGCTGTCAAAAAGCTGTCAGCCTCTCCCCTCCCTCAACATGGCCACTACCCATAACTAGTTGGGGTGCCCACCTCAGCCTCCATCAAAGATCATTGGGGTTCCCCTGGAGGCACAAGAACCAGGCATCTGGCACCTGCTACTGCTGTAGCCAGAAGCACGTAGGCCAGCAATGGCCTCCACAGCCAGATTTGCTGCTGAGCTCACCACCAGCTGCCAAGGCCGCTTGCCTACTTGCACTGTGGCCTCACCAGCCTGTCCAGCCACATGTCTGTTTTCTGCTTCCTCTGGTCACTGCTGCTGTCTCTCTGTGCAGCCTCTGCTTGTCCTTTCCTCATGTCAGCAGCTCAGCTTGCTCTACAGACCATGGGCAGGAAAGGAGCCCTGGAGGAAAGCCTGGTATGGGACCCAATGCTATAATGCCGCAGGAGCAGTAAGAGAGGGGGTCTCCCAGCTGACTGGGTGAGCCTGAGCAGACTCCAGTGGACTGAAGGGGGTGTGCATGAGCCAATCACAGCTGCTTATTCTAGACCAATCACAGCCCTGTCTCTAAGCACCAATCCTAGCAGTCTCTCTGGTAGGTCACCAGGGAAATGTCCCCCCTCTGAAAAAGCTGGGAATGAATCCTTGCAGGCATCCACTGCTCACCCAGGCAAACTGGTCCACTGAGTGGCTGTGCCATCAGGACGAAGGTGATGAACTACCACCTCAGCATCTATGTCTCGGGCATCTGTAAGAGTGTTCGGGAAAGCAGGTGCTTGCTTATACAAGGTTAGTCCCTTAGGCTGTCAGAGTAATAGTCCTTTAGCTCAAGGCAGCCAGACCAAGGGAAAGGACAAGATGCTGCTAATGAGGCAGCCAGGTTGCTGTATCTCTGACAGTTTTGCTAAACTCACAAGAAATGGAACATCAGAAACAGAGCTTACCAAGGTAACTAAAAGACTTTTTATCATGGACGCTAACAGTGTCTTTTCAAAATGGACGAACAGCCCTTAACAGGCAGTTCCATGCCCCATGGTGAAGCAGGTGCCCTGTACCCATGTCAGTGAGCACCTGCAACATCCCCATCACTCCACCTCATAGGCAGCACACCTGTCAACTTACAGCAGCACAAACAAGAGAGGACAGTACCATACAGTATGTTAAGGAAGACCACATGGTATCCACATCACAGGATATTAAAACCATTCCATCGTTAGCTGTTAGCGTACTATGTAGTTTCTAAATAATAAATAAAAAATCCACCACTGATATTGATGTTTGGAAAAGATACCGTTTTCCCCCACTTGGGATATATACTGTGCTTCAGGGTTAAGTGCTATCAACTTAGCATAGAAAGAAGTCAGGGAGTGGGGCACATGGAAGAGGCTTCCAGGAAGATCAAGGCTGAGTAGTAGAAGCAAGATAAATAAGCAGAAGGGTGGGCAGGGACACAGGAAACTCCTGACACCTAGTAATGGAGAGGCCTGAAGAATATCATTACTAAGAGGACAAGCAAGACCAGGTAACCCAAGGGAACCAACAGGTATCCCAGAAATAGTTCAAGGCATCCAGGTTGACAGCACTATCCAGGGAAACGTACTCCTAATATAGGAAACAGCAAACCAAACATAAAGGACACAGACAGGCTAAGTAGGGAAGCCTGATATGAGTTTAGATTGGCTGGTGCTGGCTTCCAGGTAATGGTGAACACAGTGAACCGCAGAGAACACTCCTGGCTAGATCGTAGCTCGCAGGACTGAGGTCAGGCACAGCCTGGAGCTCACTGCACACCAGGACGTGCACCGCCATCCTTTCTGCTTGCTTCCCTGGCCTGTGTCCCTGCAGCTGCTGTGTCTGGGAGGGAAGCATGTCATAGCTGGGCTATAACCTAGGGCTTGCAAGAGGGAGCCAGACAGTGCCATGCAACGCTGAGCTCTGTTAAGCAAGAAGGAAACAGCATGTTGTGGGGGAGGGAAGCTGGTCAGCCCGGCAGTCTGGCCTGCAGCTGGGCAAGGAAAACCCACGACTGTTATGACTTAGAATCCGTTTATTCGAGATGCCAACTATGGGCAATCAAGAATGATGCTCACAGACTTCTAATACTTGGACTTTACAAACAACAGGGGTGACAGGCTCCTCCGAGATCTCTGGATCACCCCAATCTCTTGGAGTCTAGGAACCACAGCCAAACCTCCAACTCATGAGTCATTGGAGGCAACAAACACTAGCCTAGGGAGGTGACTGCCCCATTCCTGAGAAACAACTAGGCTACTGAAAAAGGAACTGTCTCTCTAGCCCCAGGTGACATGAAGCCAGGCCACTAAAATAAGCGTGTAGCTGTGAAGCTCCCCTGTCCTTTGATGACCATGTATCCCCTTTAACACAGGGACATCGTGATAAACCATCTCAATGCCACTCTCAGGAAGGAGGCAGACACCTTACTTCTCCCGCTGCCAGCTGCAGAGGCTAGTGACCTCATCCCCAGTCAGCCTTCCTCGAGTTCCCACTCTCCTAAGCCCCTGTCTGCCCACCACAGTCTCCTAGTAAAGGACCAGCTACCTCCTACAGGATTAAGCGGGTTCCCATCCCACAGTACCCTGTTGCCCCTTGATGGAATTAGATTCCATCTTTTCCTTTTAGCTAGCACCAACTGTGGTTTGTTTATTTTTGCTGGTGATGTTGGGGTTAAACTTAAAGTTTTTCTCACATCAAACAAGTGACCTACCACTAAGCCACTTCTGGCAGCCTTCACTCTGCCTCTCTCTGACAGGAAACAAGTGACCAGTACGATGAAAGGCTCTGAGTTCTTGCTGCCCAGGGTCTGAAGACTATTACCACTGACCAGCTATGTGGCTGCAGACATTTTCTGAAAAAGTGGTGCCACGTTAGGAATCACTGCTGACCTCACGATGTTAGGCATACACACATGAATTTGGGTTCTATGTATCTGTGAGTTTTCTTTGTCTCATTTGCGAGATGGCGCCTCTGCATATGGCCTGGAACACACAAAGCAGACCTTGAACACACGGTCCTTCTGACTGTTATCCTAACTACTGAGATTCCAGGCATGCAACACCACGAGACTGTAGGAATGGCATGAAGTTAGACCACATTCTAGAATGCTCTAAGCACTTGATACATGGTTCCTGAAGAAGCTAACCTTTCAGCCATTTATTAAATCTCATTAAAAACAACAACAATAACAAACATATCCAATGCTGGAAAATCCAGGGGCTGGGCGAGGAAGGAGCACTGTATGTAACCTCTATGTATGCAAAACTGAGGAAGCATCAGGAGAAGATCATTCCAGTTGTCCACAGTTGGAGTCATGGATGGCTGGTTCCAAGTTCAAAAAAAAAAAAATCACAGATCTCACTTGTTCTATTAGAAACCACACCTCACAAAGCTTGACCTTTTCCTCTAAATGTGAAATACATTTATATGGAAAAATTAAAAATTAAAAAATTAAATATATATATATATATATATATATATATATATATATATATATATATTCCAGATAAAGGCAACTTTATCTGTACAGCTCTGCTTCCATGATTAGGGTGTGTGTCTCTGTTGTGTCCGTTTGTCTGTTTGCATCTCTCTCTCTCTTTGCTCTTTTATTCTGTTTTGCTTTTGTTTTATGATAGAGTCTAACATAGCACAGGCTAGCCTAAATCCCAAGCTGAGGCTAGTCTTGAATTCCTGATCCTCATTCTTTACCTCCAGAGTGCCAGAATAGCAGGCATGCACCGCCATACCCAATTTAGGACAGTGTCTCTTTAAACCACCCAACTGACTACTTTATGAAAGCAGGCAGTTGCTAAGTGTTGCCAAGGGATACAGGCTAAGCTTGTGTGTAAATTAATCATTGTGTGTAAATTAAGCAAAACACCAGATGAGAGCTGTCTGGAATAGATCCCTATCAAAAGAAAAACAATAATAACATATTTCACAGAATTTTGTTTTCAGTGCTAGAGAAAAAGAGTCTTGGGTGGCTCCTGACCTCACCCTCTGTTTGTAAAGTGTGGGACTCAAGCCTCCAAGGATAAAATGACTCACCCAAGGTCCTGTGCCATGAAACCTAGAGAGGCTTATCCCACCACCCCTTTCTGAGTCATCACATGGACAGTGTAAAGGAAAGTATAATGTGGCCCTGGGGACACACCCAACAATGGCCCAAAACCTGAGTCATGAGACAGAGGATTTAAATCTGTGTGAAAGTGGGGATGTGGAAAGCTGATAAGTCAATCTCCCTCTGTACCCTCTGACAGTAAGAAGGGGGCTGGAGAGAGAATCTCAGTAGCTATGGGAAACCCAAAGAAGACAGGCATGGATCCTCTTGACTTGGCCACTATTGATAAAGTTTCTCCACAGAACAGTAAAAGAGAGGAAACAAATTCCCTGGCCTGAGAGAATTGAGCACTCAGAGGAAGAGAAGCCTGCTTCTTTTCTAGCAGAAAAGGATTTGGATAAACAGGGTTCCAAGCCCAGCCCTCCACCACATGGAGCGATGGAGCGCTTACACTGCCACACAGTGGTCAGGAGCCCAAATTGCAAGACAAGGAAGTATCCTTTAGTTTAGTTTTTTTGTTTGTTTGTTTTTTGTTTGTTTTCTTATTAAAATAATTCCATAAAATAATGGCTTCCATTGTGAAATTTCCAGACACGTATACAACATATTCCAATATTCACCCACCACTCTCTTCCAACTGGCCTTCCCAAAATACTTTCACTTTTTAATCTGTAAAAAGTCTAGATTTCTTTCTGACATTTTAAAGCACATAACATTGTGCCTTGCTCATTTCACACTCCCCCACTACTTTTCTCCTTCCCATCTCCCCACATCTTTCTGGCTCATTCTTCCACTAATAATTCCTTTTTGTTCTCTGCTGCCACCTGTGTGTGTGTGTGTGTGTGTGTGTGTGTGTGTGTGTGTGTGTGTATGTGCATGTGCACGTAACCACTGTGAAAATGGCTTCCCACCCATTTTTTCCTCTCTTGTCCCTGTCTGTGTCCTAATATGAGGGCCCTTCTTCCTCCCTCATAGTCCCATTACTATATTTACATAATATACGCATCTATACACCTGTATTTAAATCTACATACTGCACTTGAGAGAAAATGTGGTATTTGTCTTTCTGAAATGGGCTTATTTCCCATGATAATCTCCAGTTACACTCATTTTCCTGCAAATGACCTAATTTCATTCTTCTTCACAGCTGAATAAAACTCCATTGTATACACACACTTCATCCTCTTTATCTGTCCATCTGTCTGTAACTTGATAAACACGGGTAATCAAGTATCTCTTATTACTTGCTATCCTGACTTAGGAGCCTTCAGCTATACACCCAGGAGCAATGCTTGAATTATATAGCAGTTCTTTTAGTGTTTTTGTTTTGTTTTGTTTTGTTTTTTTTGAGAAATCTTCATACTGATTTTCAGAGCAACAACAGCATACATCCACACCAGCAATAGGGTTCCTATCTCCCACCCCTGCACAAGCATTTATTGTCATTTGTTTTCTTAAAGACACCCATTCTGATGAGGAGACAGAATCTGAATGTTTCGGCTGACACTTTCACAGCCAAGAATCTTGGTTGTACTTTTCATATATTGATCAGTTTTTGCACGTTTTTTGTAAGCTGTCTATTCAGCTCATTTGTCCATTTATGTGATGAGTTCATTAGTCTTCGGGTGTCTGACATTTTAAGTTATCTCTTCAGTCTGCTCAACGTTTCCTTTGTAGTGTAGAAGCCTTCGATCATGCAGATCCCTCCTCCTAGTTTCCGAGCTACTGGACTCCTGTTGAGAAAATTCTTGCTGGGCCGTAGCTTTGTTTTTTGCTGTTGTTTCGTTGTAGGTCCTGTAACGGTCACTGGCATCGATGTTTGGCGTGTGGAAATCCAGATTTGATCTCTCAGAACTGTTCTCTCCAGTGAACAGTTGACACCTTTGTGAGAAAGCAGGCAGCTGTACTCTACGGGCTACTTCTTGCTCCTCCTCTGTTCCGTAGCAGCTGAGCCCATACCATGCTGTTTGCGGTTAAACCGCAGGACACTTTAAAATGGATATGGCAATCCTGCCCGCACTGGCCTCTCTATGGTCAGGACTGCTCTGTCCACTTGGGCCTCTGGTGCCTCCATATAAATTTACTTATTCTAGTTCTGATAACATTTGGCGAAATCTGTAAATCCCTTTGGCAACAGTCATTGTCACATAGATTCTGCCAGTCGATGACCATGGCAGGTCTCTCCACCCTTAGTGTCCTCTCCCATTTCTTTCCTCAGCATTTGAAAGTCTTCATCACTGAAGTCCCTCGTCTCCTGCACTGCGCTCATGCCTAGTTTTTGTTGGTTTTGTTTCTTAAAGTTACAGTACATAGCAGGGTTTTGTGGTTGTTGTGGTGGTGGTGGTTGTTCTTCCTGGTTTCCTAACTGGCAAGTTCATTATGGTTACATGGCAAAGTAGCTGATCTTATATGGCTCCGTAACAAGACAAGTTCTTAGTGGAAGTCCTGCATGTGATATTATTGATTTATACTAATATTTATTGAGGACTGGCAATGTACTCAATTTGGCACCCAAAACCACCAGAGAGCAAGACAAGCCAAAATCTCTGTCTCTGAACATGCCGCACTACAGTGACGTGAGGAAGTAAATAAACCTAGTATTCATGTACAGTTGCAAAGGAACATGGGGCACTGGACTAGGCAGAGCATGGGGCCGGGTCCTGGGAATGAGGCAGTGGGACATGCACACACCTGCCAGTTAGAGGGAGCTACACTGGAGAAAGTAGAAGACCATGGGGTTAGCACAGTGAAGGAAGTGAAAGCAAGAAATAGAAGGTATGATACCGAAGAATGTTCTGGGGCAAGGAAAGAAACAGTGTAGGTACCATAAGGTGGAGATGCGTGAGGTTCACTACAGAATGAGGAACAGGCCAGTGAACTGAACAGGGTGTCGGCTAGTGTGTGTCAGCCGAGCTAGGTTCTACAGATGTGTCCTCAGTCTCAGGTCGGGAAGCAGTGTGCATGCGTGAGAGTAATAACCGTGCTACGTAACTTGTGCTAAGGGTCAAAGACATAAAGCTGACGATAGATGGCACAGAAAACCCAAAACCAGAATGAGAGCAGGAGCCTGGAGCACCAGAAAGGGTTGGCAGGGCTGTTCTGGGCACACCATACTGTGAGGAGCAAGCGTAGGAAAGTAGAGGAATGTCTGCTTAGAGATGCAGAGGAACGTGTGGAGATCAAGAAGGAGCATGCTGGGACAGGAATCCAAAGATGAGAATCTTGGTGCAATAAGACTGAGACCAGACAGGGACACAGGAGGCTGGATGGACAGAGAATCTGACCTACAGGGCCCAGCAGGCTACAGCCAAGTCCTGCATTGCAATAGAATAGCTAATAATGACTAAAGACAGCCTGTCTGGCCCCATAGAGAGAGAAATGAAAGCTACCATAACTTACTAAATGGAACTAAATCCCATAAAGGTGATTCCCATGCTGCAAGAAGATGGCCAGAGTCTAAAGTTGCAAGGCCAACATCATGAATATGAGGAAATGAAGTTGTATACCAGAAGAAAGTGTGAAATAAGAAATGAATGGAAGATAGAGGTCTTTAAATACAGGTCAAAAGGGCTTATCCTTGGGATGAGTGGATGATTCAATGTGAGAACAATCCACTAACTTCAACTATTTCACTAAAAATATAAAGAGGGAGGAAATCTACATGGAACAGAGAAGAATTGGATACAATCCAATATCTAGTCTAAAGTATAAAAAAAGAGAAAATAATGCCATTGTAAATTTTAGGAAGATTTTTGACGCTTTTCCAATTATTCCTCAAGAGCCAAAACCCTAACACAAATAGTACAGCTAACACTAAAATTGCAGGGTACTTGATGCCAGGGCTTTTCAACATGGTCTGGACCTTCTAGCAAATCCAGAGTATGAAAAAATAAACAGTTTAAGGGAAGAGGAAAAAGTATCAATGTATTTGCAGATATCCATTAGGTAGAACAATCTCAAATTGGAAGTTTTATATGAAAAATAAATGGCCAAATATCAACAATGCCATATGGATCCATATATTATTTTTAAAATTTAACAGAGATGTAACTTTGAGAACTGATGGAAAATTTTGCCAAGGTTATGGATATTTTATATATATATATATATATATATATATATATATATATATATATATAATGTCATATATATATGACATTTAATATATATATATAAATACATGTATTTATATATATATATATATTAAATGTCATGATATCAGTAACAGTGCTATAAATACAGCATAATAATATAACATGTATGAAAGCACAGAACCACAAGAACATACAACTATGATAAACACAGATAACACTGAATTAACACAGAAGCAGTGACCAGAAGACCTGGACTACATGCTAACATTTCATTACCAGATAGACAGTTGCAGAAAACAGTGAAATATATGTAAAGACACCCACAGGCAAAAGGCAAAAGCAAACAGATTTCCACTTTCTCTTGTCAAAACAGAAGAGGAAGTTATGAGTTATAAAAAGTCATAAGAAAACTATTGTATTAAACAGATACAAAGTAACAGTGCTCCTTATAAAGGAAATTTAGCCCTCTCTACTGAAGCTATAGTAAGAAGGAAGTTCACTGTGGATGTGAACCTAGTATTCACAGAGGCCCCGGGGTCTAAGGTGTGGGAGCCAAAGAGAAGAAAGGTCTGGAGAGGGTACATAAAGAACCATCCAAGACTCATGGCCACAGTTGGGATGGAGTAGGTGAGAGGTACTGATCATTAGTCCATTATGGTGGTGTGAGCCCTGTAGTGTGTGCTGGAAGGATGGACGGAATGAGAGGGATTGTCTGAAGAACTGCAAGAAAGGCCCAGGAGCACCTCGAAATCACAAGGGAAAGGGAAAAGCGGAGGTGGAAAAGCCAAGGCTGGCTCCCAGTGTTCTTGCCTCAGTGTCTGGCACCAATGACAGAAATAGAACACTCTGGAGACAGGGCCAGGATAAAAAGTTTGATTTCAGAAGTAGAAAATTAACACAGTAAGATGCTGTAGCCAAAATGGCCAGGGAAATTTAAGAGCACTGGGGAGTGAAAATTCAATTATCTGTGTATGGAAAGTCATGGTTCCAGTTACACGGAGAGCAACCTGGACTCCAGTGCTGTGCCTAGGAAGATGCCAACACAGAAAGAGTTAGAGGGAAAGACCAAAGGAAAGCAAATCAATCAAGCCAAGAGAGAAAGGGGTTTTTGTACAGGATAGACTGAGTCTGGTCTCCCTAGACCATAAATGCATGAAAGGCATAAAATATCAAAAATTAGAGAGGTCCTTTGAATCATGAGAGTATCTATTTATGGGACATTTTTGGAGAAACACAAACAATCACTCCAAAGAACACTGAAAATCGTTACCTAGACTGTTGCTGACTGTAGCAGGAAAACAGAGGTGACACTCTCAGTCCCATTTCCAGGATCTACTGAGGACCTTCCACATGCTGGGTAGGCACTAAAGATACAGGAAGCACAGCAGCTGAGATGGGTCATTTGGTATGTCACTTTGACAAGCTCTAGAGTCTAGTTTGTGGTTACTGCCAGTCTACGTGCTGCTTTGGAGCTTTTGGGTTTTTTTTTTTTTTTTAGATGTGATAAATATATATCAGTAGATTTGAGTAAAGCAGGTTACCACAATGCATAATGTGGCTAGGCCTCATCCAGTCAACAATGGTCTCAGAAGCCTGACGTCCTTGAAAGTGAACCTTCAGACCCAATACTGCAACAGCGACAGCCCAGTCTGCAGCCCTGTACCTAACCTACAACTGCCAGACCCATCAACTGCACCAGGCAAGATCCAGCCTAGCCAATCAGTGAGCTTCTACATTCAATGGCCAACACTGGCTATCTCAAGAAAGACAGTAGAAACAATTGTTGGAAGGCATCTGATGTGTCCTCCTGTTCCCCAAGCTCACATGACCACATTTAATGTATATGTGTGTGCATGGACATATTACACACTCCTATGAACACATATATGCATCTCGATACACATGCACACTAATTCAAATGATTTGTTCTGTAGGTGAGTATATACTCAGAATCTCTCTAGCTTCTAAGAAACCCTTCTATCACTTCTTAGGAATCCAAAGTACAAGAACAGAAAGGCTGGTGATTTAGGTGCACATAGGCAAAGTTGTAAAGTGTTGTCATCAGCAAATGGGAAAGTACAGTGAGATATTTTGTGATCACATTCACAAAAGGTTTATTTTTAAATCATTATAAATATTCTATTTAACAATAACAACTGGCTATTGATGCTAATCTGCAGTAATTTATGAATTAAGCTTTATCATAGGTATATATGTATACTTAAAATATATGTGGTGTTCAGCACAATTAGTGGCATAAGGCAGGTACTGGTGGCTTGGAACGCACCCTCGAATACAACAGGGACTCCTTATTAAGATATTTCAGGGCTGGGGACGGAGATCACTTGGTAGACTACCTGCCTATCATACAGGAAACTCTGGGTTCCATCCCCAGCACTGCAGAAAATGGTTACAATGCTGAGTGTTTATAACCCAGGCACTAGGAAGGCAGAAGTAGAAAGATCAAAAATTCTAAGTCGTATAGCTAGTTTGAGGCCACTCTTGAGCTACATTGAGAGGAGGAGGAGGGGGAAGAAAAAAAGGAGGAAGAAGAGGAGGAGAGGGGGGAGGAGGAATAAGCAATAGAAACAATTGGAATTCACTGGGCATGTGCTCAGGTTTACATTTTGAAGACAACCTAAGCTGGCTATTGTGCTGAATCAGAAAGGGACAGAGCCAGTGTGCACTGTGGTCAAATGTATAAGAAAAAAAAAATGGCATCAAGGGCTGAGTCATCCAATCAGGTGTCTGGTGATGGCAAACACCAGGAGGAAGACATCTGGGCAGAAGACTATGAACCATGTCCTAGATGTGGTAAGGATGAAATGCCTTTGAACATGTACCTGGAGACAGGTATTGGCTAAGCTCTAGTGGCTTCTGAAAGCCTGGAAACATCCTCACAGGCTCCCTGAATCCCCTCCTTCCTTTCTGATGTTGTTCGGCACACAGCAGAAAATGCCAGCAAAACCAGATTTGCTCCCTGGCTGGAAATTCACACTCTTCTCTCTGGTTTGCACAGCCCATCTGCAGCTCTGAATGGGGCTGACAGGCAGCAAGTGTGGGAGCCACCTGCAAAGAGCCATCACTGACGTCAAGGTCACGAAGGGAAGTGCACAAGGATGGCTTGCAGAATCACAGAAAAAAATCCAGGAGGTCCATGCTTCCCCGTGAGCTGCGTTACTATGGAGCAGACAGGAAAACCCCAGGAAGGCTATAGTATCACCCAATCCACAGTGCCCTGTGCTGTGGGATGGTGAACAAGGAAGGATGCGAAGGTAGGTGCAGCACTCAGCAGTTCACCATCTGGTACATTTTCTACTTTACTGAGCCTGGGAACAGTGGTACAGATACAGCCATGGGGCTAGGAGCCAGACAGGGCAGGGTAGATAGTGGCTGCCAGGCAGAGCGATGGAAACAGTGAAGCCATTTACGTCTTCCAAAGTGTGGCTATATAAATGGGAGGAAATGAGATACAAGCAGAAGAACACTGAGAGCTTATGTTGGTACCCTAGAACTTAGGGGGCTGTGATAGTGTTGTTAACTTTACAAAAATCTAAAATCACCTAGGAGATAAGCCTCTAAGCATGTCCAGGGGAGTTTATCTTGACTTCATGAACTGAAGTGGGAAGAACCACCCACCATGGGTAGTACTATTCCCTAGGAAGGAGATTCTGGATGGATAAGGGTGGAGACATTTAACTGAATACTAGCATGTATGCAGTCATTGCTCTCTTCCTCTGACTGTAGACATAATATAGTTAACTGGTTCTGTCGTCTTGACTGCCCTACTATGATAAATATAACGCTGGAATGTAAGCGAAAATAAATCTTCCTTACTTTAAGTTGTCTTTGTCAGATTGTTTTATCACACCAGCAGAAAAGAAACTAAGACAGAGGCCAAGTTTCCCCAACAGCCATCTGCAAACTGGATAACACCAGGTAAGTGCAAGTCTACAGTCCTTACAACCAAAGAATCTAGTGTGTGACTTTCAGTTTGAGGATAAAGTCCTGGGAGCTCCAGGGCAGCCAGCTGCTAATGGAAGCCATAGGGTCCGAAGAGAAGAAGGCATGTCCTCCTTACTGGGTTCACTAACCCAAATGCAAATCCCTGCCAGGGACATCCTCAGAGATGCTGGAACATGATGCTTACAAGCTACCTGGGTATCCCCTGGTCCAGTCAAGTTGACATCTCAAATTAACCATCACATCTATCTGCCAAAGCTTCAGTTTTCTTGGGCGTCTATGAAAGGAAACTCATGACAGAGAACCCTTTAGAAAGTAGAAAAAAATACTCTTGTTTAGGAGAATGAATGTTCAATTTTTTGACAAAAGGAATATAGAGGCAGCAATCAGGGCCCATTTGAGTTGGATGATAAAGAATTCATAGTGTGTGTGTGTGTGTGTGTGTGTGTGTGTGTGTGTGTGTGTGTGTGTGTGTGTGTGTTGGGGTGGGTACCTTACACACTGCTGAGGGGAATGTAAAGTAGGCAGCCACTATGAAAATCAGCATAAAGGTCAAAACAACTAGAGATAGAATTGCCATATGGTCCAGTCCTATAGCTTCTGGATACAGACTCAAAGGAATCTAAGTCAGCAGAACACAGAGATATGGTCACCCCTATGCTTACCCCAGCGCTACTCGTGACAACAGATGAATGGCCAGAGAAGCTATGCTATGAACACAAAGTAGGGTTTTTAAAAATCTATGAAGTAAGAGTAAACATCACCTTTGGTATGTGGAGTTAGATGTTTGCCCAGAGAAATGGAGGACAGTAGATAATCCAGCCCAGAGCAACTGTCATTGCATTGTGCAGTAGGTTCTCTCCCAGGCTCTGCTGTGCATACAACTGCCCAACTTCAGCCTTTACAACCCCACAGTCTACATCTGAGCTTTGCAAATGGCTAATATTCTACATGGGTTTTCTTTCCCTGAATAACTAAGTGCAATGGTTTATTAAATAGTATAATCCTACCCATTGATGGACCTTCATAGACTTTTTGGTATTGAGCTCCCTAGCACTAGTTTTAACCCAAGCAGATAGCAGGGACAGAAGAACCATTTTCCTCTCCCCAGGGCAGTCTTGGTGGACTGTGGCCAAATTCTGCTGTTCATCTGGTTGTGTATGATCTACACACAAAAGGTAAGTTTTGTATTGAAAGGACTATTTCTGTTTTGTATTCAAAGAATATTTTATAATATGTACAGATTAAAATGAAATGCAAATAGGAATATTTAATTAGGAGCACCATGTTACATGAATGCTGTTATCTATTCAGTGTCTGTGATTTGCTTTGTACACTATAACAGGAAAGGCCTAAAAGATTCACTACCTGGCCATGTGCCCATGTGTCTTAGGATTTACATCAACCTAAGATAAACGCCATGACCAAAACCAACTTGGAAGAAAAAGGATTTATTTTAGATTACACATTAGAGTCCAGGGCAGGAACTCAAGGCAGGACCTGAAACAGAGATCATGTTTCTACCATACTCTGCTCACTAACTTCTTCCCCATGGCCTGCTTAACCTTTGTTCTTATATAACACAGGGCCACCTGCCTGGGAATGAAGCCACTGCCTTCTTTTGCCCTACCTTCTCTCCTGAGGGCTGGGCCCTCCCAGTTCAATCATTAAAGACTTGCTTATAGGCAATCTATTGGAGGCATTTTCTCAATTTAGGTTTTTCTCAAATGACCATAGCTTATCAGGACAACAACAACAAAAGCCAGCTTAGGGCATCATAATTTCCTCCATTATTGTAGTCATTTGACCAAACCCAAGAGCAGATTCTCAACACCAGTGTCCAACAAAATACAAATTAACTCAAATTTTCAGCTCAGTGAAACCCTAGTGCCATTTGAGCACCAGGACCACAGGACGTTATTGCTAATAAGGTTTATGAATCTCCTGGCATTGTCTAAATGATCATGGAAGGTGTGAAAAAGAAAAAAATGAAGGAAGGAAGGGAGGGAGGGAAGAAGGAAGAAAGGAAGGGAGAGAAGGAGGGAGAGAGAGGGGGAGGGGCATGGTTTATAATACTTGGGGAATAAGGAAAAGAAATATAAATACTTTGCTGCTTATCTCTCTACTGTTTTTCTGGTTAGAGTTTGGGGATCAAAGCTCTGTCATATAGTCACTATGATGGCCCTGTGTGGTTGAGGCCCTATCTTCATACTCCATGATGAATGTTTTTTTTTAACAGTGTCCATTATCCAATGCAATGGATTTTATTTTCCTTAGGGATGGGAAGGCTGACATGTGTGAATGTGTGTGTCCCTGCACATCAATGAACTCAACGCACAGAGAACATTTTCTACAAACAATCTTTTAATGAGTTTCTGAACAAAAACTAAACATGTAAGATAATCTAGTCTTCCAAGGCCAGTTACATACAAATGCTGACCTTTCTCATTGATATCCCAGTGAATGGCAGCACCTGGAGTCATCAAAGTCCTCATTCGTCAGCACGCTGCCATGACTGTGCCTTCCTCCTTGTCAAGGTGCATGATTCTCTTGTCGACCTAAGTCAGATTTAGCCAGTACCTTCAGTTGTCCAGGGCTGTATCTTCCAACTTAAATGCTTGCTCACAAAGACCATAAGTCTTCTGAATTGGTGAGACCATCACGAGGGCCAAATATCTTTCCAAATACAAACTAATATCTAATGGGCAAACTTGAAAATAGTGGCGTTAGACCACTGAGCCACAGCTAGCCTCTTGACTTCTTCCCTGTAACCAAGAAACACATATGTCTTCCTTTAGGTAACAGGTCTCCAAAGATCCTGACAGAGAAGCAGAAAGATTTTTCTTCCCAGATGCACATAGCCTCAGCTCTATCACAGAAGGATGATATAAAATTCTCACCACATATATACAGTTCAAGAGCCATCATGCAGAAGGGAGAGGGTAGCAAGAGGAAATTCGGTTTACACTCAGTGTCTTCTCCCAACTCCATGGTGTCTTTGCATGATATTGGGAGTTCAGTAATGGCAGGCTTCCCACATACTCATGGCTGGTGAAGCATTAGACTTAAAAGCGTCTAGAAGGATAAGATTCATCTTTCTCATCTATATACTAATACCTAGCACTGGCCTGATAAGAGTTTACCAAATCCATTTCCCTTTAAATAAAACTGATTCTATATATAGCTATAACCTTGAAATAAACCTGAATCTCAAATCACATAAACATGAAACTGAATGTTCTACTTCCCAACAGGAACAATCTTTTTCGACTTTAGTTGACATCTGAAAAATCATATTATGATATGTGGAATACTTGCAAAAGAAAGCCTAAAGGGTTTTTTAACGAGTCCAATGGTTATTTCTTTCAGACTGTGCACATTTTATTTTCATTTGTCTCACTTTTATGACTTCCTATGACCTCCAACACAAGATAACAGAGGTGAGAGAACATTCCTGCCCTTTACGGTCTTAAGGGAAATGGATGTGGTAGCGCCCTAAACAATGTCAGCTCTCAGAGCTTTGAAAGACCCTTCATCAAAGTGCTTGATCTGTCCAGCTTACTATTTTATCATGAATGGATTTTGAACTTTGTGAGATATGTTTCTTACACAAGTAGATATGAGCATATGGTATTTCCTCTTCCGTGAATTTATCGTGGAAAATTACATTGATTCTCTTGCGAAAGTCAGACCAAACTCACATTCCAGGGTAAACTTCTCTTGCTTATGGTATTATTCTTTGACATATGGCCATACTTGACTGGTTGTTTTTAAGAATGGCTGCACCCACACCCTTACAGCTCCCTCCTACACTTTTCTTGTAATGTCTTTGTTTTGCCTTATCGGTAGAGTCAGTGCAGGCCTCACCAAGTCATGGGAAGTGTCCAGCTTCCTGAAAGAGTCTAATAAAATGGGTGTTGTTTCTTTAAATGCTCGGCAGATTTTGCCAGGGAATCTGTCTAGATCTGGAGTTTTCCCTCCATTTCTGCATGGAAACAAGACCACTCAGATCATAAGTCCTCCAAGTTAGTGAGGCCATCCTGAGGGCTATATCCTCTCTGTGTTTCATAGCCTCTATGGTGACTTTGGATAATTTGTGAGATTTTACCCAGCTTGTCCAATTTATGTACAGAGCATATACTTTTCAAAGTTCTTGAGTGTAGTGGCAGCCCCCTTTGACTGCTATGGGATTCTGTGCCTTCTCTCCTTCTGTAGCTGGTCTGGCCAGATCGCATGTATCAACCTTGTCAGAACATTAGCTCCTAGTTCTGTTTTTTCCTTCCCCCTTTTCCTCTGGGTTCTATCCCCCAGATTTCCACTCATGTCTAGTATTTGTTTCCTTCTTCTTTATTTCAACTTATTCTGTGATTTTCATATCTCTTAAGATGAAAACAAAGATTAGCAGTCTTATATAAACACAACTAAAGCTCTGAAGTTCCAAGCTTTTGCCACACCTCACAAATTTTGTTGAATTTTATTTCAAAATATTTTTACATGGCCTAGGAAACGTCCTGTTTGATCTGTGGATTATGTCTCACTTGCATACTGTTTAACATTAGAACTTCCTTCGTCAGATGTGTCTTGATTCCCAACTGAATTCCACTGTGGTCAAAGAATGTACTTTGTATGATTTCAAGTTTTACAGTTTGTCATGGTTGATTTTAACTGAAAACATGGTTAACTCTGTGACTGTTTCATGGTCCATAAGGGACTGGTGCCCCTTATTGTTGGAGACTTTCTAAATGTCACCTGAATCCAGTCTATGCACAGCACTTTCAGTCTCTCTGTGGTACGAATTCCAGAGAAACTGAAGGGTGTGGCAGAACCTGGCTGCCGGCAGTAGTGTGGGGCCGCCATTTTTATTTCACAGAACGGAAGGGAGAGATGGAGTCCAGGCTCTGTGATCTGTCTGCTTCCCCTCCAGCTCCGCCCAAGCTTCTATCCCAAAACTCTGTTCTCAGACGATGTAAATGAGAGAACATCACATCACTCTGTATGCTTCCCATCATCCCTATATTGATTGCTGGTTTTATCTGATGTGTTTTATATGATTATAGCCACTCTGTCAACTGCAAACTCGATGAACTTTTAGTGAATTCTAAGTGTTTGCAACAGACATGACTGGACATCCAACATAAACAACCATGTCTGAAAATAATGATAGTCCAGAGTTTTTTTTTCTACTTTTTTATATCTCTTTATCTTGTTCAAAGACTGTTCATAGTGTGCTCTCAGGATGATGGAGATGGATATGCAGCATTTTCATCCTGATACAGTCCCTCACCACACCCTACTCCAATCAACTGCAGCCTAAGAAAAGGCCAAAGCGCTATTATCAGAGAGCCATGCGGCTACTTGCAAATATTTCTAATTGAGAAAGGCCATCTTTGTTGTTAAAACTCATAGCTTTATGAGGAATGAAAGAGGAGAAAGGAGGAATGAATCAAACTACTCCTGGAGCCCAAATATGCTACAAATTCAGAGACTTGGTGGCATGAGCCTTCCTCTTGACTGTCTTAGTTGCCTTCCTTCCTCCCAGCCTCTCTTCTCAGCTATACTACATTCTAAACCTATCACGTCTATAATCCTGTGGCCTTTTCAACTGCCCACCATTCCTCCCACGGCCTGGACTCCTCACGGCAGCCCATGCCCAGCCTCTCCAGTATGTTGCTGTCTTTCAGCCCCACAGTACCCACTTTCTCCACATATTCCACCTGCTCCACAACTCCATCCCACCTCTAACTGTTGCTCCCTTCCTATGGACTGCCTGCTTGTCTCCTTATCGAACAGGACTGGTCTTAAGGGCTCAAATTTATATTTCTTGTCTTCCATGAAGTCTTCCAATAAGAAAGAAGAGGAAGAAGAGGAGGAAAAGGAAGAGGAAGATGAAGAGGAAGAAGAGAAGGAAGAGAAGGAGAACGGGGCAGGGTGAGAGAGAGAAGCTACAGCAGCAGTAATATTTGCTTCCTTTAACAATGGGCAGTTTAGGGCCTGGCAGGACCTGTATCCAGCTGGGTTCTAGTCTGCCCTTCATATGCTTTGGTTTGGAGCCTTTTCTTTTAACCTTTTTCTTGACTGCCCCACCTCCTCTACATTGGAACTCCAGGGACTCCACTTGCATTGCAGTTCACCCAGCCCTGTGACACTAAGTGATGGGAACACACTCTGGAAAATTCATCCTTAGGTAATTTTTTGTGTTGGTACAAACCCAGAGATGTGCTTATAAAAACCCAGGTGGCTGAAAGGCTATGACGCCATTAGGCTAAAATCAGGGATCATCATGCATCCTGTTATTTACTGGAATGTCACTCTGCAGCATGTGACTGCATACCTACCGTGGGGTAGCAATGATCACTGCAGGCTCTGCTTCAAATCTTTTGTACCTCTTTATACACTACAATGTCTTGTCCACGATTCCAGGTTCCTGTGGTCTCTCCACCACTTAAACTATTTCTGTATTTCTACATCTCTCAGTACTGGACACAATAAGCACTCACTGCCTGGGGGTTGAGGGTGTGGGTGGGAGCTTCGTATTTCCCTCAGTGAATGAATATAAAGAAAGTGTGTTTGCAAAGAAATGCAAAAGGCACCTAAGTATAGCCCTGCACACCATAACCACTCACAGTATAATAGTGTAGGAAGCTCCTCCACGCCCTTCCTCTATTATAGTCTGCAGAATCTCAGGAGTCAGGAAGAATTGGGAAAAGTAAGACAGGAATATTTTAAAGGTCAGAAGAATAACTAACATCAAACCTTCTGCACTCACTTCTCTGGAAAGCCAAGAGAAAGAGGGGCTTCTCTGGATATTGACATAGAGCTTCTAAAGCAATGGGGAAAAGTGTGAAAAAACCCACGTGGTTTCCTCATAGCAACCTGACCCTAACAGTTAATGATTTTAGAAAATCTTTCAGATTAAAATGTAGAGCAAGTATTTGGGAATTAAAAAGAAAAAAAAAATGGAGGGAGAACAGATCAAAGAAAAGAGAGAGCTAGGGTTAGAAAGGAAGAGAGAAAAGTGAGACAGACCCTCAGTAGAGCACTGTGTCTGGTGTGTACAAAGACAAAAAGGAATAGGTGGCTTGGCATGCTGCCCATTGTCCCTGAAAGTCCCACCTAGAGGGACACAAGCATGTCAGCGTCATCATGAAGGCAACAGATGAAGAGAACCTGCCAAATGTAACAAGGATGAAGACTATACCACTAGGACCCTGGGGGTAACTTTCACCATGGTTGTCATTAAACACAGGACAGATACAAGTCAGAGCTTCGGTGGGTAAAAGTGGGAAGGGTATACCACAGGGCAGAAGCCCCAAGGCCTCCTCTCCCAATGACCCCCTTCCTCCAGCCTCCTCACCTCCTACCCCACCACTTCTCAGCCATAGCACTGTGTTAGGAACTCACTACATCCCCACCATACCACCATGTTAGAAATACATCAGAATCTAATGATGAGGTCACAGCCCTCCAAATCCAGTTCCTTCTCATAAGCTCCTTGGCTGGCAAGGGGTCCTTGATGCAAGAGGCTCTGCAGGGTGTTCATATTCAAACTATGATACCTGGAGAGAGAAGGAAGCAACTCCTCTTACAAGTCTTGATGCATGGGGTCAACACGCAGTGAGCCTCAAGGAGAGCAACTGTAGCTCAGTGGGCCAGGAGAAACTGCAGGCTTCCTGTATCACTGAGGCTAGCTTGCTCACAGTCACAGTTTTTGTCAACCTGACACAACCCTATATACCTGGAAACGGGGTATGTATATGGTAGGGGTAGGGATCTCAGTTGAGGAACTATCTCCATCAGACTGGCCACTGGGCATGTCTGTGGGGCATTTTCCTAATTGCTGATTGAAGTGGGAGGGTCTAGCCCACTATGGGCAGAACCTTCCCAGAGCAGGCAAGAATGGCCAAAATGAGAAAGGTAGCCGAGCCAGCCCATAAGCAGTGTTCTCCCATGGTTCATGCTTCAATTCCTGCCTCCAAGTTCCTACCTGAGCTCCTGTCTTGGCTCCCCTCATTGAAGAACTATAACTCAAATAAGCCCTTTCAAGTTGGTTTTGGCCATTGTTTTCTCATAACAGCAGCAAGCAAACTAGAATCCACACCCATGAGTCTTGGCAACAGGAGCTGAGTCTTCAGATGCCCACATATTTGTATGCGCTGAGCCAAGGACAATGGTATATGCAGCCTGCATGCATACACAGCAATCTCATAACAAGTGCAGTAGCAAGGACAGAATGGCACAGGGTGGCTCCCAGAAGGCCTGCCTATTGCAGCCAGTACTGATAGGTAAGTGCTGGGAAACCAGGACCCCATCACCAAGCCCTGACCTGCCTGCACGTGTCCTACCACTGTCTAATGAATGCACTGAAGAAAAAAAAAGCAAGGTATTTCAGAATGGCAAAGGGCCAAAAAGAATACAATCTTTTTGTTCTTTCCTGTGCTTGTTTGTTCTCTTTTCTGAGAGAGTTGAAATGGCCCATGCGTGCAGTCAAAAATGGAGATTCCCTTTCCTGTTCCCTGTAATCCAAAGGCTCTGTGAGCAGTCTTCCTATTCTCTCGGAGATAATGAACCATGTGTTTACAAACATTTTAATCACTCATGTTTGGAAAGCCATTTGCTCCAATGTGCTTTTTATAGAAATCAGGTCAGACACACAATGTCCTGCAAGATGTTCTCAGGTTTGTCAGCTTTTCTGAGATAACTGGCTATTAGTGTACTTAGGTCTGGTTCTGATCAGGTGACACACACATCCAGTTATATACCTTAGGTGTGTGTGTGTGTGTGTGTGTGTGGTGTGTGTGTGTGTGTGCACTGTTACCGTACACTTTGCTAACCTACATTTCATCTGTGCTTTGTCCTCTCTACCTGTCAAGATGCCATGCTCTCTTAAAAGACCACCTTCAATAGCCTTCTATTTCCTTAGCTGTTGACTTTAAAAAGAAGGAGTGCTGGTTTCATTCACCCAAACAGTCGAATAGTTCAAGCTATCATGAGGCATAATCGAAACATAAAAATCAACCTCAAATATCTGCCATGTGATGGTGGCTCATGATCCCCACTGAATATGAGCTCCTTGAAGACAAGGCCTATTTTTACCTGTCTAGGTTACCCTTGAGTCCTACCACCAGACCTACACCGAACAGGCAGAGCACACATTACCTGTCAGTGTGCCCTACTCAAGGGGAAGCTGATCCATTCAAAGGTGCAAAGGCGTGCCCTGACTTCTCTCATCCACACTTGATGACTTTGAACTCATTCCTGTTCTGGGAGTTTGCACAGGACCAGAGGAGGTAGGTCATCATGAAAAATGCACCAGCATGCAAATTCCTCAGCCCCATTCTTTAGTGCCCTTCCACTCATGCAGAGAGATGCTAAGAGTGTTTCTTAACCAGCATTCTGCATGTTATTCTCAGGATCTTCCTTCCAGGGACACAAGCTGTGGCAGTAGGTTACAGATAACACCGCTAATGACATCTTTACTCAATGAACAGGTATACATTCCACTGTCCTGGGTGTCCTGTGATTGGGCTATGCAATGGAATAAGTTTAGTCAACGTCTGAAAACCATGCTTCAAAGACAAATTATCCCGAACAATTCTAAAGACATGTCAGAGCGTCTTCTAGCATAGAACATTTTTGGCCCATGTAGTGCCTTTTGCTACTTTGCTACTTGTTTTCCTCCACCCTTCTCCATCCTTTCCCTGCACTTTCAACCTCCTACCACTAGATAAAAAAGAAAAGGAAGGATAGAGAGGAAGGGAATGGGATCCCTGAATAAAGTCAAGGATTGGAAAGGGGGCAATGTTCTCATTAGACCATTTCCTGCTGATAAGGTGTATCACGTTCCTTGGTGCAAGTTTGATCTTTGCCAGCAGGATATCTAATATTTTTCTTGTTGTTTCTTCTTTCTACTCAACAAGCCACAACCAGCACCAACCAACTAACCAACAACATCCCTCCACCACCAGCTCTGGGTCCCTCGAATTTATATATCTCTGGGAAGGCCCCAGAATTCCATGTCGCACAAGCATAGAATCTATGTGCAACTGGCAAAACCACACTCCTGCTAAAGCATGAGGCAAATCATAGTCAGCTACTGTGGACAATCCGAAGCAGCCCCATATCTCACATCTGGGGTTAAAACAAAAGCATATTGTTATAATATTTCTGTGTGTGTGTGTGTGTGTGTGTGTGTGTGTTTTATTAAACAAACCAAAATTCCAGAATTCTCACTACAGGCTCCCATGAAAGCATAGTTAGCTACATATTTAGCATGGGAAACTTCAATTAAGACACGCATGCTCTGGTTTGGTTTTTTTTTTCCCCTAGGGGAGGCAGAAGAAGAAGGATTTCAATAAAGTAAGGCCAGGCCAGTCAGTATACCAAGCCCTAGGCCATCTACCCATCCAAGCCTATATAGTAAGACTCTGTCCCAAACAAGCAATCATATATATAATAAATACATATGTGTGTATACATATACATACACACATATATAAATACACACACACCACATACACACATACATATATGTATATGTGTATATATATATATATATATATATCTATATATATATATGTATATATGTGTGTGTGTGTGTGTGTGTGTGTGTGTGTGTGTGTGTGTATTTGTGGGGCTGTAGAAAAGGTTCAGAGGTTAACAACACTTGTTGCTCTTACAGAGGACCCAGCTCCATTCCCAGTACCTAAATGGTGGCTTGCAATCATTGTAACCTCAATTTCAAAGGATCCAATAGGCATGCACATAGCTAACTTTCACACATATAGACAAAACACCCATACACTCAAAGTAAAATAAATAAATCTAAAGAAAAAAAAATCTACCTTTGAGAACAACATACATGGCCTCATCACCTCCTTCTTGAAAGGGACTCCCAGAGCATTGTGAATGACAACAAGCCCCTATCTATGCAACCATGCACAGTTTCCAGCCTAGTGAGGAAGTTACACCAGCTAGAGATCAGAGCAGGCTGAGGCAGGTCACACGGGGGAGTGAACAGAGCTCTGTGATGCATACAGAGCAGCCATGGGGAGACAAGGAGGGCTGAACTCTGAGAATCAATGTGACCCACTGATTTTGAGCCCTTCCCAATTCTATAGTGTAAACACTGTGCTGTGGGCACAAAGATTCACATAGGACACAGACAGATGCAGAGCCATCTGTGGGGACCAGTGTCCTGGAACAGAAGGAAAGGCTCTGAATAAAAGAGGCAATGTTTGGTTGCAGTTGAATCCCCCATAAGAATACTTAGCTAATTTTCCTGAGGACACAGCCCAAAAATCACTGGGTTCAACTAAGACAAGGTGTAATGTTGGCTCTGCACCAGGAGGATCTCTCCTCCTTTTCTGTTTCCTTTTGTTATTGGTTTGTTGTCTCTTTGATTTTTAAGATTGGGCTCATTCCTCTGTGCTAGCTAATCTAGAACTCATTATGTATGATCAAGTCTATCCTAAAACTCGATGTCATCCTCCTGCCTCTACTTTCCAATGCTGGGATTACAGGTATGTGTCACCACGTCCAGTGGTTTCATTCTCTGCTCTTTGTGTGTGTGTTGTTTATATATATATGTGTGTGTGTGTGTGTGTGTGTGTGTGTGTGTGTGTGTGATTAATATATACTTGTTGGTGTGGGTGTGAATGCACACGTATGTGTGGGTGCCTATGGACACTCAAAGTCAGCGTCTGGGGTTCTCCAGTTATTTTTTGAGACAGTCTCTCTCTGAGCCTGAAGCTCATCTTGTCAGCCAGACTGGCTAGCCAATGAGCTTCAAGACTGCTCTTGTCTCCTCCCACCCCAATCAATGCTTTGATTACAGGGGCACACTACCACCTTGTGTCTTGTTTGGTTTGCTTGCTTGCTTGCTGTTTTTAACATGGGTTCCTAGTAGCCAAGCTCAGGTTCTTGTGCTCACAGAGTGCTCACTTTACTGAGACGCCACCTCTGCTCTTGGAGTTTCTTTCTAATGAGCTCTGGCTCCACTACAGTACTCACCCTACTGTCAGTCTGTTGACTCAGAGAAAACCACTTCTCTCTGGATTCTGGAAGGGTCCTGATGGGCCTGCGCCTGCTGTCCCTGACAGTCAGAAGATCAGGGACACAGGCTTGAGCCCCACCAATCTACCCCATCGATCTACCGTACCCCTACCTTCTAGTACATGTCAAAGATCAAGCGTAAAGGTGTGAAATGTGTTGGTTTAGGCTAGATGGAAGGAGCCTTATCTCATGAGCAAGACCTTCTGGAATGTTCCTTGCTCCCTGTCTCTGTGAATCACGAACGCGGAAGTAAATCACCTTTGTTTCTCAAGCAGTGCTTATTAAAGTTCAGTGAGCAAACATTATAGCATTTTCACATATTCATTTCATCATCTTGTTTATATTTACCCCCACTCAGTGCCCTCCCCTCCCCCTGCCATCCAAGTCTCCCCAGTGATTCATGTCCCATATATTCTACTATCTTCTCTTGGCTATCTACCCCCCCATCCCCCCCTCCGATGCCCTATTTATTTACTTTATTTACTTTTGTGGTTTAGACATACATGTATATATCACACAGCAATCTAAACACAGATTCTGCCTATGAGAGAAAGCGGGATATTTGTGCTTCTGAGTCTGGCAAAACATGCCGAGTGACATTATCGGGACCCAGATTTGTTAGCCCTGATCCGCACAGCCTCTGGCCCCTGGAGGAACCACGGTGCTGGGGGCTCCTGAACAGAATCGCTTCCAGTGCCATCCCCTGCGCTGCAAATGTCACAAATTCTTCTTCACAGCACACAAAAATTGTATTTTTACCATGGAAAACATCCAAGAAACCCAGGATACCAGTGAGGACAAAGCAAAGAAGAGAAGGCAGCAGGAGCCCCAGATCACAATGTACCTGGACACTTGGCCCATCTTGCTGTCCTGTCATCTGAAATGGATTTCCTTTATAGCTATTGGTACATTATGCCAGTGTGCAGTGGGCTGAGACACCACCGGTTTCCCAGTGAATACTGTGGTTGTCGATCAATTAAAACAAACTTTTACAAAAGAAATGAAAGTTTTGGGGGATTTTTTTTTTTTTGTGTTTTTGTTAACTGCGTATTTAAGTGGTCAGTACGATAACCTAAAGCATCCCTAGAGATCCACACACCCATGCTTTCATGACTGCAAAACCTACAGGATTCTTAAGTAAAAGTGTAGGTTGTCGATCTCTGTCTTGGTTTGTTTTCTATTGCTGTGATAAAAGAAAAAGCAAACAGGAGAGGAAAGAATTTATTTCCGCTGAAACAGCTCTCAGCTTACCCTCCATCATGAGAAGTTGGGCAGGAGCTGGAGCAGAGGTCCTGGGGGATGTTGCTCTCTGGCTCACATCCTATAGCTTGCTCAGCCTGGTTTCCTATACAAGCCCAGGGGTGACCCTGCTCACAGTGGGTTGGGCCCTCCCACATCAATCACGACTCAGGAAAACATCCCAGAGATTTGCCTACAGAGCAATCTGATGGGGGGAAGTTGCTCATTTGAGGTGCCCTCATCCCAAATGACCCTAGCTCGCAGCGAGATTAAAAAGAAAAAAGGAAAAGAAAAAGCAACCAACCAGGACAATTTCTAAGATAAATAAGTAGTACACAGAATTTTCTACAGTCCTGGATGAACAATACAGAAGAAAAATTATATTCTTCCACATCTGTATCCCAAGAGTACAATGTAAAGCCAGGAAGAACCACCTCAAGGCAAGATTAGATAAGCGGCCACTGCAACCATCCGGGCTACAGACATGTACTGTAATTGAGACACAAAAATGAAAAGGCGCAGAGAAACCCAGTGAGGAGGCAAACTTGTGCGGTCCCAGGACTCCACAGTCTGAAGCACGAGTGTCTCCAGTTCAGGTCTAGCCTGGGCTACCCACAAGATCTTATCTCAAAAGAGGAAGAAAAAATTGCTCCAGGGATATATTGACAGAAATTAGCCAGAAGTGGAAAAGTGAAAAATAACCTCCTTAAAAGCCAAGAAATCCTGGCAAGCTGGTCCATGTGGGCGGGGTCCAGTGCTACTGACTGTAGAACTCAGTGGGTTTCTAGCCTTGCTGTATGGCATCATTTCTTTCAATGAGGTGACCCGAGCTTGACCGATTAGGCTCTAGTCTGTGCAGCTTGAGTGACCCAGTGAGAGCACATAATGCAAAACCCCTCAGACTCTTCTGTCCCTGTTGTGACCAGGCTCTCAGTAGCTACTCCCATGATGCACTGTTCAACTTTCCTGTGATTTGAAGAGCAGCCCCACCCATCCCCAAACAGACCAGAGTGTGCTGCCCAAGGGGAGGCCCTTGTCCTGTGTGCAGACCAGACTCCAAAACATTGTCTGTGAAATTAGAGGCAACTGGGGCTAGAGAGGCAGCTCAGCAGTTAAGAGGAGAGGACTGGAGGTCTGTTCCCAGCATACACCTCGGCATCTCACAAACACCTGCAACTCCAGCTCCAGGGACATCCAATCCACTGGGCTCCTAAAGCATGTTTCTCTCTCTCTCTCTCTCTCTCTCTCTCTCTCTCTCTCTCTCTCTCTCTCTCTCTCTCACACACACACACACACACACACACACACACATTTCCACACAATTAAAAACTAAAAGCTCTGGCAGTAATGGAGCACAAGAACTAATTCCTCTGACATTCTCCACAGTGGTGTAGACAGATTATGATGGAGTTGGCATTTCTTCAACAAAGTAACGGGTTTCTGAAGTTTCAGCATGAAGTCAGGATCAGGCTGGTCTCCTTATTCACACCACATGTGTCAACACATCACATGGCACGCTGAAACTGTGTATCACTTTTATAGCAGCTTAAAAAATGGGGGTCCTTGGAGTGAAAATGCTAATTACCCTGATTTAAACATTATATGTTCTGTATTTATTAGTGTCCCTCATAAATATGCAGATATGGCTTTTTTTTTTATACCTCAGCAAGATGGCTCAGGGAGGTAAAGGCACCAGCTGCTGCACCGTACTGCCTGTGCTCCATCCCTAGGACCCCTGTGATAGAGAGAACAAGCATTTACACACATGTGCTATGCATGTGCCTGGCCCCCAATATGATACATAAATGTGACACTTTCTTTGGATAGATTGAAAGGGCAAAAGAAAAACAAAATGGACTGACAAACCCTAAAAACCCATGATGAAACGATCTGAAAGTCCAGATCGCATCACTTCCCAAGAGTCTACAAGATGAGTCTGCCGTTGTGTCCAGAGCATTGAGATGAGCAGTCTCCCATGTTTCAAACAAGGGCTCCAAAGAACAGCAAGAGCATATGCAGATCCAAAAGAGCCCCCAAAGATGAAATATTACTTGAAGCAACAACAACTACAGTTGCTCTAGTTGAGTCCTGTTTGTTTTTCTAATGGAATGAGGGTTTGTTCTGTTTTTATAAAGAATTCAGATGCAAACGTACCAGCAGCAGAAATCACTCATCTTGCAGGCTTCTGCTTCCCTGTCTCCAGACTTCCTGCCAGTGCTTGCTATGCGGTTTGCTTTACGGTTGGCCCATCACCCCTGCGTGCACTTCTAGAACCTTTGTCCTCATCCTATAGGCTCCTCTGCACTCTTACATTCTCCCAATGTTAGAACACAGAAAGAGCTGTAACTATGTCCTCGAAAAACCTACTTCCCAACTCTGTTAATGGCAGACATTCTGTTTCCCTACTGCAGTCATTAAAGCAGCTGGGGGGCTGGGCAGGAGCACAGGTGCTTCCCTGTCTTCCCTCACTGGCTGTGCAAGCAGCAGCCACTAGGCTGCCCTGCCCTGCCCTGGTATAGAAGGTGGAACAAAGGCAGAATGGAGATCTGTCAAGTAAATGCGCAAATCTGGGGTGCTCTTAGCAGATGGTGCTTACATCAACAGTGGGGACACACACTGATGGCGTGAGGCCAGAGGCTGGTCTGCTTGACTTGACCCTTCTGCACAGCTGTTATATTGCTGCTTGGTTGCTGTGCTGGGGAAGAAGCCACAAGGTTTTTGCAAACATACAGACTGCCTTCCCAACAGAAGGCAAAGAACTTTCAAAGGGCACCTTTTTGCTCTTTCTGCTGAAGCTGCAGAAAGAAATCACAGGGAAGAATATTCTATTGACAAAAATTTCATTTATGCTCTTTGCGGTTAAGGCCACATGCAAGACACTCCATTATCTTAAAGGGAATGGGACAGTCTTATTTTTATTTAAGGCAGGAGCAGTTAATTAGCATTTCTCAAACCACCTTCTATAGGGACCTGCGACACTGTGGCTGCAAAGAACTGGGACCAGGGAGAGGACAAGAAGCCTCAGTCCAGGCCTGCACCACTCAGGAATTATCAAATTGGGCCCTGCTCTTCCACCTCCATTTCCCCATCTGCAAAGTGGGTCTATAAACAGTACTTGATTCATTCGGAAGCCGCAATGAAAACAGTCCTCACAAAATATTTCAGCTGCACTCCTGCAACAGGTACTACAGGCTAAGCTGTATCTTTTCCTCTCCATCCAGGCCTGCAGCAAGATCAGCTTTCAGGGCTGTATATGGGACGAGGTGTGGTCAAGTGACTTGCTTTGGCAATGAAAGGGCAGAAATGGCACATGTCACTTCCAAAAGAAACACTGGAAGCCAGAATGTGACTCACCACAGCCTTGGGTTCTTCCACCTCAGAGACAAATGTGGAATAGAATCCAGGATGGCCTGGGGTAGAAAGGGCTGTCCTCACTCCACAGGCCAGGGCTGGAAGCTGCTGAGATCTGGCACAGTTTGACTATTAGCACAGGTATGAAATAGGAGAAAACTGTCCTCACTGACATCACGAACCATGTTCTTGGCTAAACACAGAGAAACTGGCCTTGGTTAGAGCCAAAGACAAATGCCCATCAATTTCAAGTTGTAAGTTTCAAGTTCTCGGGAACACAGGTTTAAAAAAAGACCACATATCATTCCCTGTGTCAGAGACTTTTAGCACAGCAAGGGGTCCTATAATAATAACTACAATTTATTAAGTACTTATTATAATCAGGAACTAGCCTAAAGATATTATATTTACTATCTCATTTAACCCTAGCGATAAGCCTGTAGAGTGTCATGTCACTGTGACAAGAAGAGACTCCCTGTTTCCTTCATTCTTATCCTCCCCACTGTAGGAAGGGCATTTAAGAATATATTTGTTAAAGCTAATCTTGAAGATAGGCACAGTAGTAAATGGCTGTAACTACAGCACAGAGGTCATGTGTAGCAGCAAGAGAAAGATCGTTCTCCTGATCTTGGCCCCTGGGGTGGGGCTGACCAGCTCCAGTGGAGGGCGAGGAGACTCCTAAAGAAAGGCATGTGTGTAACAGTCTGCAGCCATCTCAAATATGCACCCGGGAGACAGGGCAAGACAGGGAGAGATACATGCACAAGAAATGAAATCCCTGGTGATTCCGCTGGGCGGAGGGAACCTGGTCCAGTCACATCCAGGGGAACTCTGTAATTAGTCCCAGCCAATGACATGTTGGCAGAGCAGCCTTTGTAAATTCTAAGTGAAAGAAGAAAGAGCCAGCATGCCATTTACTGTCCTTTCTTAACCTTTGGTAGTGCTGGCAAAAGAGTGGAGGGGGTCACGTGGGATCCCCAGACCCCTCTCAGAGAAGCAGGGGTCTTGCTGGCACCCCTCTCCAGATCAGCTCATTTGTCATGAGCCTGGAATGAAGGACTGGGACATTATATCACTCAAGTGTTCCCATAGCAGAGTCCGACCTTTCCTCACATACAACATGGGAAATGGAATACTCAAGAGTAAGACAAAACAAACCCAAGGAAATCACAAGAGAATTCACACCAGGGCAAAGCTAGTCAAGGGGAAAAAGAGCGCAATTCACATTAGATGCCACTGGAAGTCCAATTCATATGCGGAGACAAATAAACTTGTTTTGAACATCAAAATCATAATGAAATAAATCTTTTTTTTAAAAATGTTACTCAATGTAATTGGAAAACATGACTCGTCCTATGGCCGCTAAAGGAAGTGGAAATGTACTGAAGAATCACCATGTTGGAAGATTGTCCATGGAAATCTGTTCACAAGCTTCAAAGATTGAACAAGTCCTGGTTTTGCTACTCCTTGGGAAAGAGGCTGAACACTTCATTTTAACACTGTTACAAAATGAGAGAGATGTAGAAAGATTGTCAAGCCAGAAAAACAATACATTTAATCTAACTATAAAGAAATACTTAACAACCCCCAGTCAGGTCTAAATGTAGAAAAGGCAGGTTCAATATTGGAGACTCTACTAAAGATCAGATGTACACTCTACACACACACACACACACACACACACACACACACACACACACAGGATAGGAGTCTCTCGTTGATTTAATTTGATGACATATCAAATTTAACTTCAATATAAAAGAAAATCTCAAATTAAAATAATGTAATATGATTTTTTTAAAATTTTCTCAAGGACTGGTAAGATGGCTCAGCAGGTTACGGCCCCTGCCACCAAGTCTGACCACCTGAGTCTGATGCCGAGAATCCACACGTTGCATGCTGGAAGGGGGAGATCTGATTCCCTCAAGTCATAATCCGACTTCCATATACACATGTGCACACACACAAATAAATAAATGTATGCTTAAAATAAAACTCTCACACTAACCACCATGCATTTATATTAAAAACAATATCATAGGCACATATGTATTACCACATTAGAGGACTTTTCTCTGAGTGCTTGACAATGTAATTAGACAAGAAAATGAAGTGAACACAACCCAGTGTAGAAAAGGACACAAAATAATTATTTGCAAAAGATGCAATGATCTGCATCTTTCACACAGAGAACCACATGACCCACATTTTAAGTCACTGAAAATCAGTGTCTTAAATAAATGTGAGCAAAGCAAAAAAAACTATTCTAACCCCCCATGATAGAGCAACAAGTCCAAAACGTGTAAGAAGGAAACTGTGGTCAAGGAGGACCTAAACAGTAACTAACTGTAGGAGAGGATCACAGACAGACCTAGGAAACCTGATGCTGCTCCCGTGAGATGTAGTCTCATGACACCCAATGTTGCAAAGACGGCACAGTCTCCATCTTGATACCAAATGCAGAAAGGCAATGAATACCTCTTTTCCATAGGAAGGTCCCCAGGCAAAGGCTCAGAGTTCTGATGATTGGGCCACTGATGAGCCCTAACTGTCCCCCCAACACTGTGGCCTCAGGATAAAAATTAAGCTGACATTGCTCATCCGGGAACCCACGCCAGCTTACTACTGGAGTTGATAGGGCAGGCCAAGGAAGCAAGTCAGAAATCCTCAAATATATAAGGGATCTTTTAGTACCTGATAATGGTACTTCAAATAAAGTATTATGAAGACACTGTCAATTTAACAGGAAAAATAACTTAAAAACAAGAAGGATCAGAAAAATGAAGCACAACTCCTAACATACGCCCTACACCAGAATAGCTGGCAGGTGGATTCCAGACTGGTTGGGGGATGGGGGATCAAGGCATCCTAGACACTGCTGAAGGCATGTCAAGGTTTCTATAATCTGAGTCTGAGGACTGTTTCCGGACATATACAAAAACTAAGTTAACAAATCCCGAACCACAGATACCAGATATCCTCATGGGAAAGCAACAACAACAACTAAACCAAAATTGAAAAGAAACCAGGAACCCACCGTGAAATGTGGCAAGTAAGAACAGACATATCGAGCTATTAGAAATTGCCTAAAATCAAGCAAAAGTTATGAGCGTGGATCTCTAAAATGAAGGAAAAACACAAATGCAGGCAATTTAGAAAGAACAGTAAGTGTCCAGGTAGAAAGAAGTCCAAACCAGCTAAAAAATCAAAGGTCCAAGGAAACCAGTTAGCTATGGTAGACCATTACATACCCTACATGCTAGGTTATTGATTATGTGTACATGTGTATTTACTGAGATGCACATTCATATTCAAGCTATAAGATGAAGGTGATTGGTTAAGGTTACAAGAGTGCACATTATATGGTCACTGTTCTTACATGCCAATAGTGATGACCGAATCAAAAATGGACTGCAGATACAATGGCATCACCAATGGCTGCAGAGCAGCCTTAGCCTGTTCAAGCTCAGTCCAGGAAGCTCATACAACCAAGACATTACTGCTAACCGACTACATCTAAGTATTAACTGTGGCTATAGGTAGAAAAACCACTGAGCCTCCCCCTTTCGTCTGACCATTCGGTAAGGTTATCGTTTCTCTCTGGTAGGTATAACTTATTCAACTAGACATGATGGTTAAAAATACATTGAATTCTGCGAGAAAATAAACATTGACCCTAAAAATTATCTCTAAAGTTACAAAATGAAAGTTACATCTGCTTCCTGAACAGAAAGGGGAGTTTCAGTTTGCTAGACACCACGGCCTCGCCAACTCAGCAAAGGTCGGAGGTCCCTGAACTCAAGGGGAGATGGACTGTCTGTCTGTCTGTCTGTCTCAGTCTTCTCTGAATCTGCTTTCTGAGCTCAGAGAGCCTCAGCACTGAGCCAAAGCATAACTTTGCTATTTATCATCACTGCGGAAATAGCATTTGAAATAATCTGCTCTTGACTACTAATAAAAGGGATGATTACAGACCCTCTGAAACAAATAACCACAAATTACTGTTTTAGTCACATGGCTACTAATTTACTTTTTAAAACAGCCACAAGAAAACAATGCTTCTTATCACCCCATTATTTTAAAAAAAATCACCAATCAGTGTTGATGAATTCCTCTGGTGGAGAAAAATGGGTGGGGAGATGATTAATTGCTACTCAATGAAACCAAAAAAAAAAAAAAAAGAAAAGAAAAAAAGAAGAAAAAAGCTCCCTCACAATGACTTGCAGGTCTGGGCTGAGAGAATTCTCCAGGAAACTCAGACAGCCTTGCTGAGGGTAGATGAGACTGGTCTGTGGAGTAAGGGGCATGGAGGGCCCAGGGTAAAGGTCCTTCTGTCTCCTGCCATTTGGTCATCAGTGGATCAGTTCTGTTATCAGGAAGCCACAACTCAGCAGAAGGTCCTGCCTGGGCTCCCAAGACTCTACTGAGGAACTTGAGAGGCCTTTCTGGTCTGGAGAACCCTGCTGTGCTCATAGAAAGAGACTGCAGAAGGCTGAATTGCTCTGAGAAGTCCAAATCACAGCCAGCTCTTGAAAAAGCAAGTGATGACTAATCTAGACCTGTTCTGACTTTCCCCTCTGGTCCTGTTGATTGGCTGCTGGCTTTCAGAGACCTGATGAAGGAGAAGCTGCGGCTTCAGGCAAAGGGTCCTCAGTGGCTTAGGCCAGAGCAGAAATGCAGGCCATGCCGGAGCTGCTAGAGACTGGGCAGTTCCACACCCAGCTGGGGACCACTGGCCAATGTCTGGATTGCCTGCAGTTCAACTGTGCAGGCTGCCTTGCGGCAGTGAGGCTTGGCAAGGCTGCAGGAGAAACCAAGCCCTCTCAGCTCTGTCTTGCAGGCTAGCAGTCGAGGAACGGAAAGCAGAGCTCTGGAGATAAAATGTGTTCTTCCAGCCCCCCCCCCCCCCGCAGCCCCACCCCACACAACTTAGCACCTCTAAACCCACACAATCCTGTGCAACCCAAACAGCCTTGCTCCCACCTACAGGCCCTACTTGCCTCCTCTTAACTTTACCCACTTTCCTGTAAGGACAGACCCCAGGTAGAATGGATGGGCAGTTACCATTGGAATCCATTTCCAAGACCCTGTACATAGAAGGCTAATGTTTGCCAAAGACTGGGTGAGCTTTAATGGAAATGACCAGAACCTCATTGTCCATCTGGTGAGCCATTCATCAGGACACCACCTTTGACCTTAGCCCAGCCCTCTAAGATGGGGGCTTGCTGTGCCCCCTCCCCCACCTACTGACTGAAAAGTCCTCAGCGGGGGCTGACTTCGCTTCTTGCATCTTCTCTCTGGCCCTGTGGGTCTCTTGGGTGCTGAAGTTTCCGCTCAGCTCTGTGTTTCACCCAAGACAAACCAGGAATCACTTCCAAGAACAGTCTCTTAGGATAGGTAGCACCCCAGAAGGCACTAGACCCTATTGAAGATTTAACACAACAACAACAACAAAAAGCAAATGGTGCCGTGCATGAGGCATAAGCTAAGCCCTCCTTCAAGTCCACAGCCTAGCAGCAGCTGCTCCTCGCTCCTCTAGGTACCACCGACATTACAAAAATCCAAAAAGCAGCATCCGGTGCTCTCCCTGAATCTTTGAACTACTCTCCTCGAGAATGCATCTACCTCCTGATCTAGTTCCCAAGGGATTTCAGAGAACCCTCTGCATGCCACACTGTCCCTGCCTCAAAAGGAGCTCAAAAGCAGGCTGAGAAGATAGATGGTTGACAAAGACCACACCCCAAATTAAAAGCACAGCACACCCTTGGAATTTAGGCTCCGGTGAGCAGAACTTCTGTTTGCCCAACACTGTAATATTCCCAGAGCGGAGCAGTATGTGGCCCGCAGGAGACAGCCAATCATCTTACGCTGAATGACTGAGCCCGAGATGGCCATCCAAAAAGAGTTAGAATGCTGGCCCGAAGATCCTGAAGCTACCGTTAGCCATTTTTCTGGGGTAACTCCACCATTGCTACAATTCCTGTATCTCCACAGGGCAACCTGCGTTGTTCCCATTTTGCCAATTTAAAAAAGCAGACTAACAAACAAACAAACAAAAAAACCCACACAAATGTGCAGAGAGCTAATCTCAAGATCGTTAAGCACCCAAGCAAATGTGTTCCACTTGATCATCAGTGTTCCTAGCCAGTAGACACAGGCTGGCCAGGGAGGGCTTCCCGCAGTACGGTTAGAAGTGAAGAAACAGATATGGGAAAATCAAGGCAGAATCATGCGGGAAGCTGTGGAGGTGAGCGGCTCTCAGACTCACCTCTCTACCAGAAAGAGGGAGCCCGAAACTTCCAAAACCATAGGGGTGAGACTTTAGTGTCTGACAAGGCCACTCTACAAAGCACTCTGTGACATCACATCTACCATCCAGACTTCCAACACTATGAGCTGCTAGTGAGCGAAGATGTTAAGAAGCAAATCATGACCCCTCTCTCGACACACAGGGTTGTGTCTCTCAACATTCTCAACAGGAAGAAGACCCCCATCCCACCCCCTTTCAATCCCATCGCCGGCCAGAAGTAAACCATTTTAACCTTGGCAATAAATATTGACTGGGCACCAACTGTCTACAAGGCACTGCCGTATACCCTTGGCATGCAAGGGCGATCAATACATTCTATTGGAGACAGATGGGCAAAGATCAAAAAGGTACAAGCTTTCAAACAGTGGCGAGTACTGGACAGAAATGAAAAGGATGATGGGTAAGAGTGAGGGAGGGAGGGGCTTACCTGAGCCTGTGAGCCAAGTCCTGATTGATGAGAAAGCAATTTGGGAAGACCACATCCTCAACCAGGTAGTAAAAATTGGTGGTCAGCAAGAACAAAGCCCTAAAGTGGAACTGGGCTCAATGTGTCTGAAGCACGGGAGTTCAGGGACAGGGAGAAGGAAAGACAAAATGAGATGTGGAGTCAAAGTGGAGTCCAGGGGAATGTGATTTTGTGGGTCACTGGAATGCTGGGAATACGAAGCGGAAGGAGGTGGCATTGGGGGTGTTAAACTAATTTTTGCTTTAAGGGTTCATCCTGAACTTCATGAAAACAGACACCAGACAGGTCTCACATTGTAGAGGTTGGGTCATGCACCAAGAGCTCGACAGCTCCAGCAGATAAGCAGGGCACAGTCCCCATATTTGTACTTCTAAGAATGTTCTCTGAATACGTAAGAGTACTTTAGAAAAAAAATCCAATTTGCTTTTGCTTTTTTTTTTTTTTTCATTTCCCCTATGAATGAAGGTGAAAAGTACAGTTCCTACACCCATGGCTCAGAAATCTCACAATTTAAAAACAAGTCCTGAAGGAAGGCATGAGTCAGGTGTCATGGAGGGAGCATAAATGCCTTCCCAGAGACATTTAGATCTTAGCACCAATTTAAGAGAACACTGGAATACTAAGTGGACTGAGAATACTCCATGAGAAACAGCCATCTGTGGTCAGAGTGGGGGGCTAACTGACCCCTGGGGTGTCTAATGTCATCATGTCTGCCAGATCCCAGAGAGTGATCCAGAAGCCAAAACAGTAAAGACCCATCAGCTTGACAACCAACCCCTACAGCCCCAGTACCAAGAAAACACTATCTCAGCATCCAACATACCAAAGACAGTCCACGTGAGGCTATATTTGTGGCAATACTGTGCCAAAAAGCTGGGCTAATCTGACTCTGCTATTCATAAACTCCCCCCTCATGTTAAAGCAGATGTGTTTGGGAAGGGAAATGAATCCAAGTCTAGTTTAGACGCTTGGAAACGCTTAGGTTACTTGGAAACCATCTGGAGTTCCTGAAAGCATGTGAAGCCACCACATCCCCTGCCCTCAAGTGCCCACTGTAACTAGGGCAGTATGCTTCCATCGAGTTGAGATGTCCTCTATTCTCCAGGGAAGTCCCCACCCCCACCCTCCCAGGTGCCAGTTCAAGCTCCACTTCCCACCCAAGAAAGGTATTTGGTTTCTCAACAAACCTGGCGGAGAGCACTCTATGTGTGGAGCTCGCACTTGAATTGCACCCAAGGCTAGGCTCTTCGCTTTCTGATTGCTTTCAACTGCGCACCTGAATTCCTTTGACAACCACAGAGAAATCCTGCCCTGGGCACTGGGCGCACAAATTCCATGAAAAATCCCCCTCTATCTAACAAGCCTGTGTTTCAAGAATGTCTAGCTTTGGACGGGACCCACTAAGAATCCTTACGTAACCTTAATAGATCTTGGCACCCCACAGATCCGCCTGGAGACACTGGCCCAGATCTAGTCCATGTTCACCGAGATGAGAGCAGTCTAGGTCCTGCAGATTCCTGGGGCCGAGCTGCTCTGAACTGGGAGGGAGGAGAGACTGTTCCCATCCCCTACCTGGCTGAGAGCCTCTGATCCTCCTCTCTCTGATCCTCCTCTCATCTTCCAAGGGAGTTGAACCTCACACTTTCGCAGCCTCCCTCCCTCCACTGAAATCAGTCTTGGGGCCAAGCCTACAGCAGCGCCTTGCCACCAGCACCTTCCCCCTCCCCGCCATCCTTTCCCCACCTCCAAACGCCGCCGGAGGGGGGGGGGGAGTGGGCAGCCAGAAAAGTGATCTAGCATCTCATATAGTCCCAGCTCCTGAAAACAAACACGACTCGAGTGGGCAAGGAGGATGTCAACCAGGCCCAACACTACCTCGGGACCCTAAGCAGCCCTGAACTAGACGCGGGGAGGAAGGGATCTCCAGAGGCAGCCAGACAGACTCAGCAGCCAGCAGCTCCAGCAGAGCAAACACCTGTTTCCAAGAAGAATCGCGACCAGAGGAAAAGGGAGTCCCGGGGAAAGGCAGAGAGGGCGATGTGAAGGGGCAGCTGGGGACGCAGGTGAAGGATGCGTCGTCACTCTCTGAGCTGGGCTACCCAAGCCTAGACCGGCGGGCGGGAAGTGAGCAGGGGTCGGGGTCAGGAAAGGAGAGGTCGTGGCAGCCAATCCACGCGGACCCGGGAGGAACGCACAAGCTCCAGGCCCAGTAGTTCCATCACCTGCGCCTGGCAGAAGCAGCCCCGCGGGCGTGCCGACCCGGGGCGGCCAGCGGGTGACCTACCTGCCCACTGTCTGGTTGGCCAGCTGGCGCATACGGTTAAACTGCTTCTTCATCGTGACCCCGCTGCCGCGCTAGCCGGGGAGCTGGGGAAGGACGGAGCTGCCCGGAGCCTGCTGCAGGGTTACATGGCTCCCGCGCCCAGCCTCCGGGGCGACGGCGGCGGCACTGCGGAGCCTGGGGAGCCGCCTGGCCCGCGCCCAGCCTCCCGAGAGCACCTCCGCCTAGTCCGCCCGCCGCATCCTTCTCTGTGCCGCGCCCGGGGCTGCCCTAGGCGCCCAGCGGTCAGCCCCGGCTGCAGCCCCCAGCCCCAGCCCGGCGAGCGAACCCGGGAGTCTCCGCAGGCTGGCTAGCCAGCTGGCCGGGTGGTCCCCGTGCGCCTGTGCGGAATGCGCTGTGCATGCTGGGACTTGTAGTTTGCCGCTCCCACCTTTCCTCTGTCCAAAGTTTGTAAGGACAGCTTTAGTGCAGAGGTGGGAGAGGACGGTTTTGCCAGGGCAGTTAGGCTTTAGCCTTCTAGAAAAGGAAATATTTTCGTGTTTAAATAGTGAAACCAACGACACAACAGCAAACAGAGTGAACGTCTGCCTCCTATTGCATCTCAAGAGAATGTGAGACGTTTCAGTGCTGAATTCATCCGGAGACATGCTAGGGAGATGTGTTCATTAAACTGTATAAGGTCACCTTATTGGTGTTCAATCGCAGGGTTATGCTTGTGGCAAAAGGGTTTAAAACTAAGTACAGCATGCACCCCAAAATGCCATCTTTAATCCATCTCAAACCCAGTAAGCAACCAAAAGCTGACATAGGGTGGAATCAGTGACACCTTGTCCACTAACCCGAGCTGAGACAGCTTTCTTGTGTGACTTAGATTCTAAATAGCATAGCTATGTCCATCTCCTTTCCCCCACCAGACCTGAATGGGTATCAGCTCGGCAGCCCGCTGACATCTTCCAGCTGGTTGAAAGGAACTGTGGCTCTTTAGACTTAGAAGGTGGCAGGTGAGGACAGCAAAATGGCTCAACAGGGAAAGAAGCCTGGTGACTTGTGTTCAGTGTCTAGAAGAGGAATGGTAGGAGAAAATTAACTCCTGCACATTGTCTTACACACACACACACACACACACACACACACACACACACTAAATGAGTGTAAATAATGTAAAAAATTAAAAAATGAAAATCACATGTGATCTCAATTAGCTGTCATCATTATATATCGAGTCAGAGTTGTTGGGCAGTAGAGGCTTTGGATCAAGCAAATGTGAACCTTCCCATTAGAATTCCACATACCTAATAAACAAGTTCAGGGAGCTTGCCGGGCCTTGTCTCCTGTCTCCCCATCTCCAATAGAAAGTACCGCTGTTTGGTAGATGGGAACAATAACTACATACAGACTACTAGGTAGCCCATGTGACAGATACAATGGAAATTAGCACGATGGGAAAATCCAGGATGGTTCCTATTATGGAAAAGCAAACAACCAAATGAAAGAGCATCATCTATGACCCGAGATACTCTGCAGTGTGTTGATTACAGTTGAAAGATGCCCTAAATTTGGATCTAAGTATCTCAGTGGCCAGCAGAACAAATGATGGTTTGAGGCATGTTTTGGCTCAATGAACATGAAATCTTTAATTAATTGTGAGTTCAGCCTCTGCTTATTAGGTCAAGAGTCCCGGCCAATTAGCAGTGAAGGCATCCTGTGCTTATGACTAGACTGCATGTGGTTATAATGTCAGCATCATATTTATATAAACAAGGGTCTTCTATTTTGGAAAAAAAAATTTAATGGCCATGTGGTTAATAGTGGTTACCAATATTAAAGGATCTGGACTCACCAGAGAAACACGCCTATGGGCGTGTCTGTGAGAGACTGTTTAGGCTGACAGAAGTAGGAAGAGCCACCGTGAGTGTGTGCAGCACCGTTCTCTGGGCTGTATATAAAAGAGACTGAGCGGGATTATTGTTCATGTCTCTCTTCTTCCTGGTGGCAGATGCAGTGTGACCAGCTGCCTCCAGATTCTCCTGCTATGACTGCCCTGCTGTGATGGGCTGTATCCCCATTATGAGCTCAAATTAACTATTTTCTTAATTTTGCTGGAGCATTTCTTCACAGCAACACGAAAAGCCACCAGTGCCCTATTAAGCATAGCTTTGCCTGTGTCAGTCACAGTGAGCCATTCAGCCCACTATATGACTTTAAACATTATGGTCATCTTCACAGCTGTGTTATTCAGTACGGTGGCCCTTGAATGTGTGTGGCTGTTGAAATTTCAACACATAAAAGAGTTTGGCGTCTCAGTCATCCTGTCCATACATTAAGTGTGTCTTTTGCTCTCTGTCCTAGAAAAAGGATAATGACATGAGGGGGGGGAGAGCGGGAGGATTATGTCAAGTTTGGTCTTTCAAAGCAGATGTCAGAATTATATGTAACAAAATATAACAAAATGGAGTTTTTTTTAAAAAGAGAGTTTGGAGTTTAAGAACACAAGCTTTTGTGCTTTCATGGAGCTAGTGAAGACTTCAACAACTTTCTGTCTAAAGAACCCACGTGCTACTGGGTTGAAGATGGTGATTGAAGAGATGAAACCAAGAGAGAGAGCAGGGAAGGAGATGATATTCACAAAGAGTATCATTACCCCAAAACAAATCAAGTGCTACCTATCCCTCTAGGAGAGATTATGACTGATTGGGGTCATGATTAGTCAGGTGTCTTCTGTGGAAAGAAAATATACACAGAATATCCTCCCTCCTCCTCTGCCCTGTATCATCAAGCCCACCATGAATTAGTTGTGGGTGCTGTGTAGCCCAGTGATAGTCACCTAGCTGGAGTAAGAAGGGTACCTTGGTTATGTTTTACACCTGAGGCTTGGGTTTAGTATTGTCTCACTACTGGGTCTCTGGAGGATATGTCTGGGGGAAAAAGCCTGTGCCGTGTTCCTCTGCAGTCCATGCTTGACAGCGGGAGTAGTGAAGCCGTCTGCCCGGACAGAATGCCTCCATCACACTGTCTCGAAGCCACAGAGGTGTCTGCACATAACTCATGTGCAGTGGTGGGAGGCCAATCCCATGCTCCATCTCCCCAGTTTCTGCAAAACCCGAAAGGGCTATTTATGAAGCTCCTGGGATTACTAAGGAGCAGAAAGCACTACAGCCAATGTGTGGTATGGCCTGAAATGTAATTTCTACAGCTAGAAGAAATATGCTTTACAATGAAGCTCCTTTGCAGGAGAAAAGAGGAGGAAAACAAATGAGAGGGGGGAGGGGAAAATACACTCTGTTCCTTGTGTTCTTGACTTTGATCTCTGGGAGGACAGCACCTCCCTGCGCCTGTAAACCTTTGGCTTGGCCACAGGATCACTCTGGCCAACGAAATCAGGTGTGCCTTAACTTTCTTCAAAATTTTATTTATGTAAAGTTAATTTTCCTGGGAATATGATAAGCAAGTTCATAGCAAGTTAGAATGGCTTTGGCATCAAATTAAATAAAATTTAAGAGTAGCCCCTCAGCTGCTGTATGTATACTAAAGAACCACATGAAGTACCTAAATGAGATATGTCTCCTATATAGGCTTGTGTATTTGGACATGTTGGTCCCCAGTTAGTGATGATGGTTGGGAAGGTGGTGAGTTTAGGAAGTGGAATCTTGGGCTGGACAAAGTATGTTGCTGGTGATTGCTTCTCCCTCCCTTCCTTCCCCCCTTTCCTCTTCCCTCCCCCTTCCCTCTCCCTCTTTCTGTCTGCCTCTCTTTCTCTCTCTCCATCTCTCTGTCTCTGTCTATCTGTGTGTATGTGTTATGTGTGTGTGTGTGTGTATGTGAGTGAGCACTCATGCACGCGCGCACGCGGGAACACACACACACACACACACACACATACACACACACACACACACACACACACACACACTTCCTGTGACAGGATGAAAGTATGTAGTGTATTCAGCAGCTTCCTGCTCCTCCTGTGGTGCTTTTCACATCTTGCCCACCATGATGGATGCTATTCCACTTGCACTGGAAGCCAAGGGTAAGCCCTTTCTAGTCTAAGTTGCCCTTGGTCATCATATTCTATTATAGCAATCATAGGAAAGCAACTAAAATAGTCCACAAGTAGCTTATAGCCATGGTATTAGGCAGCGCAGAATGAACATGTATATCTCCACAGAAACCACCACTTAGTAATCATTGTCTAGAAAATCAGACCGAAGAAGAGGTCACAAGCTCAGACCACAAGCTCAGGTCACAAGCTCGGGTAGCTACCTGTCATCTTACTAGGACTCGCTACAATAGTCTTCACTCTCCAGATGGGAATTTGTAGTTCCAAAGCCCAACAACATACATTTTTAACCGACCAGTTCAACAAGCCACTTGGGCATCTTATGCTACAATACTACCGAAGAATTCATGTGGTTTCCTAAGAGTCTAATGACCTTTATAATTATGGGCGTAAGTATCATACCACTAAAGAAATCCCTTAGCTTCTAAAGTATTGGGAGGTTGTTTTTGTTTTAATTTCATAAACTTTATTATCAAGATAATATATTTTACTATCAAGATAATAAAGTTTATTATAAAATAATAAAGGTGCAAATGAACAAAAGCATCACATGCAGAAATTAACCAGTCCCAAAGTGTATGCAACACTTCTGTACAGTGAGAATAGACATTTAGGACAGAAGCCATGGGGCTTCATATTAAATTTTCAGTAATGAATATATCTTAGGCATTTATCCACTACCAACACCAAAAGTCTCCATGACAGAAGTAGATCTGGAAAACAATTCGCCTTACACTCTTTCATAACTAGTCCCTATCACTTCCGGTTAGTCCTTCCTCAACCCCATATATTTATTTAGCCTTTCATCTTCCTTTTGTTTAGTTATACTGCTTGTTACACGTGTGAACATTTGTTTACATATGTATATCTAAGTCCACCCATTTTCCTGCAAATCTTAACTTCATATATCCACATAGTATTCGTATATGAGTATATAGCTTTTCATTTTCCATCATCTGTTGATGGGAAATGAGGTTAACTCCAGTCCTTTTCTATAGTTAATAGAGCTGCCATAAACATGTGGTATGGTATGGAGTTCTCTGCATATGTCCAGGAGTGAAATAGCTGGATCATGTTGTAGTTCTATTTTTAATTCTTTCGAGACCTCTTTAGACTGATTTTCACAATGGCGGTATTAATTTGCATACCTACCAACAGTGAATATGGGTTCTTGTCTCTCCAAATCCTCTATAACATTTTCCGTCAGATTTGTGTATGATAGCTGCTCTGACTGGGGTGAAGTAAGTAACTCAGAGGCATTTTAATTTCCATTTCCACGACAGATAGGAATATCACATGCTTTTTTAAAATGGTTATTTCTTAAACATTGATTGGAGGTTTTATTTTCCTGGTATTTAATTTCTACAACCCTTTGTAAGTCTAGATATTAGCCCCTCATCTGAAGTGTAGCTGGTAATGATTTTCTCCTATTCTGTGGCCTGTCTGTTAATGCTGCTGAATGTTTTACTCACCATACAAACTGTCTGTTTTCATGTAGCCCCATACATTAGGTGCTAGGAATCTAACCTGGATCCTCTGCAAAAACAGCAAGTGCTCTGACCCACTGAGCCATCTCCCTGGTCCCTTCAAGGTAGCTTTGGAGAAAGTTGCAATACCAACCCCACTTTTTTGTTGTTGTTGTTGCTGCTTTGTTTTTTTTTTTTTGTTTTTTTTTTTTTTTTTGGTTTTTTTTTTTTTTGTTGTTGTTGTTGTTTTTTTTATGTGTCAGGATCTCACTAGGTACTGTTGGCTGGCCTGGAACTTGCCATGTAGAGAAGGCTGGCCTTGAACTCCCAGTAACCTGCCTGCCTCTGCCTTCCGTGTACTGGGACTAAAGGGATGTGCTACCATGCCCAGCTTCTCACCTCCAGTTTCGCCACCATCCTTTGGATCTGTAGCTTTGCCACAGCCTAGTTGTTGAAAGGGCTCCTGGGAGATTGATGTGGCTTTTAGATAATGGGTGCAAGAGTCCTGTATGACTTCCCGTTAAACCTTCAGAGACTACACACATTTTTCCCCCTACTTGTGTTCTTTCATGTCTATCACTGCCCTATGAACACACGGGGGGGGGGGGGGGGGCTGCACCTCTCTTGTCTTTATTTCCCCAAATTTCAATAGAGAGTTTTATTTGTTGATCTCCCACAAAAAACAAAAAACAAAAAAACAAAAAACCTCAAAAAAAATAAAATGGTAGCCCACTGCTCGGCAGTTCAGTATCAAAGTGCTCTCTGTCCCCCTCCCTTCTTCATATGGTGTGCTCATAAGCACACATCGTCAGAAGGTTGACATGTGAATGCTGGGAGGTATCTGCAGTGTCTTGCACACTCTGTTGACTCCAATTTTTCCCTTGGCAGACAAAGGAAACCTCCTTGATGTTCCCATTCAATAGAAAGTTATCACATTTTCTTGTAACAAAACACTTAAGTAACTCCCTTCTTGCTGTCCACACTTCAAATATCTACTTTAACAGTTATTTTTTTTTAAGATACAGGGTATCGAAGAATATATACTTAGATGCTTCAGAGAGAGTTTAATTTCAAGTCTCATTGCTCACCAAGAGGGGTAACAGAAAAATAGATCAGTTAGGACAACTACAAAAGTGAGAGTCATTCTACTGTAGAGCAAAGCAAGTTTCTTTAGCTGCCAACTAAAGGTGTGCAGGGACCCAACAAGGTCTAAATGTCAAACACAGAATAAATATCAGAAAGAGCCGGCCAGCAGACCACTGAGATATGAAGGGGTAAAATGCTGCTGAAGGCATAGACTAGAAACTCACAAGAAAGTTGTGGTGTCCTTCCCATTTAACTAGCCAAGAGATTATTGATGAAGCATCTTCTGCTGTGGCCACACTGGTGTGTGTTTATCAAATTGTAACAGAGTAACATGATTTACAGTTAGCATTGGGTCCAGGGTCCAGGGCTGAGAGAGCATCTGCAGCTGCAACAAAGTATACTAGAGGTATTTTTGGCAGTCCAATGACAACTTTAGGAAATGCTGCTTGGCTTTCTCTTCAGGGATGGTTGGAAAGACCATGGTATTATTGCACATTCTTTCAGTCATCTGGGATGGCAAGCTTGTTTTCCATTGTCAGCTGAAGAGAGGACTCATTCTAAGAATCTCATCTAAGGTCTGAAGGCAGAGGATAGACAATTGTTACCATGGTCACACATGCATCACATGGGCCACTGTAGGGTGCCCTTTTCATCCCTTTTTTGTTGGAACTAACATACCCAAACAAGTTGGAAAGGTTCCTGTTTTTCTCATTAACAGTGGGAGAAGGCACCTTTTCTGTGGGCTCACTACCATTGTAAGTTCTGATATCCTTACTCAAAACAAGATGGCCATCAACCCTGTCTACTGAAAGAATGAACAGCTTTGCATTCCTCTGGGAAACTCCAGTGCCACTTTTGCCATTCTGCCGAGCTTTGGAGTGACATGGGGTAGGGTCCTGTGAATAGAAGAAGTGAATGCAGCATGAAGGTGCAGAAGTGTGTGCAGCCAACTATGCTATTTCTGTGGAACCAGGGAATACCAGAAGATGTAGAATTCTGGGTATGGCAGCAGAAGTAATACAGAAGATAATGAGCCACTGCCCCAGCAGCTGTCTCACCTTTTTGTCCAGCATGGGCACCCATAAAGCCAGCTTGATACAGATCACACAAGAAATTAGAGCATTAATTATTAAACTAATTTCAGGAATTGTTACTTTTCTATAGATGGGAGAAAGTGAATACATCTGAAGAGAGAGAGAGAGAGAGAGAGAGAGAGAGAGAGAGAGAGAGAGAGAGAGAGAGAGAGAGAGAGAGAAGAAAATTGAGACAGATTTAGGAAGGAGAAAGGGGATACAAAATAGTTTAAAAATTACATGAATGCCCTTGTATTGTCATATTTCATGGTTTTAAAATAAGCTTGCTATTTAGGAAAATATGGCTTGTTACAGGTGTTTTAAAAATAGGAATCGTGAAGAGAGCAAGAAAACTGAAGAAACAGGCAGACTGTCAAAGAACAATGCTCCTTGAAGCAGGTAGCCTCAAGATGGTTCCTGGGGAACGCTGATCTAGAGAGGCCTCTGATACATCTAATCCTGTTCTCCCCAAGCTTTAAGGAACAGAAGATCTCACTGCTGTTTAAAGAGTTCCCCGACATTGCAATAAAATGAAAAGCATCCTAATGTGAAGAGTGTACAGCATACCTGCTGCTGAGCCTGAACCCACTCTGTTCCCACATTTAGGGAAGACCCCTGAACCCCCAATTATAAACCATTATCACTCACAAAAGCGAATAATAACTATCAATAAAATGTTAGCAAATGAGCTCTATCAGTTTATGTATATAAATGTAAGTGTACATTAATGATAATCAACCTCTCTCTCTCTCTCTCTCTCTCTCTCTCTCTCTCTCTCTCTCTCTCTCTCTCTCTCTCTCTCTCTTACACACACACACACACACACACACACACACACACACCCTTGGTATTCAAATATTAATTGAAGTTAGTCTTTTTGACAATCTTTCCTAGTGGGAACTTTGAGTTTCTAAGTATATATAGAAGGGCAGTTTTGTGTCCCTCATGGAAATTCAAGAATGGTCCGCCTTGTGGACTTGCCTAACCATGGTGCAGGTTGCTTCTGAAAGACAGGAAGACTTTCAAGACTGGCAATATTGTCTTGTGTTGCTTCATTTGGGGTAAGTTGAACTGATATTCACACATTCTCTGATGAAGGACCTCCTTTGAGATATCAAGCACCAGATCTAGACTAACCACACCTCAGTACAGAAAAATGCTCAGCTCAGGATAGGAGTGTTGAGGATCGGTGATGGCCGCAAGACGCTACACAGCCAAGAACAAGCGTCTTCATCCTTAGAGGAACTCCTGTCTTATTCCTTAAAGAAAATTTTCAAGAACGAGGGCTGTTCTACATCTGCCACATAATCCAGCATGCAGAGGGGGTTGATGTACAGCCATTCAAGTATCATAAGTTGGATACAAAGCTCATCTTCTCTGTTCCAAATGCCTGCAGATCTACATGGTGTCTACATACACTGGGCATCATATGCTACCTATGAAGGTGTATAATATGTACAGTTTTATGCTTGTATGTACCTGTTAATGTTAATCTAACATTTAAAAATAGATCTCCACTTGTATATGAATGCCCACACTTGTGCATACATAAATATGCACAAATATAAATGGAGAGCTACTTATCACAAATGCACATACAAATGCCTATGCTTATCTTATAGACTCTTCACTTCATCGAATAAGAACAGAGAGATCTAGGGGATAGTCTCCTTGAAAGCTGTGTGGGGAATGAGGGAAGGACTTTTTTTTTTCACTCTCATGTGTATTCTTGATGGGGACAGAGAGAACACTGGTTTAACGTAACAGGAGTGGGTTGCCATGTAAGAGAGCCACATTGAGCAGGCGCTTGGATACACAACACATGGCTTCTGAGCTGAAGAACCCCCAAAGAGGTGGAGATTTTGGATTTGACACTGTGGATATGTTGCATTAGAAGGCAAGCTTTCCCTGATGATGTGTGTGCAGAAAAGCTTGTGGACTAAATAATTCAGCTACCACCTGGGCCCAGATCCAGGGCTTTGAGTTGGTCCACCCCAACATCTACCCCATCTATGAACTGCTGGAGCACATGAAGGGGCTGGTCCTATAGATCCAAAGCTGGAGGATCTCCATGACACAGGTATCGGAGAGGAACCCAGTGAGGATTACGTATTGATAGTGTAGCAGGAGCCAGGGGCCTTGAACCAGACCTATGGCTCATTGCAATGAATTGAATGTACAGCTGTTTATGCAACAGGCTATATCGTGTGATACACTGCAGCTTCTGTGTTAAGATGTTTTTGTTTTGTTTTGGGGGAGTTGCAGGGGCAGGGGGTGGATATAGACGGTCAGGGAGATGAGTGTGGTTGGGGTGCATAATGTGAAATTCACAAAGAATCAATAAAATGTTTCTTAAAAATATTACTCTCCCCTCTTAATCCATGAGATTCAGATGACGATACTTTTTAGCTCAGGGATCTAGGATGAGAATGAACTTGTGCCTGCTTCTCCAGACTAATCCAGGGACTCGTGAGAAGCTCAGACACTGACATCCAAAAGTGGAATTTCTGCTGGGATCCTTAGGGGTGAGTTCACTCGTGCTGGAATTGTCACAGTTTGCTGATGTTAACCACGACCTTGAGTTGTACAACAGCCCCCAATGTAAGGAAGAGTAATGTGAGAGAAGGCAGGGCTACTGCATAGAGACAAAGCAGTTCTCATCTGAGTCAGGTTTGAGAACCTCTCTCTGGTCCAAAAGTCATCCATCAGCATCAGAGCTCCTTCATGGGATCACACATTCTCCAATGAGAAAACAACAGATGGAAATATCCTTAGGCAAGAAAAGCAGATATAAAAATCTACACCTTGGGGATGCTATGGACATCAAATAGGCCATTTTGATCCCCAAACTTACTCCATGCATCCTTTAGTTGGCACTGTTGCCAAACTGATGAATACAGCAGCTTGGCTCAGATGCACACACGTATGTGCATGTGTGTATTTCAGTAGGAATGTTAATGTCGTTTGTGTGTCTATGTGACAGTGTCCACGTTAGCATGACTGGCGGTGTGCACAGGCAGGAGCTTGGGAGGTGGGCAAGTCAAAGTCTGATACTAGGCTGCTCCTTTATGTTATATCACCCTAGACAATTTACTCTGCCTCTCTTGGCCTCAGTTTCCTCATCTGCATGATGGGGATCACATGGTACCCCCTTCTCCAGCTGCTGAAAGGAGAACAGAAATCAACACATATAATAAAGAACATCACACCCAGGCGTATTATCTGGTCAAATGAAAACATGTTTATATCTCTTTAAAATAAACATTTTATTTAAAAATATATGCATTTTTTTTAAAAAAAGGACACATGCCAACTTTGGTATTTTAGCCATTGCTTCTTTGCTCTCCCAGTGAGCCACATTTCTCTCAGATTATATGGAGCAAAGGAGACCAATACAGAAACATCACCACGCAGGGGCTGAGAGGACCATGCTTGTTTTCTTGTTCTTTCCAGAACACTGTTTAGTGTTCAAGGGAGAGTTGATTTTCATCTCCCAGTCATCCTTTGCCCTTGGTCCTTTTGACAAGGTCATTGGAAATGAGCCCTGGGAGCAGTGTGGGTCTTGCTCCTTTGGAAAACATTTAAAGAGTGTTTTGGGGTCCCCTTGGTTTGTTTGCTCCTTTGCACATGAGGTCATCTAAACCACCAGGAAGAAGCACAGCCTCCTGATGTCCATCATGGAACCCAGTGCTTAGAATGAGCACCAGAGCCCTGCAGGGGGTCACTTATGGAAGTACAAGTGATTCCTATGGTCAGAAGAAAACCTACTCATATTCATTGGAACCAGTGGATCCTAGAGCACTATCCCTGTCAGGCAGCCACAAAGGTCTCCCCAAATTCCTTCCTGTCTTGAAACCATTTCCTTACAGATTGTCCTCTCCTAGTGAGGGCCTCTGGACACACCCACCCATGCTCTCAGCACTATGGGACTGTCTTGTTCCAGGACCCTGGCTCTTCCACCTCTGTTGATGTCCTCTGTCTAGGGAAGTCTCAGAAGTATCTGCCTCTGAACTCCCCTGCAGGTTTGTATTAAACTATTTGGGACCCTACGTTTCTTTATATCTGACAACACATTGTGCCCTTGTGCACTTTCTTCCTGTGGGAAATGAAGAAGCTGAGGAGACGCATCAAGGGTAAATGGCCTCCAGTCTCTTTGAAACTTTTCTCTTGAGGAAGGGAAACTCACCGTGGATAATCACCTCCTATTTCTCTCTGTCCCCTTTGCCTAGATATCTAACTTTGGTGACCTGAGATCAGGAAAAAAAACTTCCTTTTATAACTTTCCTTATTTCCAAAGGGCTTCTCTGTCTGGTAAAACAGTCCCAAACCTCCCCTAGATGCCAAATTGTCAAATAATGAATGAGGCAGATCAACAAAATACACTACTGTCCTGTGACCCTGGGAGAAGAGGCAAGCCTGTGTGCGCTAGCTTTGCATAAAAAGAAAAAAAAAAAAAACAAAAAAAAACAAAAAACTCCGGTTTCTGGAAAAATCAAGAGTTCTTCATTACTGCTAAGAGGATTTGAGAGCAAAAGGCAGGGAGAGTCTCAAGGGTCTCAGCATTCCTGCTTAGATGAGCTGTGATCCCTCAGATAGCATCCTTGCTGAATCAACCCCTAAAGGTCTATGTGCTCTGGGGCACAAAATGGCCGCTTCCTGGATAGTGTAGATCATGTGGGAGTTTCCAGCCTTACTAGCTCCAGGAAAGCTGATTGAACAGACAATAAATAACTTTCAAGAAGAACTGTTTTAAAAGTTTGGGGTAGATTTCAGTCATTTTTGTCCCCAGCTAATGTTTGTGGAAGGCACAAGGCTGCAGGTTTATAGACTTGAACTCTCCAGACAGAGGGTGTGCTGATGTTCCCATTTACAGGGGGAATCCCTCCATTGCTCAAAATGGCTGCTGTCTTCTACGTTTGTGTTTCACTTTTTAATACTATGACATCATAGCTCAACCAAAAAGTTCATGGGTCAAGAAATTGGGCGTGGTTTTCTTTTTGCCTTTCCTTGCTTCCCTGCCTTCTCCCTTTCTCCTTCTCTTGCTTCTTTCTTCCCTCCCTCTCTTTCTCCCACCCTTCCTTCTCCTGTCCCCTTCCCCCATCATCTTACTCCCTTGTCTTCTCTCCCTCCTTTTCCTTCTCCTCCTTCATTCCCCCCTCCAAACCCCATTGTGTTAGAACACAGGCATAATTACCAAACCCTGGCTTACTGGCAGAACTTCCACGGGGAGAATTTGGAATGCTTTACATCAAGAAGGACCCACTGTCCTGTAGCTGCAGTAGGAATGGCTGCCAAGACCATCTTTACGATGGGGGACATTACAGACCTCCTAAGTATGTGGTCACTTGAGGCTCAGGAACACTGCTAAACTCAAGAGTGAGCATCTTTGCACGCCTCTCGGCTCACACTGTCGTCACAAGAGGACGTGGCTGATTAAAAGAACTTAATAGGAGACAGTTGAAGGAACATATTTGATCTGTCTTCCCCAATTTTCTTGCAGCCATCTCCAGTTTCCTACCTGTGCTGTGAAGACAGGGTACATGCATACACATGGCCTGGGGAGATTGTAGGGGCAGGCTGAAGCCAAGTATCCAGGGACCCATGCTAGCTGTATTGGCTTGCACTAGCAAACCAGAGCCATCTTCCCTTTCGTCTAGTGTGAAGTGTGTGTAATCAGTTTGAATACTATTTTTAAAAGTCCCCCACAGTCTAGCTTAAAAAAAAAACAAAAATACAAAAAAATCAAAAAACAAACAAACAAAAAAACCCCAAAAAAACAAAAAAACAAAAAAACAGAGCTATCTAACTAATTGCCCAGACCGGAATTCCCAAAGGGAAGATTATTAGCACTCAGATGAGGGTCTTGGAGACAGGATGGTGTATGGATTTGTTTTCCAAAGAAGCAAGGACGGAATAACATACATGGTTCATCCAAAGCCTAAAAACTGTACAGAGCAGGAAGCATCATCCAGACTCAAATGAAACATCAGCATCGGAGGTCAAACCAATGTTTGGAATGTGGCAATAAGGTTCCTCCCCCCAGCTTCATTTTCATGCTAAGCTTTGCCTCTGGATCTGTGGTTCCGATTGCGCACAAACACAATGAGAAGTTTCTCATGCAGACCCTTTCAAGCACAAAGCAGATCAAGGAATGTCAGAACACATTTCATGCTCCCTTTAGACTCTTCTGTAAGAGAAGGCAGCGGCCTTAGCAGCTACTGATGGTGATGCCACTCGGTCCTATTATGTCTTAATTCACTGCCAGGCTCTGTCCTCTCAAATCCATATTCATTGCCAGGAGAGCTTGTTCACTTGCAGCAAGTGGCTATAAGCATCGGGTTGAAGTCCTTAGTTAGATACAGAGAGGCAACGTGTAGTCTGGTTGATCAATCAGCAACTCATGGTGAGAAAGGCCAGGCATCATTCACAGCGGACTGAGGGTTTGAGGCCCTCTGAATGCCACCATTCAGATATGTGTGCACACACGCATTTGCATACATATGTGTATGTGTATATCTACATACTCCACACACACATGTATAGAACTATGTATGTGCACACATCTGTGTTTCCTTCCCTACAATAAGATTGGGTGGCTTCCAGAGTAGCAGTCACCAAAACCACTCAGTGTTCAAACATTTTTTTTTTCCTTTTACAAGTAGACAATGGAATGATTTCTAAATCTTTGGTTTATCAAAAAAAAAAAAAAAAAAAAAAAAAAAAAAGACAACTTGTCAAAAAATTCACAACATTGTTGATTATTTTCTCTATAAGTGCACAGTGAACTTTTTTTTTTTTTACAAAAGAATAAAACAGTGCCTTGGTGACTTAAATTAAAACAAAACAAAACAGCAACAGCTACTTTCTACAGCATGCAACATTAATACTTGAATTGGCGCCGCCACAGCGAGCCTCTGGGAGACTCGGGCAATCTGTATGGTCTTCCTCAGTTCCCAGTGCCCTGACCAAACACAGGACAAGGAGAACTCCTCAAGACAATGGTCCTTTACTCTCCCATTGTCTACAATGTGCACTCGTATTCTCATTTGGAAGATTGACTGAAGCACTCTCCCCTCGACATGGCACCCTGACTTAATCTTCACTCTGTAATGATCTTCAATTTCTCCAGAGCAACACAAACCAAAGATTGTCCATAAATCAAACAAGATTGTTTTTTTTTTTTTTAAAAAAGAGAGAGCTTTGTGACCAATGGGTCACATCCCCAGTTTCTTCCTAAGGAAATTCTTGCAAATTCTGTTTGCAGCCAATGAGCATGAGAAGAATGAGTTTGGCAAGAGAGTTTGGACTTTGTTCTAAAAAAATGGCTTTAATAGGAGTATGTTAGCTTGTTAGAGCTAAGACTTCTCCTCAGAGAGAGAGAGAGAGAGAGAGAGAGACAGAGAGACAGAGAGAGAGAAAGAGAGAGAGAAAGAGAGAGACAGAGAGACAGAGAGAGAGACAGAGAGACAGAGAGAGAAAGACCGAGAGACAGAGAGAGAGAGAGAGAGAGAGAGAGAGAGAGAGAGAGAGAGAGAGAGAGTCAAAAGCAAAAGAGTCACAAAGGATTGGTGTCTTGAAAGAAAAGTACTGAAAGGAAGACGAACTAAGGTGGATTTCATTTGTCTACAATAAGGAAAGAAAAGTAGAAAAAATAAGTTGGCCCTGTGTGTTACTTCTGTAACAGCATCCATGGGATTCTTTCCTGGAATGTTCAATGGCATTGTTGTAATTCTAACTTGTCCCAGTAGGGCTTCCTGGGCCTCCAGTTGCCTTTCTGATCATCTATCTCTAGCCTTTGGAACTAGAAGTAGTAGTGTTTGAGAGCCTCAGGAGTCTCCATCCATGGCATGAAGTTTCTGTGGTTCAAGTTTCTCACCTGCTATGTATCACCGATGAACACAGAGGCAGCAGGAAAAACTGGTCTACTGACTAAAAAGCACCGTGTCCCCAGTGGATCCTCTGGGCAACACTAGTGAGTTGTCACCAGTGATCACCAGTTCAGTAGGACCATTTGGGGGTTGAGGGACACCAAGTTGCTTTCCTGGGAATTGATTAGTCTGTCCCTCTGACCATTCTGATTATTCTCCCTTAAGGACTCTATTGGCTGAAACAGGCCCTGCTCTTCTGAAAGATAGAAGATGGACACAGGGGGGCGCTGCCTCAAACACAGGATGGCTTCTGGCATATCTGAGGGACCAGCTTCCCTTCACTCCCTGAGGAGGCTTTGTTTTCCTTCTACCGAAAGTTTAGTAAATTCATAACAAAAGATAATGGTGTCAGCCTATGTCCCAATAATGCCTGAGACAGACTATAATGTGAACTTGTGCCCCAGTAATGCCTGAAACAAACTGTGGGCTAAAAAATAATAATAATAATAATACTGGCATGAGATAAGGCAGCGAAAAATCATTTTTGGCATTCTTATTCTGACAAGGCACATTTTTGAATGCATCACTGAAGTTATTAACAGTTATCAAATGCTGGTAGATATTACATTAGACATATTTTAACGACTGACTCCTGTTCTGGATGGTTGTCACAGAAACCTCCTTTTGCTGTTTCTTCTTTCCTCCCCATTTTTGCCCCCTTCGTCGTTTGGATCACACATTTCTGGTTGTGTGCTTTCCCTCCAACCATGGAATTCCTACTGAGCTCTCTTAGCACTTGTATCTCAGGTATTTACCATTGCTGTAAGTGGAGGTCCATAGGGGAATTCAAATTGAGATCTGTGACATCCAGAAAATCGATGTTGAAAATGCTGGGCCCACTGGAGGTCAGGTTGCTGAAGCCTGGCGTGGAACTAGGCGGAGTAAGGTCCAACCATTCCATTGTTTCCCAAGGAGATTCCGTGAAGCTCAGCTGCAGACCACTGCTGTCCACAGATGGAGGTGACAACTGTGTATGCATAGGCGAGAGGGGACCGGGCAGGAGCTCGTGAGCACTGAAGAGATCTTCTGCAGCCTTCCCTGGGAGGCCATCCATGATCCCATCAAAAGGAGGCTCCTCACTTCCGATTTTGAGAAGGGTGACATCACTCACCTTTCCTATGGGGCTGTGAGAATTCAGTAAGACTTCCAGGTGTTCATCACTGTCAGTGGCATAGTGCTCAAAGGACATCGGGCCTCCTGAAGATGCCTGTTCAAAGGAAGACGAGGGCTTGGGGAGGATGGTGGTTGGGCTGCAGGAGGATCCAGGTATCTTTGGAATCTTTTGAAGACATGAATGATCTTCCCTGGCATCAGCTGGCATTTCTGTGGGCAAAGCATAGTGTGCACTGTGAAATCATCCCAAACTGAACATACATGATGGGTCTTCAGAATCAATGAGTTGCTCTAAGGAAAGCAGAGAAGATGGTCATGCTTCCCTGCTCAGCACTTAACCTGGGCTTGCGCCTACCTGCTCTGTCCTTCCATTTCCTCTTTCCTAGGTTTCCTGAAATACACCATGCCTTGAAACATCTACTTTGTTATTTTCAAACTCTTCCCAGCCGGTTTCTTCACTCCATTCACTACAACTGGCTGTCACCAGAGGACATGGTATCTCCGTCATCCCACAACTATTTTTCTCTTGATACTCCCTTCTCACCAGTCCTCGGGGGTTTTGAGGCCAGCCTGTCCCCCTATTGTAGGCCTGTTGATCACACTTCTGATGCTGCTGGAAACAGTTCCCGCAGCTCACAATCATTTTGCCAGGTCAGTATTTCTTATATTTTTTAAGACCACAGCATCCTTAGCCATCACACACTCATGCTGGTTTCTCAGCTCCCTGGTTTTCCCATCTCCTCCAGCGAGGCCAGCATCTCTGCTGTATACCTGGAGCCTTGTCTTTGCATAGCGCATCCTTCCAAGAGCTCTGTCTTAAACAGGATGTCCCACGCTCTCTGTCCTTCTTCTTTCCCCTCTCTACCTCATGTATGGAGTGTTCCAGAGCAATTATTTCTAAGGCCCTCTCAGTCACCTCACCCACTGGCTGTCAACTGACCATTGCATCTCAGTACCTCCCACATCTCTTCTTTCTGTCTCTGGACCATACTCTCCCACCCGCTCTTACAGTTATTCCTACCCTTTTGCCCTTCTTTTCTAGGTTAGCAACACTCTCCACCCTGATAAGTTCACATCTACTTTATCTTAGCCTGCCCCAGTTGCATGTAATTGATCTGATTGCATTTAATTCTACCTTACGAACCTGCATTTCTCTAGAAAATTCAACTCATTCATGAGTAACTCGTGGTTAGTCTTTCCTAAACTCCCCCACAGTCCCCTCTGTGTCCTCACTGTTTGGCATCCTTGCCACATTCTTCAGCAAAAAGGAGGACCATCTGGTGTTACTGGTCATATTCTGTCACAAAATTGAAATACGCCTGTGGATCTGTGCCCATCCCCTTCATCCTGCTTGTTATGGCGAGAAAAGCCAGTTCCCGAGGTCACTGTCTGTCTGGCAGAAGAGACTACATTCCAGAGAAGTGAGAAATTATCTGATGGAGAACTGAGCTTAGCCTGGTGCCTGGCACTCCATCTACGAGTCCCTTTACTGCCACCTGTTAAACCTCCAATGCTGTTGACTAAGTTCACCCCTGAGTTCTCATTTGACCTTCACACATGCTCTCTCTGATTCACACACTAGGCACAGGTCCCGTAACGTTTCTTAAATAAATAGACAGTTGGGTTAAAGAACACCCTGGTTGCTTTCATTGCTAAGCGGAGGAACATGTAAGCATGAAGGAGCGTCCAGCGGGAGATTGACTTTGAGTAGTGAGCACAGTACTTTCACTATCTTCTCAATTGTTTCCTTTTTTTTTTTTTTTTTTTTTTTTTTGTGGGATTAGAACAGCAGAAAAAGGATGTAGCATCAGAACACACTTATGGAGTCAGGGATGGGTTCGAAGGCAACATGCAAAGTATCCTCAGGATAAAGGTGCTGAGGAAGCATCATCCACTGTGCTAACAAAGCACACCTGAAGCCCAGAGGAAGCAACTCTACCAGCAGACCACCCAGTGTACCTGACTCAGTATGCCGCTGACCTTGGTCATAGGAGGCCAAGTCCTAGAGTGTGCATGAGTGTGGAGGGGCCTGGCAGACAATGGAGGGAGTCTCTTACCTCCACTTTCAATGAGGACATCCAAGAGTTCATCCATCTGCTGACTCCGAGTCATTTGCTATTGCAAAGCAGCCAAAAGAGAGAAGAGAGGTTAGAAGGCAATGGTTACTTCTGTGTGGAGACACTAGAAACAGCCCTGCTTGCTTAAAGATTCCAAACACTTGCTTAAGGCCCTAGAGACAGAATTAGGCTTGCTTGGGGATTCAACACAGCAGAGTGAAATTGAACATAACATAAAAACCTGCAAGCTTAGTCTTCCAAAGTATACATTCACCCGTTAGTACAATCATCGGCATTATGTATCCACAGAGCTCTTTTAATCTGAGAAACTACAACTCTTCGCCCATTAAACAATACCCTTTGATACCCTTTTGCCAACACCAGCAGTCAGTATTCTCCTTCCTGTCTCTATGAATTTGTCTACTCTTGACTGTGTGAATCTACCACATTGGTATTGTCATTTACCTGTTGGATACTTGGGGTGTTTCTACTTCTGGTTGAAGTGAATAATATTGCTATGAGATTAGTTAGATTGGCTAAAGGACTTTGGTCTGTGCTGATCCGATCTGTGTTTGATTAAATTGAACACAGATAATCCACTGAGCTAGATAATCCAGCACATTAAACAAAAATGAGAAGGGACAGAACAGTGATCCTCGCCTCATCATTCAGGTTGGTTGTCTGGGGAGTTTCCATCTCAGGACCAGGCATCTTCATACACACCATATAACCCTTTCTCACATTGGAAGTAACTTATGTATACCTCTGCTTGGCTGCTATGGAAGTGGGCTTCAATAATCTTGATTCCTCTTGCAAAATCTGAGTGTCTACCCTCGCCTCTGACCATCTGAACTGTCACACAGAGTCATACATCTCCAGAGCTTTTCAGACATGAGAAAGCCTACTTGGAATGGCATCATCTTAGAGCAAAGAAGACCTTACTTCCTTGGTTTTAATTTCAGGAGACCAGATATGAGGTTGTACCCGACACAGATGCTCTTTTCTGAGTTGGTTCCATAGCTATGTCCATTTGATGTCATATATAGGCTCAAACTGCTTGAACTACTCATTTTTCAGCATTCTTAGGGGTTTATGTCTAGGAACCCTCACTCCTGGGTTCCAAAATCTTCAGGTGCTTGTCTATTATATGAAATGATTTAGTAATTGCATAAAACCTACACCTGTCTCCACGCCTTGCACATTATCTCTGGAGCTTATTACCTAACACGATGTGAATGCTGTGGGAAAGACTAACATCCTAAATGGCTTGGGGACCAGGGACAAGAAGAAGGGATGTATGCTCAGTACAGATGGAACAGTCACATGTCTAACATAGCAGGTGGGACTTGCCTCTTGATGCTCTAATGCACATGCTGGAGAGGCCATAGGTCTGTGAAATGGCCAGAGGCAGATTCAAGACAAGGCAGATAGTCAGTCCTTTCATCTGGATGGGCTCCATAGCACATTTGGCACGCAGCAAGCTCAAAGCTTGCTTGTGGGAACTTTCAGCCCTTATTTGTCTAATGTGTTCAAGCTGGTAGGATGCAGACACAGAGGGCTGACTACATTAAAGCACTCATGTGGTTTCCTTTTCTTACTTTTTAAATTCGGAAGCTTTTCAAGCACAGATGTGTCAGAGTCAATGGACCTCCTTGAATCGACTACTCAGATTCAACAGCCATCAACATTGTGCCAAGGTCATTGAGTTTTAAAGCTAAGGAGTTGAGAACCTATAGTATTGAGAATTGCCCTCAGAGTTGAGCACCTATCACAGCCAAACAATGAGGCAAGTACATTATCCATAATCCTTACAGAGTAAATACCTTTATTTTCTTAAAGAGAAGTTCAGGGTATATCCAACCTTAGTGACAGTGGTAGGTGACAAAGTTGGCACTAAGGCCAGGCCTTGAAAAATGTCTTGCTTTGTCTGTTCTCCCTATATTGCTCAGCTGTTACAAGCATTCCTCAGCTTTCCATGGGGTTATAGCCAAATAAAGACACCATAAACTATCATAGACCAAAATGCTTTGCACACACATGGCCCACTGCCCTTCCTAGCTCAGCAGCACAGCAGGCTGCAGAGCACCTGCTTCTCTTGTAGGTCCATCAATTAGGAATTGTGGCACACTATGCCTGGCCAACACCCACAACGCTGTCCCACACGCTGTGAGCTCACAATAAAGCCCAAGTTCAAAATGCAGCTTAGACTGAATGTACACCATTTTATAATACCATAAAGTAGAAAAGTCATCCACAGAGCCATCCTAACTTGGAATTATCTGTACACACATACAGCACTCATATGGATCCACTTTGCTAACTCTATTGGGGAAGCACCCAGCCTGTTCAGTATCAGAACATACAAAACACACAATGCTCAGTACTCTGGAGTTATTTCCATTGGGTCCATTTATTGAACTGGAGAGATCAAACCATGTGGTTACCTGCTTCACAGCATCTTCATAGGATGGGGGCTGGGTTATCTCTGAAACTGCTGAACTTGACTTAGCAAAGGTTGGGGATGGAATTGAAAATGTTGGCCCCACCTTGTCAGAAGATTGTAAACCAGTCATCTGCAAGTGGATAGACAATTCAAAGAACAACATTCAATCATGGCCCCACGGAACAGTGCTTGTGTTCCAGAAACCACATGCTATGTGAAGACAAATGCCAAGGACTAATAATGTGAGATGAGAAGGTAACAAACACAGCTAATAGGTTAACACCATTTCATGCTACTGTGGATTTATTCTTTGTGGAATCTTAGCATGGAACTCACAGATTTATTTTCTTCTCTAAAGTGTACCCTTTTCTCTTCTCTTCTCTCCTCTCCTTCCTTCCTTCCTTCCTCCCTCCCTTCCTTCCTTCCTTTCTTTCCTTCCTTCTTCTCTTTTCTTAAAATTTTATTTTATTTTATTTGAGAGAGGGTCTCACTGTGTATCTTGGAACTCACTATATAGACCAGACTAAACTTAAAGCCGCCCAGAGACCTACCTGCCTCTGCCTCCTGGGTTCTGGGATTTAAGGCAAGTGCCTCCACACCTAACAGATGCATCCTTTCCTACTAGATAACGAAGAAGAGGCATGGGCTCAATCCATCACAAAGAAGTTCTTCAATGCAGGGATTTTTCAGACTAATTCATCCTTGGGCCAATTCATTCCAAACTAGATCATATTCTAACGATTTCAGTGAGAGTGGTGCTCCCTGGGTGCCTAGCCTGTGAGAGCTTCTACCCCTTTGTTGACTTCAGACATGGGGCTTTGTTACACCTTGTCCACATTTTGCCTCTTACTCTCTTTGCTCTGGGAACTTTTCTCATCCTGACTCTTCACATTCCTAATCCTTTCGCCAGCATGTGAGCACCATCTCTTATATTTTTTGCAGAGACTCAGCTCTGAACCCCAGATTCTCATTTCTTTACAATGAATCTATCAGGTGCCCACCTGTGTCTTCAACACCATTCTCTTCCCAACCCCTATTTCAGTCCATACCCTCACAGAAACCGGTTTCTTGTCAGCCTCTCCAGTACTGACCTTTGGATGAATAACTGGGCTTTTGGGACAAGGGTTGAGCCCAGAATTGTGACTGCTGTCTGCTTGGGGGCCAGAGAAAGGCTGATGGAGGCTGGAAGATGGGGGAGAGAAGCTAGGAGGGTGACCTTCGTGTGCTCCTGAATTCTGTAGAAAGGAATATGTGACAGATTAAAGAGCAGCATACTTGAGTGTGGCTTTAGCTGACACTTCTGGCCTCTATCTTTGGCCCCAGGTTTCTGATATTTACAAAGCTTCCTGAATCCTATTAGCAGGTGACCATATCTAAGGTGTTGACCATGGGTTACAGACTTCCACTAGGTCTCACAGCATAGACTCCGCACAGCCCCCCTGTGTAAGCATCCAAGTATGACTCCAGCCATTACCTAGTTTTAGGAACCTAAATTTTCCTGTAACCATGCTTTCTGCAGTCTGCCTACTTATCTCTGTTCTCATAGAATGCCTGCTTTCTATTTAGATTCCTAAGACTTCTCAGCTTCTTGGACAAAAGGCAATTCTACTAAAGTCCTGACAAAGTCTTCTCCTTTTCAGTGCTACCCGTGAAATGCAAGCTGTTCACAAAGCCTTCTAGAACTCTGTTAGCTCCGCCCCATCAACCTGTCTCCTACCCATGTGTTCCGTGCCTGGAGATTTCATGACGTATGTCAGTCATGTTATTTGTTCTTCGTGAAATTGCTACTGTCCCACAGAGTCTTTGTAAACAACACATGATTGCATTGTCATATTCCTCCCAACAGCTGGAAAAATCCTGGCCCAAGCCATGTCCCAAGGTTTCTTTACATTTGTCGCCTAGGACACCATGAATGCAATAGATGTTTATGAATGGTGTTGATAGCTATTTTAGTCCCCATTTCTCTCAGCATGTCCTCACAGCCGTGGGTACCACTGGTGTGAATGTGTTGTTCAGGTAGGCTTGTGAAAGTGTGTTCTCATTACTTCTAGTCAGGCTTCACACCCCGTAGGATGGAAACATTTTATTATGAACTTTGAAGGCAACTAATCCTGGGGTTCTAGGCAGTGAATTCAGACTCCCTGGGTCTCACTTTTCTCAATGGCAAATAAGAACGCTAAACTGGAGCTGTAGGGTTGCTGTGACCTCAAACAAGATAACTCCTGTTCATGATTCTTAATACTTGGTACTTGGCAGGTCCTTAATATGGGCTGTCTTGGATTTGACAGTCTTTGACGATGTAGTTTTCTTCTTCGAATTGTTGCCTGTATACTTTCTTAATAACCCATTAGTTTTGTGAAGAAAAGAAAAGTCTTTGCTGATCTTATTGGGCGTACTCTTTGAACTGTTATTCCCGCTCATCTTTTGAAGCTCTTCTGTTCTGTCCCAGCCGCTCACAGCCTTTCACTGGGATCCTTCTGTGTTCTACCGGTTCTGTCGCTGAGACCTTTCTCTGATGCTGCTTCGCCCATGCCTCCATCCCAAATACTAACAATGTTTCCTCCTTGACCTCTCTCAAGGTTCCATATTCCTGAGCCTTTCGGTGGAGACTGTAACCTTCCAGCCTTCTCACACAAAACAGCTCCTCTCTACTTTCACCGAAAGATGGATCATCTATTTCCTTGAGGCCTGTCACCTGTTCTCCCCCAGGAGTAGAGTGGCTAGAGTGGGGCACACAGTATGTCTTAATAAATATTTGAGAAGAACGTAAGGGAACAATAAGCACTTTCTCACGAACAGTCTGTCTCCGCCCCCGCCCCGCCCCCAAATGTGGTGTTAGGATATAGCCTAAGTAGCCTCAAACTCACAGCAATCTCCTGCCTCAGCTTCCAGAATACTGAAATCCCAGGCCAGTAGTATCATGTCTAACTTCCTTTTGGTTACCTTGATAGAATGATTTGGGCTATGACAAGAGTTGATATCAATTAGCCAAACAATAGCAAAACATTGCTTGGGGCCTCATAGATAAAGTTATGTTGGAAAGTTACTCATTGTTGCAAGTTGTGTATGCTACAAGAGTAAAGAAACTATGATTTCCAGACATTTGCCTTCCAAGCCTTTTAGAGAGTAAGTCTGCCAACCAATGATGTAAAGGGCGGTGGTAAAGGCTTAAGGTTGGTAGAGTCAGTGAGGTGCAGCCTAGCTTCTTGTAAACCCTACCCAGCTCTTTAATGGTAGGTGCTAACCCCCTGCCTCCTGAAAAAGATACCGCTGGGTGAGGCCCTAGGTGCTTACCTGTGCGCACCCTTGGCTGCTGTTGGGTGATGAGACCCCATGGTTCTCTCTCGGCGCCCCAGAGGAGGAGGCCAGGAAGTAATGGTTGTTGGGTGATGGGGGCAGGCTGATGTGCTGTGGGCTCTTCAGGGTCCCCAGGGGTGAGTTCTGAGGGGAGCACTGGGGGCTGAGAAATGTGGAGGAGAGTACAGGAGTCTGACCTGAGGACTCCACACAGTGAGGCAGCAGCTGAGCAGTCTCACAGGCCGGAGGGGGAGTATCAGAGCTGTGACCCTGTCCCTTCCCAGATGCCTGCTGGGCTGCAAAGGGACAGCTAGAGACATCTTCCTGCTTGATGCTGGTGGCCAAGAAGGACAATGGCTTCTGGTCGCTGCAGCCACTTTTCTGCTTCTGAAGCTGCATCCTGAGCTCTTCCACCTGCCGCTGCTCTTGCCGAAGTTTCCAGGTGAGCTGGTTGATCACCTTCTGCTTCTCCACCAGCATCTTGTCCTTCTCAGAGTCTAGCCCGTCAGGCTCGGAGGGGCCCGAGCCCCCATTCAGGCTGCTCAGCAGACTCTCATCCGTACAGGCGGGCACTGGAGATGCATGCAGGCCGAAGCCAGGTGACGCGTCGGTGAAGGTGTCTGGCAGGGATCCTGCAGCAGACAGGTCAGATGAGGCGGGAGAGATGGGTGGGCTGGAGCTGGTGCTGCCAAAGTGGTAGAAGCCTGACGGGGAGGACTGATAACTGGGCAAAGTGTTGGGCGTGACCGGAAAGGTGACAGTTGTGATGTCCCCAAAGTTGGGCACAGGGTTGCCAGCACAATCCTGAAAGGGTCGAAGCCGGTCCACCAGTGCTGTCTTGGTGCCTGACACTGGCAAACCCCGGATTCGAAGCTGTTGTCTTAACTCTGACACCTAAAGGAATATGGGGTCCATTAGTGCAGGGTCATGTGACAGTGCATTTGTATTAGTTATTAAGGGAGCTTTGCGATACACATAGGGAAATTAACAATATCCATCTACTTCTCTATTAATATTTCTTTGGATTTTCTCTCCTGTCTCTGATTTTGGCCATTTCACACAACTTTAACAACTCTTAAAAAAACAAAAACAAAACAAAACAAAACACCTTTATCACCTCATAAGTCCATCATAATGTGAATTCAAAAACATAGGGAGAACACCTAACTTGTAGAACAAGCCAGTTGAGCTTTGAGGCCTTCACAGAGCATCAGCCATTCCTAGAGGCCATCCCTGCGCCCAATAGAAGAACCAGCAGCTATCACTAGTTCAGGAGTCAAAAAGCAGTTCAAATATGACATGCACATCTTTTCACAACACTGTACATAACAAATAAACATATTTGGAGCCACTGTAGTGAAGACCGTCTGTGCCTTGTTTTTCATGGCCATACTCATAGGGACACTTTTCTTACCCTAATGGTCAAGTCACCTAACCCACAGCTCTCCAACCCCATATCAGCCTGCTTTATGCCTACAGGAGAATGACATCTTCCTGGGTTTAGATACACAAGTCTAACAGTAATCTGAAACAATTATCAGGCTTCTTCTACCTCGTGCTCATCCCCAAATCTAAACATATCCCTGCTCACAAGAAGGACTTGATGGAAAGCACAGATTGTGGGCTTTTCTGAAGATTCGCTTCAGTAGGTCTGTGATGGGAACCAGGATCTTTCATTTATACCAATTCCAGTGATCAGACTTTGAGAGCAAGACTTTATATGAGGAAGGGGGCATAGGGAAGCTTATGTACACATATATGCAAATGTGTATCTGTTCAGGAGGTGGAACCCAGGGCCTTGTACATGGTAGACCAGTTGTCTACTCTTGAGTTACCCTCCAATTCCTCAGCCTCTGGGGTTTTGGTTTTGTCTTCATTTTGTCTGGCTGGCCTCTGACCCTACCTCTGTAGTGTTGTGATTACAGACATACCTCACCATGTTGTATTGTGGGAATACATTGGGTCCATTAACTTACATGACAGGGTGGTAGAAATTGCATATTGAAAAAAGCATCTGGTGGTAAAACCAGACCATTCCTGGTCTTAGCCTCATAATCCTCTGTGCTCCCTCTTTGAAGTGGGATATTAATCCCTGCCTTATATATTTTGCAAGGGCATACATGGATTTGGTTGTGCAGTATACAGCCATTATTATTATTATACGAATACACATGTAATTAATTCATTGCCAAATTCTTTTAATGTTCACAAGTTATAAACTATGAGATATATACAAGCACAGGAACTGGTTAAATAAAAATTACTGTAAATGATGAGGTACCAAATATCCACTAAGCCTAAAGCTATGAAAGTTTGCTGACCTTGTGAGAAGAGTAACTGTGTATAGTTTATTATTAACTGAAAGAATGTTTGAGATGATCCTATTTTAAATAAATTAAATGATGCATGCATACATTTAAACTTATGTTTGCTTATAAAGTTATCTGGTGACTACGTGCTAGAATACTAGACAGTGTGTTCTTTATTGAATTTTATAAATAGTTCATATAGACACATCACTTCTATAATTAAGTCAGGAAACATATTAAACACCTAAAGTCCAATGGCTCCATAAAGCAGAAGAATGCATAGGGAAAACTTTCTGTAGGGAAGGAGCTTTTGAGCATAAAAGCAAATAAAGTGATCATAAAAATATCCACAACCAAAAGTTAAACCAAAATCAAAAAGCAAACAAAAATGCAAGTTCTAATAGCAATCCTTAGAAAGAAATCAAACACAGCATAAACACTAAATTCCAAAATAGGAACACATCAAGTGTTTGATTACCTATAGTTGTAAAGAGGTGTGGTCCCGGGAGTGAGAGTATGTGTTGCTTTTGCAGAGGGCCCAGGTTTGATTCCCAGCACTAACATGGCATTTTAAAACCACCTATAACTCCTGTTTCAGGGGATCTGACACTCTCTCTTGATCTCTGTGTGCACCTAGCATGCACACAGTACACTTATATGTATGATGGTGAAACACACATACATATAAAACAAATAAAGACAAACAAAAATTACCAACAACAACAAAAAGCTGAGACTGAATATCAAAATAGGTAAGGCATCTGACCCAACTCTTTATAAACAAAACACAGGTTTTTTTAAGTCCTAAAATATGTGTGTTTGATCATGAGTAATGTAAAAAGTAATGCAATTAAATTAAAGGTATATTTTGATTCACCCAATAACAGGTAAATGAGTAGGAGGCTTGTGAGTGAGTGAAGTATCTTAACTGTCTTCCTGTTTAAGGTAGCTCTTTGCAAATAATGTCTGTGAGCTGGTGAGATGTGCACTCTCTCTCTTCCAGCATCACTGAGCTGGGGGGCTGCCTCTTCACGTGCACTGGGACACACATGGGCAGGTTCACTTTGGAGTGAAGCTGCTTTAACAGGTGTCTCTACAGTAGACTGTTTGGGAGAGAGAAATTTAATTATATCCTTCAAGATCTTTAAAAAGTATTAAGAGTAGGGCTTTTGGGTGTTTGGGGGGGTTGTTTGGTTTTGTTTGCTTGTTTGTTTGTTTTGAGACAGCATTTCTCTATGTAGCTCTGGCTGTCCTTGAACTTGATGTATAGATCATGCTGGCCTTGAACTTACTTAGATACGCCTGCTTCTGCCTCCTGTGTGCTGGGACCAAAGGCAAGCACTGCCGAGTCTGGCTTAAAAATATATTAATGTATTTTAAACCAGAAATTTAACTATTTCTGAGAAACATAACCAGAGAAGATAGTAGATATATGAACAGAGGGCACTGATACCCTCTTCTGAATAGTGAAACCTTTGGCTGAAAGTTTTTTTTTTTTTTTTTTTTTTTTTAATGTACAGGAGTGGAATGCTAGCTAGACGACAGAGTGATTTGCTGTTATTAAAAATACCACTTTTATTGAATATTAAACGTCACGGAAAATATTCATGGTGTGTTAAGGAAAGCATGTCAGAAATTTACGGGCAGCCTAATTATTTAAAAGTAGTTGTTGTCAAGCAAAATGTGTTCATATGCATTTCAGGCTGGAAGAAACATAACGTCATGTTTCTCTGGCACTTGTCTATTAAGATGCCATTTACATTGCTGTACACGATCATGTTTCAGCTTTAAAATGTCACTGTCCAACAACGAAGAGCTCTGAGGAAGCACCACAGCCTTTTAGCAGCCACTCTTGCTGGCAGCCAACGGGCTCCCTCTCTTCAGAGGCTTGCTGGACATTTTTTTTTTCCCTTTCAAATTTCCTGGTTTGAAAGAGTGCAAGATAGCAGCTCATTATTGTTTTAATTTTGAGTTACTTAAAATTAATGAGTTCTACACTTATTTTTAGAATCTGTTCTTGCACCGAATAATTTAGGCTACATTATTAAATAATGCAGATCACAGTCTAAAATAAAATGAATACATGTTGAGTTCAGTTCCCTTAAAATGTCAGATCATGTGGCCACGTGGGCTTGCTTGAGATGAAGGCTTGTGCGTACATCTCTCTACACTCACTAGTGGTCTAATTATTGGTAACTCTGAGATCATTTATCATGGAAGAATTCTAACATACTCAAAAGAAGATAGAAATCCACAGAGAACTCACACCGGCATCAAACAACCTCAGTAATCGGCAACTGATGCCAATCTCTGTCCTTTCTACTTAAATTGTTTCAAGACCAATTATGTGACTTAATTCGTACACAGCTTTGTGCATACCTCCAAAAGGAAGGAGCTCTTAAGCACATGAACAACAGCACCATCTACCTCACCTTAAAATGGACAGTTTCTTAATTTTCATCGTTCCTACCCCCATTCTCCCTCACATGAAAAACCACTAGTCTCTCTCTCTGTCTCTCTCTCTCTGTCTCTCTCTCTGTCTCTCTCTCTGTCTCTCTCTCTGTCTCTCTCTGTCTCTCTCTGTCTCTCTCTGTCTCTCTCTGTCTCTCTCTCTCTCTCTCTCTCTCTCTCTGTGTGTGTGTGTGTGTGTGTAAGCCAGAGGCCAACCTCAGGGTTTTTGTCTGTCTATCTGTCTCCCTCTCCCCCTCTCTGAGACAGGGTCTGTCATTGTCCTGGAGATCACACAACTGAGTTAGATTTTCTGGCCAGAGAGCCCCAGAGATCCCTCTGTGACTGCCTCCCTGGTGCTGGGGCTGCTGGTGGGACTCAAACTCGGGTGCTCATGCTTGCATGGCCAGCACTTTATCCACAGGTATCTCCCCAGTCCTGTAAGGAGAAACCCAACTTCCCCCAGTGTTCTTCACTTTTACACTGTGCAACAGGCACTAGAGAAACACCAGCTATACTGTGTTACCTTCCAGATCATCTCAAGGGAGGATCACCTTCGTAAACCGCCCATCCCATCCTTTGGCAGAGATGAGCACACAATGAACTTCCTTTATTCTCTGTCTGGCCTCCTCCCACCTCTTTTCTTCTCAGTCATTTGTCTTTCTCTCATGATCTCCCTCACTTTCCTAGTTCCAGCGTTGCTCGACTCTAGCTCCTGACCCTATGCCCTGAAGCACAGCTGAGCTGAGGGAGGTCCATGTGTTTCAAATTCTAGAAACGGGCTAGGTTTGCTCTCGGTTGCTATTCAGCCTTCCCAACCTGAATGAAGCTGTCTCTGGTCCTTCTCCTCCAACCCTGCAATTCTGCCCTTCATAGAACTGTCCCAGGATACAAGAACACACGGACATGTCTTCTCACACACCAAGTGAGAGGTCTCAAGCTTCCTCCCTTCAGCCTTCCTTTCTATTCTCATCGTTTACAGTAATAGCAAAGCTTTTGCTATCAGCCTTTTAAACTGGAGCTCCATTCATCACTAATAAACGGACTGACTTGTTTGTAATTGAACCCCTTTAAAACTATGGCTTCTTAATTTTAATTTTTAAAAACTTGGCTCTAAGATTGACCTTACCAGATAGGAGTATACATCAAGTGGCTAGTTTAAAAAAAAATTCTAGCTACTGTCACTATGACCAGCATGTTCTTGACCTGTCCTAATTATGTGATTGTCACCAACCAATGATTCTCCTCTTGGAAACCACCTTTGGGAACTCTCCTCTGCCTAATGGCATCAGAAGTTCTAGACTATGTTTTCTCTGGGGCTTTCCAGCCATTAAACAAGTACTCCCTATGGTCCTTCTGTCATGGTCCTGATAACTTATGTTCTGGGTCTGTGGCTTTTCAAGTGTGAGCTAAGACAGTTCATCAGGTATTTGAGCCATTGCAGTCAGCTGATTTCACTTAATGGCATATCTTCAGGTAAGATGGCATCTTTTATCTCTGTGGATTTATGATGTGGGGAATCAAGGGGCTGATTTCATGGCTCCAAAGAGTATTATTGTAAATTTGGCATCTTCATGTAGGTGTGCAGGTACCAGACAAAAATAAGAAGTAGAGGAACTTTTGCGATCGGGATTATCTTATTGGTTCTTGGAAGCCATTGGAATATTCTTCAATTTGGAATAACTGATATTCTCTACCCCACAAAAAAAATCAAATTAAGAGTTAGGGGTGGAAATGGGGGTAATAATTAAGACCGAGAATGAAGAAATGGCAAGGACCAGTTCAGTAAAGACTGTGAGGATCTTTAAGGATGCAGGGTTTAAGAAAAAGGTTACAAGATGGTTTGGGGAGAGCAGTTCAGTTGGTAGCATGGGAACCAGGCAAGTGTCATCTGTGGTAATCCGATGAGCATGTGGATAAGATTCATACACTGCAGAGACTATACACAGTCTGCTCTGCCTCCGTCTGGATGCTGGACTGAAGGGGAACCTGTCGATCAGCATTGAGGAGCGCTTTGGAACACACCAGGTTCAACTAGAAACCCAGTGTCATTTAAGCGAATATAGATCCCTGTGCTCTGTGATCTGCAATATGTTGCTGGCATTCATGTTCCATTGAATAAGCTGTCACATCAGGGCAGAAGTCCCCAGATTTGGGAACATAAGAGAAAATTGTTTTAAGTTATATTATGGACAGAGGGCTGCTAACATTGTTTCTTACTCAGGGAAGAACAAGATACTCATTTAACAACTGGTTAAAAGAACCCAAGCCACTTGACTTCCATCAGTACAGTCAGTACTTTCCAAAGGAAAGGCAACTTTAAAACTCAAAAAAATGTTGGGAAGAAATACAGGCACATCAGCTATATGGATTGCTCTGAGATACATGAAAAGTAACCCCCATGGGTTCTGTTTTACTTTTTCACCAGAGATCACCAAAGATTCATCATGAAGTTTACCATTGCTTTAGAACATTCTGGAAGTTTTATAAGTTGCACCTTTCCTCTGTGCTAAGCTCTATTCCAACTGTTTCTTAGTAACTCATTTATGCTAATGAGAAATCTCAGATGCAACAGAAAATACCAGATTGCTCCAACAGCCTGGGGAAGCTGAGGCTGGGCCTGCAGGTTTGAGTTTGGCCATTGCACCATAAATTCTGCAACACCCATTGGTCTTTTTCCACACCTTCTCTCCTTCTATGTTTTACTCAAGAAATCAGATCAAATTGTATACCTTGAGATCATCCAGGTTTGGTGGAAGGGGGCCTGGCTTGAGTGAAGAAACACCAGTTTGTCCAGAAAGGCTATTTTTGACTGGGGACAGAGGGGTATTATTCAGTGGTGTTGAGGAAGAATTCGGGTTTCTGGTCATCTGTTCGTTTGGTTCTCTGAAAAACAAAGAGGTGCTTATAATACAATACAATCAGACCTGTGTGGGTGGAGCCAGTGTGGGCGGGGCCTTGTGGGCAGGACCAGTGTGGGCGGAGCTTGGGTCAGTGAGGTAACAAATCAGTAGAAGAAGGTGGGAGAGGGGAAACAACTTGAACTAAATAACACATGCAGAAAATTCCTAGCTTCATTCTGAGGACACAGAAAGGCATAATGGAGTCTGGGGCATAGGTCCACCCATACAGGTTTACCCATGATCTAGCTGAAGCACTCTTCTGGAGAGGCCTGAGCATGGTGTATGAATCTTGATTATGCTCAGCTTTAGATATAATTGAAGGTGGGCAAAGGCAGGTGAAACAATCCCCATGTTAACTGTGTGGGTGAGGATGCTAACCATGTAGAATGTGAATAGGGCCTGGCGATATAGGCACACAGCCTGGGCTCAAGGGCCAGTCTCAAAAGCTGCCACTGAGCTCTTTAGCAGTGACCTCACACTGCCAGCAAAGTCAATTCTGCACTCTTAGACATTCCACCGTTTAGTTTGGAAACACTAAGAATTTCCCTTCCCTATGGTTCTGACAGTGTATGCATCTTTTCTAAAGACAGTCATAAGCCAAACATGTCAGAGAATGACATGGTGTAATACAGGATACACTGGTCCCAAAGAGCTGACCCAGCAGGACTTAGACAGAGAAGCCATCCTCTACCGCTGTCCAGGATCCCGTACCTCAGCTTGAGGGACTCACTTGAGGTGTGTTTGGTGCATCCCAGGGTAGCTGAACCGCTGCTGCTGCTGCTGTTGTTGCTGCTGCTGCTGTTGCTGCTGCTGCTGTTGCTGTTGCTGTTGCTGCTGACTGAGGATCTGTAGCTGCAGGAATAGCTGTTGTTGCTGGAGCAGCCGGGCATAGGCAGAGTCCATGGGTGGGGGCGATTTCTCTGCCTTCTGGTCCGGGGGGATGTACTGGTGGTATTTTAGCTTCTTCACTTTTGGTTTGGGGTCTTTGGGCTTTTTGTGGCGGTTCTTACTATCACCCAATGACTTGGACTGCAAAAATGAAGGGAAACACGGGCTATGTTGTAGGGGATGCTTAGAAGGTTTTTCCTCAAATTCTGGGAATACAGTAAAGTATGGTGCGTAGCTCCCAACAGTGTTCATCTATCAGGTTAGCAGCTCTGACACATCACTACCCTCACGGGACGTGGGCACTTTACACCTTACAAGGTTCTTGGATCTTTCCCGGAGTGGAGTTCAATGGAAGCCTATGTTTCAATAGCTTATGTGAAACCTATAGATAGCTTAGCACTCCTGTGTGGTGGTCACTCGTGAGAGCGTATGTAAGCGTTTCAAGTTAAACGTGAGGTAAGTCAACTTGCTCACAATGTGAACTCACATGAAATTAGCATTGTGTCTGCTGATCTAGAATGGCGTTCTCAATCTGAAACACACCTGTAGACTTGTCTTCCCTTACAGTCAAAAATGCCCGTATCTGACAGGAAACCACACCCTCTGAGATACTGGGTGGTCTACCCACCCACTGTACCCTTTCTAGGAGTCACTCACCATACACTATGATCTGCACACAGTGAGGGGGTAAGGGCACAACTTTGGGACTTTAGAAAAATGTTTGAATATTAATATGATAGAAGTTCACTATATATAAGTTTCATCACATGTAAGATGAAGAAAACATCATTTTGCAACTTAATGTCCAGTATAAAGGTCACAAAAAGGTCATCATAGAAGCAGGCTTGAGAGAAAAGAAACACTTGCTGCCAAACACACACTCACACACACACACACACACAGGATTTTTTTTAAGAATCATAAAAGTAACAAGGGTTAAGTCTATTAACACAGAGTAGTAAAAATGTCCAAACCAGATTTTTTTAAAGGTGGTTCGAAGGAAGAGCATTGGGCATCAAATTGGAAGGAAAGTGTAGTACCATCATTGTACAGAAGAGGGAGCTCCTGAATAGCTGGCAGGCACAGACTACAGGGGCGGCCTCCAGACTTCAACTAGGAGCACGTTTGACTGCGACCTCCAAAGAGCCTACAGCATTCCTTCTTTACTGACTCAGGCACCTTGTAGCTGCAGGCGCTTTTGGTTTCTGAGTCTTCCTCTCTGAGGCTAATGAATAATGATCAGGACTATTTTTGTGAGTGTGGTGGCTTTATTTCACTCTCCCACTAATCGATTGGCCTTTTTTGTTAATTCATCATATTTCCGTCTGGGGTGAGTTTCTGCAGGGTCTGGTGACCAGCCCCTCCCGGCTTAGCTGCTGCTCAGGCCTCATCCCCTCAGGCTTTGATGGGGAAGGACTGCTGCTGACTCAGGGCTGCTGGAGATGCTGCTGTTCCCCCCTACATTGCCTTCGCACGGGCACCAGGAACATTCCAGAAGGTAGAGTGTAACGAATGTTATTGATGTAACACACATTATGGTTTCAGTCTTTCTGTGATTACAGGGGATACTTTATCTCTATTTGCATGTTTCCTTTTCTCTTCACAACTCACAGGACACAGAAGATGTACACATGCATTGTCCTAAGGGTGGGCCAGGTGTAGATCCACTGTGGCGTTCAAGTCCCAGGCTGCGGGACTCATCAAATGGAAAAAGAAAGTGGGCACCCTATGGATAGAAACTCCAAGACTTCCGAATGCAGCACTGATTCAAATCTTCGAGCACACTCGCGAGCACACACACATACACACACACCCTTTACCAAATCACAGGAGACAGTTCTTCATCACAGCATCCTGGTATCCTAACCACCTGTGCACTCTCCTGCCTCCTTCGCCTTTAGCGTGCTGCCACCTGCAACAATCCTGCTGTCTGCCCTGGGCTCACTTTCAAAGCTGACTCCATCTTGAGAAGTTCGTATGCCCTCCTTGCTCAGCACGTTGAGGGTGCGGGACAGTGGTCACATCACTCCTGAGGAAGTGAGGGGGAATGGAATCTAACCTCCATTCCCCTGCCTAGGCAAGAGAGCCTCTTTTATTTTTGATGTAATGTACAAGGAACATTTTCTGTGCATTCACACTTTTGTGTGGACATCTTCTGGTCAGCCCCATAAAATCCCCATTGCTCCCAAATGAATGGTTTATCAACAAGCCATCACTCCACGCTCTCCCCTCTTCATGGCTGCCAATCTCGTTACATATTAGTTTGGACATTGGTATACATGAAACCCTGTTGAGCATATTCTGTGTCTGTTGTGCTCTACACGATGTTTTCAAGGTCAGTTTATGTTGCGGTAGTGTCACTGTGGCATTGTTTTAATGGCAGGTGACACTATGGCATCCCTTTTTATGGCTGAATGATATTTAGTGGCATGGCTCCATCATGACTTCATCCATCCATCACATGGTGGGCATTTGACTTGGTTCAATCTTGAAAATATGACAAATGGTGTCGCTGTGAAGACTCTGTGAAGAATGTTTAGTTCCTTCTGGTGTATACCTAGGACTGGAGTTGCTGGACCATGTAGTAAATCCATACTTAATTCACTGAGGAATGACAAACCTTTCCACAGCAGTTCCAAGAGTTTTGCATCTCCGGCCTGTAGTGTGTAGGGCTTCCAGCTTTCCTGCATCTTTGTAGGCACTTATTATTACCATGCTTGTGATGCATGCTCTTTTAGTGCACATGAAATGATATTTCATTGGGTTTTAACTTTGCACCTCCCTAAGGACTAAACACATCGAGACTGTTCTCATATGCTTCTCAAAAACTCCTAGATTTCTAGAGGGATATCTGCCCAAACCTCTGCACATCTTTCATACTTAACACAAGACACTGTGATAGCTCAGGATAGTCTGAAAACCCAGCTACACTATAGAGGATGGGGTGGTATTTTCCTGGATTGTGACTCGACCTCTTGGAGGTTTCTAGGTACCTCCCTCTTCCGTAGGATTTTTATGGCTTCCAAGAGCAATCTGTGAAGTCTCTCTCCAGCTTCATAAGAATCACATTGAACCAACTGGGTTGAGAGATTTTATCTAACTTGGCTTCTTCCCTCTGAGAAGCCTTCTAGACCAGTGGCTCCCAACCTGTGTGTTGTGCCCCTTTGGGGGTTCAGTATCAGACATCCTGCATATCAGATGTTGTCATTATGATTCGTAATGGTAGAGAAATTATAGGTATGAAGTAGCAGCTAAATAATTTCATGGTTGGGGGTTCCCACCACAACATGAGGAACTGATTTAAAGGCTCTCAGTACTGGGAAGGTTGAGAACCATTGGCACCTAAACATAAGGTGTTAGTTACGTCTTCAGCAGTTGGGGTTTAGGTTCCGATCACTCAGATGCTCTGAGCAGTCATCTATAAATGAGCAGCCAAGTGGACCAATTTGTGTGGGTATGGATTTTCTTTCAACTTGTCTGTCCTTTTGTCCTTCCTTTGGGCCCCTAGCATGTCTTCTTGGTATGGGGTGGTTAGCAGCTTTACTGATTTGAATTATGCAAAACATAAATATTCAATTATTAGTGCAGCAGCTATAATCCCTTTTTATTGACATCTTTACCAATAACGGGGACCATTCCCTCCTCCATCCAATGTGCATCTAATCGCTGATAAAACTATGATTTTTTGCCACTGACTATTACTTTAATTTACAACCTCAAAATTTCCCAGAAGAATTGTGTCAGCAGGTACTAAAGGTAACTCTAGAACTGAAAAGAAAAAGTACTCCCAACTGAATCCAATAGATGTTAGCTAGTACGAAGTAACATAAGAAAGCCCGACAACTGGGCAGTGTCTAATTAGGAGAGAGTTCTCCAGGAATGGCTGGATGTGAGGCTGGAGAAATTACATATGAAATACGGTAGTCACCGCTGGCTGTCTCCCGTGAGTCTCACTGAGAGTATATACATCGATGGCATTTGCCACTTTGTCACATTTTTAGTTACCCGAACCCGTGTCTGGTTCCGTGTAAGTCTCCTCCTGCCAACAGGCTGCTTTAGAAGTTTGCAAGGCTTCAGGGAGCATAGCCCCAGGCAGAGATTGGGGGCTAGACCAGTCCTTACCTTTACAGCGGCGTGCACAGGGAGCTGGGTGCTGAGGGGGCTGAGCACATGCTTCCCAGAGTCTGGCTGGCTGCTTGGCTGGGAGGCTGTATCGTTCTTGTCGCTTTCTGAGCCAGGAGTGAGATCCTGAAATCCAAATGGTAGTGTTACTAAGGTACAAGAATAGAGCCGTAGCATCATTTGGCTGAAGCCCTCTTGTGTTCACCTCAGCATCCAGTCCTGGTAACATCCTACTTCCTACAGGAAGTCATCCCAAGAATTGCCAAAGTACAGGAACAAAATAATATGTGTATATGTATATTTTACATGTGTATTATGTCCATTTGCACGAGAGATATGCTTCTGTCTGCTGAGTGTTTTGTGTGAAGAATAGTTCTCTTTTCTTCCTTTCCTAAATTCCTATGCTGTGACTCAACAAAAGGGCAGAGGTCCTTACCCCCCCTCCTGGGAGGCCAAAATTGAGCTTCTCGGTTCTTCCCCGAACTCCTGAACCCCAGCATCTGTCACAAGCCTATGGGCTGCCTGTCTCTCAGAGCCTTGGTGTTCTAGCCTATCAGACACAGTTGCCTGAGAGAAAAGACATACAGCAGCCCCTGCATTTTCTCTGCGTCACTCAGTGCTTGGCCCCTTCTTCCCCTTCTGCTAGGGTTAAGCAGAGAAGAACCTGTCTTTTCCTCAAAGCCATTCTTAAGTCAGAAGCCAAGGTTTGCTGTCAGAAGATTATGTGCAAGTGGTCCGAGAGCCTGCTTGATGTTATCAGAGAGGTCTGACTGCAAAGCTCAGCGTGGGCATGAAGGGGAAGGGAGATGCTTGGATGGTGGCCTCCTCCAGGAGGAGTGCACATTCAGCCTGGCTCTCACACCTCCCTCTTCCTCCCTCTTCCTCCCTCTTCATATTTCCTTCCTGGCAGCTTTAACTGTGCTGTGATGGGGTGGAGATAGGGATGACAGAGACCAGTAACCATCATGGTTTTGGAAAACTGGACCCTGGATAAATGTCACTGCAACTTCCCCTCATCTGAATGGATGGATGTTTCAGTAGGAAAATGATTTCAAATACAAGTTGAGCATGTGTAATCCAGTATTCCAACATCTGACATGCTTCAAAATTTAATACTCTTTGAGGTTGACAAGAAGCCATGAGAAAAAAAATGCCATAGTACATAATGCTTCATGCACTATACACACACACACACACACACACACACATATATACATATATATATATATATATATATATATATATATATATATATATATATATATATATATATATATGCTATGGGTATGTATGCATATCTAAGACATAAGTGAATTCTGTATTTTGATGTGGATCCTATTCTCAGAACATAGTATCATGAATAGATACAGATACATTCTAAATCTAAACACCTCTGGTCTCCAATATTTTGGTTGAAGGATAGCCAAAGTAGATATTTTATTTCAGGGTCTATGGAGCTGTTTCTTGGTGGTCAGGAAGACTGAAGTCTTCTGAAAGGGAAGGGAGTGGCCTAGAGACTTCTCTTCAGAGAAGTGTGTTGCAAAACCAGGGTGGAAAGCACTTCTGTATCAATATCCTTCCTCCCCTCTCCTTGTGCTCCCTCCCATCGATCTCTCTCTTACGGGTCCTATGTTGCTTTGGGAGAGAGTGACATTCTGTGTGATCCTGGAATTCCTCCAGCCATTTACTCATGTAGTAACTTTTTCGTTCTCCGAGGTCCTCAGCTTCAGTGGTACTTACTAGGAAGGGCCAGGGACCTCAGGAGAGAAGATGGGAAGTGCATAATATAGCCCAGGGCCCAGTGTGAGCATCAGGACAGTGTGAGCATCAGGACAGTGTGAGCATCAGGGCAGTGTGAGCATCAGGACAGTGTGAGCATCAGGGCAGTGTGAGCATCAGGGCAGTGTGAACATCAGATGCAGTGTGAGCATCAGGACAGTGTGAGCATCAGGACAGTGTGAGCATCAGGACAGTGTGAGCATCAGGGCAGTGTGAGCATCAGGGCAGTGTGAACATCAGATGCAGTGTGAGCATCAGGACAGTGTGAGCATCAGGACAGTGTGAGCATCAGGGCAGTGTGAACATCAGATGCAGTGTGAGCATCAGGACAGTGTGAGCATCAGGACAGTGTGAGCATCAGGACAGTGTGAGCATCAGGGCAGTGTGAACATCAGATGCAGTGTGAGCATCAGGACAGTGTGAGCATCAGGACAGTGTGAGCATCAGGACAGTGTGAGCATCAGGACAGTGTGAGCATCAGGACAGTGTGAGCATCAGGAGAGTGTGAGCATCAGAGGCAGTGTGAACATCAGGAGTGTGAGCATCAGGACAGGGTGAGCATCAGGACAGTGTGAGCATCAGGACAGTGTGAGCATCAGGACAGTGTGAGCATCAGGTTAGTGTGAGTATCAGAGGCAGTGTGAACATCAGGAGTGTGAGCATCAGGACAGTGTGAGCATCAGGACAGTGTGAGCATCAGGACAGTGTGAGCATCAGGACAGTGTGAGCATCAGGAGAGTGTGAGCATCAGAGGCAGTGTGAACATCAGGAGTGTGAGCATCAGGACAGTGTGAGCATCAGGACAGTGTGAGCCTCAGGACACTGTGAGCATCAGGGCAGTGTGAACATCAGATGCAGTGTGAGCATCAGGACAGTGTGAGCATCAGGACAGTGTGAGCATCAGGACAGTGTGAGCATCAGGAGAGTGTGAGCATCAGAGGCAGTGTGAACATCAGGAGTGTGAGCATCAGGACAGTGTGAGCATCAGGACAGTGTGAGCATCAGGACAGTGTGAGCATCAGGTTAGTGTGAGCATCAGGACAGTGTGAGCATCAGGACAGTGTGAGCATCAGAGGCAGTGTGAACATCAGGAGTGTGAGCATCAGGACAGTGTGAGCATCAGGACAGTGTGAGCATCAGGACAGTGTGAGCATCAGGACAGTGTGAGCATCAGGAGTGTGAGCATCAGGACAGTGTGAGCATCAGGTTAGTGTGAGCATCAGGACAGTGTGAGCATCAGGACAGTGTGAGCATCAGGACAGTGTGAGCATCAGGACAGTGTGAGCATCAGGTTAGTGTGAGCATCAGGACAGTGTGAGCATCAGGACAGTGTGAGCATCAGGACAGAGTGAGCATCAGGACAGTGTGAGCATCAGAGGCAGTGTGAACATCAGGAGTGTGAGCATCAGGACAGTGTGAGCATCAGGACAGTGTGAGCATCAGGACGGTGTGAGCATCAGGAGTGTGAGCATCAGGACAGTGTGAGCATCAGGACAGTGTGAGCATCAGAGGCAGTGTGAACATCAGGAGTGTGAGCATCAGGACAGTGTGAGCATCAGGACAGTGTGAGCATCAGGACAGTGTGAGCATCAGGACAGTGTGAGCATCAGGTTAGTGTGAGCATCAGGACAGGAGATGTAGTTTATTAAACTCATCGTTATTCTTTATAATTACACTTCATAGTTTTAGTATCAGTTCCTCACCCTCACCCAGGCCCTTGGTGAGCTCGAGATCAGTCCTGCCAGGAGAGTGCTGGCGAACTGTGGGATCTCACCGAGTCAATTTACCTTATGCTTGAAATGTAGGCAAATCTATTTGCTCACACGGTAACTCAAAAGCTGACACTGTGAGGGGTTTCAATGTCTCTAAGATCCACAGCATGGTGCCTATGCTGAATAGGTTGAGAAGAGACATAAAGAAAATACGCCACCAGGTAAGCTCTTAGTGGTGGAATGGATACAATATAATCCCATCACTCAGCCTGAGGCAGGGGTATCCTGAGCTTGAGATCAGGCTATCCTATATAGTGAGACCCTGTCTCATGATAAAACCAGCAGCCTAGTGAGAGGCTGTAAGCAACAACAGTTACCATAGTGACGATATGAGATCTAAGACTGTGGGGCAGGCTCTGTTTTACCTGGATTGTGTCCAGAGGACCAGGCAGAGAGGCCTCAGTGGATTTGATGTCCGGGGTTGATCCCGCAGATCCCTGGGGGTCCTCGCTCCGAGCCTGATCTGGGGAAAGCCCATCTGTACTGCTGTCATCCTCAAAGGCAAACGCGTCCGCTGCTTTGGAGAAGCTCACCTCAGTCCCTGAGCGAGAGAAAACCGAGATGGAATGGGTGACTTGGAGCATCAGAGAGCCATTCAGAAACGCTGTGCAGTATCGCCCTTGTGCCAGAGCGCACGTTTTGCTCTCCTGGTGTTGAGCATGTTCAGGGAAGAGTGAGAATATGTCTTAAGCGATTAGGCTTCTACATGAGAAATTCCGAGTTTATCATCACGCACTAAACTTTATTTCCAGGCTGAGTCATGTGTCAGCCTATGGAACCCGTGTCCTTTTGTATATAAATCAGGAAAACCAAAAGGAATGGACGCGCTGTGAGGCCACTGGAAGATGATTCGGAAAGACTGCCCCTCTTCCAGGTTTTCCAGCATGAGAGAGAATCAAAATGACAGCTTGCCAGTTGCTTCATCTTCAAAGATAAAGCAGGGCACATGACACAAAATGTTTAGTGGACTTTGCTAATCAGGAGAAGGGAGGCCAGCTACTAAGTTTAAATTCCTAGATGTCAGATTTAGCTAACGTCACCAGAGTTCACGTCCAAATGGCCACTCAACCAAAGAGTCGCTAATTAGAAATGCCAAAAAAAAAAAAAAAAAAAAAAAAGAAAAAAGTATTTCAACCTGACTCTTATTTTCTCAGTCCACGGATTATATTTTCATGTCTAATATCTTGTGTCTTTGTAAGTTTTTCGGCAGCTCCCGCCATCTTCCAGATGCTTCCTCTGCCCCCCTGGGTGGTCTCTTAGAGCAACAGAGACTTTGTGCTGCAAACAGAGGTCATCAGACCAGAGGGAGCTATAACATTGTCCTGATCTGTTCCTCACATTTTACACCACCCATTCCCTGTCCGGTTTATTGTCCGAAACAGTACACAATGTGCCAAAGCCACAGAGCTCTCCTGACCCCATTTTAAGCACAAACCTTTCAAAGGAATCTCAGCATTATCGGGAGCCTTTCCAGCCCCTGTTCTGCAATCACACTCACAAGAACTTTCGACTCTTACTTGGTACAGATAAGAGACAGGAGCTCTCACCGTGGCGATGGCAAAGGCTGTGAGGAGCTGGGAGAAATGAAACAAATGTGGTTTGGGGCTTGTCATCGCCACCACTGATGGGCTGGCATGTGTCACAGACTCTCATGTGGACATCCGAGTGTCAAATCAGGAAAGAGGCCAGGCAAGGACACAGTAAGTGGAAACTCTGGTGACTAGCCCAACGGGAAGCCCATTAACCAGGAAGAGCTTAGATACCAGCACATCTGCTCTGTGGGTCATTTGTAGAAGTCATTATTGCTGTTGTAACTGTCAAAGAGGAAGTTTGTGATAGAAATGCATGCAGCACAAAAATACCTAATGTACGTCCTCTCCCTCACGGTAAAGGTCAGTGGTCTCTTTTACATTTAACTCTATGGATACAGAAAATGTAAAAAGAGAAGTTTTAAATAGGTTAGACTGAGTAAAACATACTAGTTGGGGTGTAGCTCAGTAATAGTGTGCTTGCCTAGTATGTACAAAGCCATGGGTTCAATTCTCAACATTGAAAATGATATTTTATTTTACACACACACACACACACACACACACACACACACACACACACATTGCTCTCAGTTAAAAATAATTGTATAGTGTGCCATTGTATTAATGGGAACACTTACAATTAATACTTGTACTTTGAGGTGTGTGCATGCACATGTATAAGTAGAGATTAAACCTAGGTAGGGTCTTTGTGAATGCTGGGAAATTGTTTTACCACTGAACAATAACCCCCAACCCATTTTTACACATTTTAGCATACACACACACACACACACACACACACACAATGTTCAATGCCAAATTGTTGTCTGTGGAAGCAGACTCACACGGAATGAACAAGTTTTATGTGTATATACATATTTGAATAGAATTAGTGAACAAAGAGGTCATGGATTTGAAGGAGGCCGGGGAAGGATTTGGAAAAAGGAAAAGGAAGAGAGAAATGTAATTAAATCTTCTCAAAAATAAAACAAAAATATGAAAGATTAAGAACGTGCAGAGAAAAACAGAAATCACTTATTGACCTAAAAGCCCAAGTAAGTAAACGTCAGTAATTTTCATATTTGTGTTTAACTCCTCTGGTTAGAAAGACTCACTGGCTATGTGCCAACCTCTTCACTGAAACCCAGTTTCTCTTTTCTATCCCTTTAAGACTCTTTATTTAAACACCCACCCCATCCTTGAGGAATCTAGAGTTAGTTCATACACTGTTTTCAGAACAATCTAAGCTCTGCAGTCTCTGAGCATCATTTTCCTGCATCAAGAATGACCCTGTACATTTTCCTTCCTCAGGGAAATCAACACCCAAGACCTCCTAAGAAACTCCTTCTAGTTGCCCAACCTATTTAAAAACATCATTGGAGTTTACAATCTATGCACATATTTAACATTTTTATTCCTGTTAAAATCTTTGCCACTAACGACCAGATAGACAAGAGGAGGTGAATGAGTCTCTGCTGCTGCCCACTTGGGAGGTCATAGCATGAAGTTGAGATTTGCCTGGTTCACACCCTGAGCTGATGCTGCATATTAGTGTGTGATCCTACCAGACCCCCACCAGCAACGTATTCTCTGCCCACTAGAACACTCTGAGATGTTCATTGTCTTAAGGCTTTTTCTATTTCTTTCGCTGTGAGGGGAAAGAGAGGCAGAGAGAGAGAGTGAGTGAGAGAGAGAGAGAGAGAGAGACAGAGAGAGAGAGAGGGAGAGAGACACAGAGACACAGAGAGAGGAGGATGCAGATTTCTTAAAATAAAACAGATTTGTGAGTCCTCACACAGACACGGAGAGCTAGGCATTTTCTCAAGTCTGTTTGGCTGATGAGGATATGGAAATTTCTGTTTTCTGTAACTGTTTAGGGACTGAACAGGGTGTGGATTCCCAGCCTTTGGACCCTCAAAGTCACTTTACAGAAGAAGGCAGCTCAACCGATCGATCATCTTCCCTGTTGGCCACAAAGCCCTTGGGTGGAGCCACCTGTTGTTAAAGGGAGAATCATTGGCCTGGTTCTGTTGGAGGGTAGAGAGTACATTAGAGCCACAAAGGCTCTGCCTCTGTGCACAGACACTGAAGATGCCCCCTAGTGATCTGATGCACTGGCCACTGGCAAGTGACAAGCTCAAGCCAAGTCGCTAGGATGACTGAAAACAGAGGTCTGAAAGTAGAGTCTGCAGTAAGTGCGTAGATGGTCTATAGGTTGCTGTCTGTAGGTTGCATGTTCTTGGCATTGCCTAGGACTGACAAATTGCTTCTACTCTGACCATTTGCAGGCTTTGCTTTTGCTATTACCCCCTCTTGCAGTAGGTCTAGCGTTACATGGTGTTTGTGTGGAATTAAACATGGAGTCAGTGGATCGGTGATTGGCATAAGGGAGGATGAGCATAGATTATGTGAAAATAGCATTTCCCTTTGCAAGAGGGACCGGAGTACCCTGAGCTGGTCATCTGTAGCAGGCAGGGTTGGGAGGTCCTGGCATTAAGCCCCTGTAGATGTGGAGAAACAACGTTCTGTAATCAGTTCTATTTTCCCCCCAGAGTCTGAAGGGAGTGGGTCCTCAACTATTTCACCCACTTGTACCCTTCACACTTTAAGAGGAGTAGAGGTGATCAGATAAGATATGGTAAAGAGGCTGAAAGTCCAGAGAGAGGTTGTCCGTGTACCTCTGTGGGATAATCAGAGAATCTGTCAAGGAGATGTGTCCTGGAGAGTGTCTATCACAGTTAGGCAGAGGAGCTAGTGATGGAAAGTTTTCTGGGGACTCCTGGAGAGGAGGGGGGCCTGGGTGGAATCTGAAATGACTGTCAGGTATGGGCAGGACAACAGGAGGGTGCAGGGGCTTGGATGGTGGTAGGGAGGGGAAGAGACACAAGAGGGACTGATAAACAGAATTGGGGGAGGGAGGCAAAGAAGAAACTTTACTAGCAGGAGAGAGAGTTATTCTAGGAGCCACACATCCTACAGAGTCATATCCTAGGAGACTGCACCGTCAAACCTTCCGCCAAATCACTCGGAGTTTCCCTGCTTAAGCCAACGGAACAAGGAAGCCATAAGCACACAACAGAACACACAGAAGCTGTTCACACGCACGAGAAGAAGCAGGGTGAGTGCCACATCCCCAAACGGGATGCCTGGTACCCAGAAAACATGACGTGGCCAGCTCCGAGTCTGCCAACAGGCACATCTGAGGACCACTGAGGGCTGTGCCGTCATATGGGCTACCCCAGTTCTGTCACCTTCAGGGCTGCAAGTGGTTTGGGTTTGCCACTCCCTGGGCAGAAGAGGAGGGAAGGGTCAGAGAGCACACACGGAGCTACACAGCTGTTCAGTTCAGGTTTATTGAAGAATCCTTCAAAGCTGCTGCTGCTGCTGCCTTCCTTTCACAAGATGCTAAAGGCCCCTGTGGGTTCTAGAGTTGGAAACACTTGGGGCACTTTCCTCTTCTTGCTTCTGTCACTTCAGAGGGAGTCTGACTATTGATGACTTACTGGGCCTCCATTTTCCTACCTATAAAATGGGAATAATAGATAGACCCGCCTATCTCGGTGTCAGGAAATAATATCCCCAGAGCACTGAGTCACACAACCTGACATAAACTGTTCAATTGTGTCTAGCTGCTATGGTGGCTGATACTGTTTTGGTTAGGAGCATCTGCCATTCTCAAGTTTATCATTATAAGAAACAAGAAGACCACCCAGGAAGCAGTTTATACTGTGGTCAGCTTCTTTTTAAAGGTCAGTGCGGTTCCCTGGCGAGGAAAACTCACTTGACCAGAGAGGCTGATTCTGGGAAAATAGGAAGTCAGCTTTCCTAGGGTAAGAAGAAATTCTGTCTTGGACAGGATGCCATCTTTGCTAGTTCAAGCCACACTGCTGCAGAGAGGGACACAGGGACACCTTATCTGTGTCCCTGTGGAACATTCACATCAATTGCAATGCATTGTGACCCTGGGCCTCTGCTCCAATCTCCCACGACAAGAGGCTGGCTGGGATCGGCTGGAGAGCAGAGTGCTGGCTATTGTCCCTCCAGACACGTCAGACAGCGTGATGACAAGGACCTGCTCTGAGAAGCCCTGACATCATCCTCCGGCTATGCCCACAGGACTGGCTCTTGGCACCAGCCCCTTGGGATCACGACTTCTCCATTCTCTGGAAGCGATTAGATGAATGAGTCAGCTGTACTTTCCTGTGTACTCACGTTTAACATTCCAAGATTAAATGAGATAATTGGAGGCCTGGTTACTCTCTCCCAAGAACCTGCACCCAGGGCTGTGAAGGAAGGGTGGAGCGCAATGGGAGAGGGTGCCTCCTCATTTTCTACCTTTGAGGAGGTAGCATCCTGAAGGGCAGGGGAGTTGTTTGTTGGAGGATAGACTGGCCATCCCTAACATCCTCCAGAATGAGAAAGAAGCAAAATCTGTTTCCCAAGGGAAAGCGCCACGGGTCATTCACATAGACGTACATGCTGTTTAATCCTGTCTGTTGTCAAGGAGACTTGATGAGACCCAACAGCACACTATAGACTATGGCTGGTGGATCCTCTAGTCGAAGTGAGAACTCGACTGCTCTCAAAGGACATCAGGTGTCCTCATTATAAAATGGATGTGAACTGGTACCCCAATAGATGGCTTCCTTTTTCTCAAATCCATGACACCTCAGAAACTCCCCTTGCGTCTCTTGACTGGATCCTCATAAATCAGGAGAAGTGCCAGCTTCTATGTATATGTATTACATGTCAGCCCTAGAGGTCAAATACTAGGAACAAAGACTATTATCCAGTGTGACCATGACATACTCCCTCTCTCTCCTTCCTTTATGGGACAGCAGTCAGTGTCCCTGTGGCTCCTGTCAGTACTTCCTGCTCCCCCTCAGGGATCCCCAACTTGAGCTGCCCACCTCTCGGCCATGCCGAGATGGATTTCACAGCACTGATGGCATTCATGTCACTGGGCATCGCTGCAGAGCCAAAAGGCCACTTTATTCCCTCAGCACCCACCCTTTCTATCCCAATCTGCCAGCTCCCCAATTTTAAAACCCTACCCTACTATTCCCAGAGTTTTTCCTCAGAAAAGCATCTGACATACATGCCAGGGTGTATTTCTTTCCCCTAAGGATCGTTTGTACTTTGGAAGTGATTTCTCATTGTGGAATGGTAGAATTTTGTCCGTGAGAAAGTAAGGCATGCCAAGGCAAACAACCCTACCATCTGGCATAGGGCCATTGTTATTGTATATCTGGCTTTAAAATGCATGATCAGGGTCAGCACTCCTTGGTCTCTGAACATGAACTGGGTTCTGAGTGAGCCAGGGAGAGGCTGATTTTTGAATTGAGCCTGAGGGTCACAGACCAAACCATGTTGAATAAAGAGGTTTCTTCAGGAACATGGCGGCTGGAAATGCATGGCCCTGGCGCGCCACACGCTAGCTTCTATATTTAAAGGTCATGGTGGTAAAATGGATTTCTTTTTGACAACAGAGCTACAGATTCTAAAACCCTGGCTAGATGGGAACTGAAGTGCTGACTTAGATGAAAATCCTGGTCCAGTCCAAAAACAACCTTTTCATTGTAGCTGGAGTCCAGGGTCCTCCTACTCTTTAAGGACTCCAGCTCGGTTTGGTTTTACTCAAGCCAGGAGTCAAGCATCTGGACAAAACCCTGCTTCCTTTGGAGCTAAGGGATGCTGGCATCCTGTGAAGAAACTAATGATCATGTAATTAGAAACTATGGGCACGCGAGAAGAGCTCAGGGCTCTCCGTACTGAGGAGCATCAGAGTAAGCATAGCTACTCATAAACCTGACAAGGCCATTCTGCATTCCGTAGAGAAGTCATCCTTCCTATGAACATGATGTTGGCTATAAGCCATGTCCTGACCTGACAAGGTTTTTCACAAAAGGATGACACACAATCAAATGCCCTCTGAGTGGTGGTCTCAAGAGTCTGAGCTTTGTCTTCCTGCACAGTATCTTCCAGGGAGATGAGAATGAGGCCAGCTAGAGTCTCTAAAACTGTATTCAGAGAAGAAACTCACAAGTCCGAAGGGGGATCAGTCCTTGGCATCGTATAAGAAAGAAAAGCCTGCAGTAGAAAAAGAGCTGACATTGTTCGGCGATTAGGGGGTGATCTAGGAATGATGAGAAAGCCTCAGGTGGGAAGGATCACTGTCAAAATGTCCATGCTTGTGTGAAGAAAGGTTCTAGATAATTCTATCTTAGACTTTGATTGATCCCAGAGGGAGGGAGACAATGACACAGGAGGCCTCTCAAGTCTGGCAGGCGCATAGAAACACAGCTGGAGAGAGAACCAAAAAGCATAAACAGGACGGGGCCGGCACGTGCACGGAGAAGAGGAAATCCTCAGAGGCTGTGGGGCTGATAGAAGACTACACACATGCTCATCCCTGCCTCGCCACAGAGGGGATGTGGTCCCCAGAAGCAATAGGCCATCTCTGCTGCTGGGACGGCTCCAGCTGCTGTTTCTACAGACATCTGGACCCCAGGCAGCCTAGTAATGTTTCCTAGTGTATGGTCATTTGCTTGTGAGACCCATAAGCCCAGAAGGGGGCACATGGATGGGGAGGGGACGAGTGCTCTAATGTCTGCTAGTACCCACTTCTGGCGTTTTCTTAGACTACAATAAACGTGTATGTAGCCGCCTTCTCCTGCCGTCCCTTGTTTATTCTGCACAGATTCCCTACCAGGCAACAGCCTTGAGTTTATCCCTCAGCTGGTATCCCTGCCATACCCCGAATGGCTACAGCACTTATCAGCTTTGCACTAAGTAGCTCTGTACATGGACTATGGTACTTCACCCACCCGCAGGTTCTGATCACGGCTCAAGAGTTTAGAGTGGGGTCTGGCACATCAGAAGAGAGTCAGTGGCTATGAGGAAGAAATGCCCGAATTTCCATGCAATCTTAGGTAGTCTGTCAGTTTGGATCCCCATGTGTGTTGAAGGTCAGAGAGTTTGTGGTTCCTTCTGAACTAAGAGCTACAGGAAGGCGACGCTGAGTAATGAATGGGGCCCTCACATTCAGCAGTTAAAACAAGAAGTTGTCGCTTTCCGCATCTCACTCCTCCACTTGTATCCCTACCTTGATGAGCAGTGACATCAGCCTTGCTCAAGAGAGAAACCCACGTGTGGCAGAACAGTCAGCGCGCACAGTTGTCAGTCATATCATACTCTTGTTTTGTACGCTCGGATGTAGGACTTTTTCCAGGTAGTCAGCTCTCGTCAAACAAGTGTGTCAGTCTTCCAATGGCATCCTGACCTTCTTCTGTCTCTCATAATCTGACTTCACACCAAAGATATGGTCTAGTCTGCAAACACAATCTGATCCTGCACACACACACACACACACACACACACACACACACACACACTCACTTTTGGCTCACCACTACCTTTTTGTTATCCCTCAGAAATTATGTTTTCTTAACTGGACAGTGGTGGCACACACCTTTAGTCTCAGCACTCAGGAGGCAGAGGTAGGTGGATCTCTGAGCTCAAGGCCAGCCTGGTCTACAGAGCAAGTTCCGGAACAGCTACTAGGAAATTTTAAAAAATGGTTCTATCAGAATCCTTGATTGAGAAGAACTGAAGTTTGAGACTCTCCTCTTCTTGGAAGACACGCTGTAAGCTGCTTTTAGAATTTAACCAATTTTTCTTCCATTACTGCCCCAGTTCCTTTCTTTCAGGACTCAGCTGGGATTCATTGTAGGTTACTAGTGAGGTCCTGATGATCTGTAAGTAAGTCTTCAGCATCTAGATAGTTTTCTGTAATGTGTGTGTGTGTGTGTGTGTGTGTGTGTGTGTGTGTGCTTTTTGTGTACATGTATGGAGTGTGTGAGGAGATCAAAGGAGCTATCAGTATCCATTTTTAGTCAATCACCCTCCACCTTATATTTTGAGGCAGGGTCTCTCACTGAAACTGGAGCGTGCTGCTTTGGCTAGACCTACTGGCAAGTGAGCTTCAGACATCCCCCTGGATTCTCTTCTCCAGTGCTAGGACTATGTGTATCTGTACCTGGCTTTCTACATGGTGCTGGTTTTCATGTTTGTGCAGTGAGGATTTTTCCCAACAGAACAAACTCCCTTGCCGCTACCTCATTCTCTACATAAATTATCTGTCTACCTGCAGCAAACAACCTAAGACACAGTGAGTACTGCAGCAAAGAGATTTACAGATGAGGTGGTTGAGTCTCTGAGAGATGAAGGGACAGCATCTACAGCTATGTGACCCAGGGCCACAGAGCTCAGGTTCAAAGCCAAGCTGATGCATCCCAAAGCTCTGCTTTGTGGGGCATGGGTGCATCTCAGTGCCAGGACACCAGCCTTAGCATTTGGGAGGCCCTGAATTCTATCCCCAGTAGGAAGAAAAAAAGAAAGAGAAAAAGAACCAAACAAGAACAGCAACCCTAGAAAGCAAAGAGTAAAACATGTCTCCAGCTCTCCCCAGATAGATTCTCAGCAAGCTGGACTTGAGGCAGCTTGAACTGAAGTGAAGATTTGGAGCCAATGGATCTCAAAAGTAGAATCATAAACTTCTTTATAAGAAAGGAACCAGACAGACTGACTTCTAGCAAATGTAAAAGCGAGAGGAAGAGACAATACCCTGAATATAGTAATTAACAGTTAATTAACTTAAAAAACAAAAATGGAGTTCAGGTTCAGAGATACTTAGAAGTACAGCAGCCAACACCACACACTCTGAAGACCCGTGAACTTTGATATGTAGGAGAATTTCCAGCTTGGGGTAAATTATACAACCAGTGTAAGATAAAAATTTGAATACACATATAACTTTGAGCATCACCATGAAAAGTCATCAAAGAACAAGTCTCAAGGTAGAAACCAGGTTTTGAAAACATAAACAGGGAGCACTCATGAAGCTGATTATGAGACCAGACTTAACACTTTCTGTCACTCAGATAAACGTCAAAGGTGATTATCAATTATTTTGTGACGTGTATGTGGATAAATCACCCATGACTAATGACAATTTGACGTCACCATGATGCAAAGCTGTAGGCTTTCAGGAGTAACTTTACTGAGAAATGTCATCTTCTCCTGGGCCAGCTATACCCTCTTCAATTCTCTTGGTCTGCTGGTGGCCACCATAGTCAGGCACATTGTCACAGCGTGAAACAAGCCCCTCTTCACGGTACTGTGAGGGTGGGATGCTCTAGGCAGGGATCTGCAGGCGCAGTGAACGTATTTTCAGTTTGGGATACATCTGTTTGCACGTGACCTCAGCGTACCTCAAGGAAGATCTGCGTGGTTTTGACATTTAACTCTGGCCAGTGTGTTGGAACGAAAACAGTAGAGAGCAACATTATTCATGAATGCTGTGACAGGTCAGCCATTTATCAAAGGGTCTGTTCCCCTTCCCATGGTGTGGAGTTTCTGCTGGGAAACAGATGTAGCTCAGCCAGGGGACCTCTACCCCCAACTCCCCACCTCGCCGGCAGACCAGTCTCACAGTGAACACAGTGTAAGAGAGCTTTCATTTTTATATTTCACTTGCTAGATCCAGAGGGTGACAAAGCGCCACGCTATGCTTCTAAAGAAAGTTTCATTGGAAGACAGCCATACCTGTTTGTTTGCTTGTTGCCATGGTTACACCCCCCTCCCCCCCACAAGGGTGAGTGAAGCAGTCCTGACAAACTGACCCTTTAAGATAAGGAGCCATCCTGCCTGGAGGGTGGTGGGGGAAGGTAGAGGATGATAGGGCCATAAAAGTAAGGAGCCTGCCATGGAGGACTCCTCTTGGTGGAATCCTCTTCCTGGACTGTTAGAACAACAAATAAACCAATGCCATGGCATACCAATTAATGTCAAACTTGGTGCGGATGCATAAGTAGAACCCTAGCGAGTTCTAAAAACAGAACCACAAAAGGTGGCTCCCGGGAGCATTCAGGGGATTCACTAAGAAAGCCACACAGCATGACTATGTCTGGGCATGTCACTGGTCACTGTCACTTCCCACCTTTGCAAGCAATTTACTCAGTATCCTTTTCAAATCCCCCTTATGGAAGAACATGTCATTACCTAAACCAACGACACCCATCATACAGAAAGGTGGGTGACTGACTGGTGACTTACAGCTGACAGAGAAGCAGAATGAAAACTTGTGATCATCAAGCCGTGGTAATGCACATAAACACAACACAGACAGCACGGCATGCTGTGACCTTTACCAAACAGGGTCTTTTTTATAGCCTGGTTTGGCCTCTTGATTGCTACTTCTGGCTCCTATAAACACCTCTCAACCTATCAGTAATAATAGGAGTCTGCTAAGCATGAGACACGTGATTATTCAACTGCCTCAGATGTCATTTATTTATTATGCATATATGAATTATATAGGCTTTTTTATGCCACATATATAATTTTATACATAAGGCATGTATTTCTCTGGCCCATTAAAAAAAAGAGTTATCCTGCTAGATATACAATTTTATTTTATTTATTTTTGTTTTCCATCTGTAGAATTTTAACAGATAGATGTAATCTACAAATCTAAAGGCATTTTGGCATTGTTAAGTGAAGTACAGAAACTATTGAAATGGTAGTTTGCTTGGGTAGTTTTAAGGTACCATTGACTGTATAATACATGAGTTTTCAACTACCAGCCAGTGCACAAGACTGGAGCAGGAAACATGTCTCATTTTTAGACATAGACATTTCCACTTAAACAAGATGAGCTGAGAAACGTCTTGGAACTATTAAGAAAATCCTCAAAATAGCTAAGAAAGAGAAACATGCGAAATGTATGTTTTCCACATCACAGTGGTCTAAAGGACCTGACTTCTAACCTTGTTATGGGAAAGAGAAGATTTGGAGAAATGGAGAGGGACTTTGCTTTTCTGAGTTTGGGGGATTCATATGCTTTAAACACACGAATTCACTGTTAACAAACCTATAAAGGTGCTGCGTTCCCAAGCCAATTTTGACAGGAGTAAAGTAAACATGAAAAACTGTCTCCAAGTCTCTAGCACACTTCTGTAAGTAGCCAGGATTCAACAGACCAGTGCAAAGTAGCTTGGGAAACTCAATGTCAGAGTAAATGGTAAAATACATCACAAAATTCTTGATAAAGCAAAATGACAGGTGCCTCTTAATCTAAGCCCTGACATCTTTGCAGAGGCATTTAGGTTTTAAATGTGAAAAGGTCAGGGGGGAAGGACTTTATATGTATAGTCGATGATGTAAAAGGTCTACATATTGATCTGAGAAATATTTTCAATGGAGACAAGTTTAGACACTATGAAGAAAAAGATAGAAAGATGACAAAAACTTGAAAGCACTGTGTGAAATCAGGATGCACAGGGCAACAGGCTGGTACAATGTTTGTCACACTAATGACAGATGTGGGGTTGTTGTGTGTTTGTTCTTGTATAAGTACAACATACACAGAAACACAGACATCAGGAAGAACAGGAAAAAAAGGCTGCCAGCTAGCACTGCATAATCTCAGGGGAAGGTACAAAGTCAGTATGAGGTTAAAGTGCAGATTAAAGATCTTTGGCTCCTCGCAGAGAAATAGATGACAGTTTTATCTTCGTGGAATAGAATGTTCTAGAAATGATGAGAGATGCTGAATAGCATTCTCCTACCCCTTCCCTGTCTGATAAAGTATCGGAGCAGTGGTGAAGAGCATGTACTCCTGAGAACTGTGGGTCTCATTCGAAGCTGTTCAGTGTGGAGGCAGCATGGGAAGAGGACAGCCAGCCCCTGGAAGATGTCTAAGTAGGCACTGGAAGAGGAGCCAGTGAGTCTCCTGGAGTTCATATTTCATAGTTACACATCCCCAACGCAGCATCCACATTGTCTCTGACCAAGTTGTAGACCAACTCAAGGGTAACTCACAATAAGCCTAGTTATGAGATGTCCTGGCACACGCTTCTGATGACGTATGGAGATACTGAAATATCTATAGGTAAATAATATCTTTTAAGTGTCCCCGGGAGCTGCCTGTGGATCTAACTGAATGAGAAAAGTCGGTTTGCCTACGGGAACGTCCGTCTGTCTCCTCTGCTTACCCAGGTCCAACTTAGAGCATCGCTGAGATGAACTCTGCCTGCAGTCTGCTCAGATCCACCTGAGGTCTGTTGGTCGAAACGGTCTAAGGAATGAACTAAGGCAGTTTTTGAGGGAACCAAACCGTGAGTGTATCATCTTGTTTATGAGTGTTTGGCCTTGGATGTCACCTGAGAATTGTCAGTTTCACATGGAACTTAATGTGAGCTTTGCTTGAGAAAGTCTGGAAAGTGCTATCTCCATCTCTACCGCAGCATGCAGCAGCCAAACAGCCATTTCTACTGTCCCAGGTCTCTACACCATTCACTCATTAATTAATTTGGTTTGAAGATCTCCCTTGAAGCCCAGATTGACCTAGAACTGACGATGGATTCCAGGCTGGCCTTGACATCACGGCAATCCTCCTGTCTCAGCCTCTCAAGTGCTGGGATCATGGGTGTGAGCCATCCTTGCTGACTCCTCTCCTCTCACCCCTCCCACCTCTGCCTACGTAACCAGAAGCAGGAGATAGTGGACCTCTGGGTATGGAGTATACACTTAGGGAACAACCCGTGCTCAGAACGAGGTTTTCCAGATTGCCAGTGCTGTGGCTGCCCTGGGGTTTACAAGTGTGGGATGGGCATGCCTCACCTTCCCCAACCCAAGCTACCTTTAATAGCCTCTTTCACGGAAGAATCCATAGGCAGAATGTTCTTCTCCACCAGTTCCAAGGGTCCTGGGCGGAAAGCGATCTTGTCATTGAGGTCATCGGCAAGGCGGGCTCTTTTCAGCTTCATCTGAGCAGTTGGAATGGATCTTTCTGCCGTGGAGGCTGCAACAAGGTTGGAAACAGACAGGATCCGTTTTAGAACTCAATGTCATTTTGTTTGGTTTGGTTTTTTTTTTTTTTTTTTTTTTTTTTTTGGCCACTGGTTACAAAATACTGTGTCCCGCCATGCTCTGCCATTTTGATAATTTTTCAATGCGAGCATCATCACTTCACAGGGATTAGCACCAGAGAGCAGACACTTCCAAATAAAGGCAAATGAAGACTCAGGAAAATCAGAGAAACTTGCCTTGAGAGGATTCGTTTAAAAAGAAAAAAAAAAGCAATTTGGCAATTTTGAAAGGTCCCCGTGGCTTGCTTGACCTTAGGCTCCTAGCTTTTGAGAGCAACTGGCACAGGCTGGGCCTGCAGTAAACAAGTGTGTGTGTGTGTGTGTGTGTGTGTGTGTGTGTGTGTGTGTGTGTGTGTGTGTGTGTAACCTTCTAGGGGTTTTACATTTGTCAGTATTGGGATACTACGAGGCAAATGTTCAGATCTGTTAAAGAAACATCCTTTGAAGTTGGATCCACTTCTTTTCTGGACAAATATCTTTCCATTCCAAACCCTTCCCACAGTCAATTACTGGTCCCTTCGGCTCTGAGGGCGTGCTCTACTCACCTTTGCAATAAGTTTCCAATTTTTCTGTCCCCACCTGAATTCGAAACTCTGGGAGAGAGAGGGAGATGAAGGAGGGAGGGAGGGAGGTGGGAGAGAGGGAGGTGGGAGGGAGGGAGGTGGGAGGGAGGGAGGTGGGAGGGAGGGAGGTGGGAAGGAGGGAGGAAGGGAGGCGGAGGGGCAGAATGATGAAAGAAACAGGCAAGCACTGCACTGCTGAGCTGCACCCACCCTCCTAGGCCTTCTGGACTACAGCAAACCCTGTGCACCCCAGCATCCTGCATGTCAAGGGTATGCATGAGAAAATGAAATGAGCTGGAAACTCCCCCACAAAGCATTGGTCGTCCTGAGTTATTTGTTTGTGTTATTAAATACTTGCATGGCATGTTGATTTTGACTTACCAGAATCTGCCTATAAGTCCTGTTTTCTTTCCTGCTCTTTGGACTAAACATCCACTAAGCGTTTTGTTATTAAGTCGTTCTTCCTCCAAGCCCTTGCTCTGGTTGCTGTGTGATATGACACTCAGCAGACGATCCCCCAATTTACTTGGGGGTTCGCCTACTGCTGGCTATTTTACCAGCTTCAACTTTTCCCCTACAAATAACTCTCCGCTAAACACCACTGTGTATAAACTTTTACACACTCAAGACACATAGTCAAGGAGTTTGATACACTCTGCCAAACTGCCCTGTAGCAACATTGACCTGATAGCAGCTCCCCCCACCCACAGCACAAATGCCTGTATCTCATACATTCTTATCCCATGCAGTATGTTTTTATTTGCTAACATGACCATAGAAAGGTCTGTATCTCATTTGAAATGGCACTTCTTGGGCTACTTGTCTAGCTGTAATTTGGTGCTGACGCAGCACTGGTTCCCAGGGTCTCCATAGATGTCACTATGAAGAAGGTAAGAATTTTGTCACGTATGCCTGTAGGGCCCATAGAATTCTTCACAGCCGCTCCTCTGGGTTCTGTGCCATCAACTTTCTGTCTCACTCCACGGGTGGAGAAACGGCCGTAAGCCAGTAGAGTCAGAGATGATGCTGACCAATGGGGAAAGACTTTATTTTAGGACCTTTCCTGCCCTGAAAAGCTGCATCCAGTCTTGGAAGGAAATCTGTGTTCTGGAGAGAGCCCACTGCTGCTGGCTGCATGCTATACCTCTACCTTAAATGTTCTTCCTTCTTCCTGAACTTGGTCCATGCTTCCTATCCAAGGACTTGGCTTTCCCTTCCCCCGGCCATACTGAGTCAGATGTCTCCTTCCCATGGCCTCCCCTGCACTTTCAGGATATTGTACATTTTCTATCTCGAGTGCTGGGTTCTGAATGCTAATTCCTGTACCTATCTTCTCTGTTGCCCTAGAAACCCACGTCTTACTCATCCCTGCACTCACAAAGTCAGTCAGCAACCACCAGTGTAGCGTTCTTTCCCTGAGCTAATATTTCACAGAAAATGTCAGAGTAGAAGCTGAACATCTACTCTGAGGCTGGGCCCCAGTGCTCTGAGGGTTCCTACAGCAGGATGGCATCTCCTTCCCTCAGGTGTCAGATGACGGTGACTTTGTTTCTCCCAGGGTAGAAGTGCCTGGATCAGCATTAATTTTTCTTTGATCCTTATTTCCTGCACATTAGAACGTAAAGCCATCCACCGGGCAGAATCAAAGGACAACTTAATGACTATAGGAACAACTAGATGCTACCTCTCACGTCTACAAAGAACACACTGTGCATGCTCAGGGAAAGTATTGAATCGCCTGGCCTTAGAGCTGTGGTTCTCAACCTCTGGGTGCCAGACCTGCCTATCAAATATTAACATGATAATTCACAACGGCAGTAAAATTACAGTTCTAAAGTAGCAATGAAATAACTTTGTGGTTAGGGGTCACCGCAGCATGAGGACCTGTATTAAAAGGTCGCAGCATCGGGAAGATTGAGAGCCACTGCCCTGGAGTCGGGTAGAAATGGCACACAGGTGGGTCTGGAGCCCGAATCTGAAACCAGTGTGTGTCTTTCTAAGTCTTCCGTGTGGTTGGGAATGAGTGAATGACTGCTCAAAGTGACCTAATGAAAAGCTGGAGTGCGAGAATGCATGCATGCGTGCTTATGTGTGTGTGTGTATACACTGTGTGGTGTGGTACTGGTGGTGGTGGATGTGTGTGTGTGTGTGTGTTTTAGAAAGATTTTTATTTTATTTCATTAATTTATTTTTGGAGAGGCTTTGTTGGTGGTGGTGGTTAAGCTTTATATTGTTGTTTGTTTGTTTATTTGTTTTTTAGACAGGGTTTCTCTGGGCAGCCCTGGCTCTCCTGAAACTCACTCTGTAGACCAGGGTGGCCTTGAAAAATCAGAGATCTGTCTGACTCTGTCCCAAATGCTAGGGTTATAGCTGTGTGTCTCTGTCTCTACTGCTCAGGCTGGCAGAGGTGTTTTTTTTTTTTTTTTTTTTTTTTTTTTTTTTAAGGGGCTTAGCAAGTACAGAGGAACAAAACTACAAAGATGGCCCGCACCTAGGCAGGTATCTCCTAGTTTATGATTTAGGCAGCCTTACCTTGGAGAATGTGCATATTAACCAGGCTGGCACGGTCTGACCTGTTCCTGCCCTTGCGCCTCAGGGAATCTTCAGTCTGTAAAACAAATACACAGAGAATCACCTAGTTTTAACTTTCAAAAATTCTCAGTTTCTCTCAAAAAACCTCTACTCTTTGAATGACAAAAGGAAAGTACTCTTTTCTCCCATGTTTCTGCAAAGAAACAATCTCTGCGGGAAAGAAAAGGCAGAGGGGTCAAAAGCCTGGGCCCAAGACAATGGCTATAAATACACGGCATTCTAGATCTGGAGATGTTTTCCTATAATTGATCTTATTGCCTCTTAGAATAGTCTCAAAGGCAATCAAGGTCAGAGATGAGGTATTATAAACATGCTCTCTTATCTGACTCCACGCAACCCTTGCCTGTTACTTCCAACACGGCAAAGCGTGAAACGCTCAAATCCTGGTTTTGGCAGGCACTTGGGGAGGGACGGTTTGCCGAAATTTGTTGTCACAGGGGAGCTGTCTAAAGGGACGAGAGGCCTCGGATTTCTACATCCAGGTTCTTCTCCCTCCTATTCATGGTCTCTCAGTACTGACGGGTCTGTCTGTTGCCCACTCTTCTGCACCACAACTTGGAAGAACGGTAAAATCTTTCTCTTCCCATCTATCCACAGCCGGCTACAAGGCTGCAGGCAACAGGCAAGAAAAGACACCAGTGTGTCTTTCCCATCTCTCCGGGGGTGCAGACGGTCCCCTCATCATATTCATACCATAAAGAACATCAGGGATAGAAACCTATGTATTATAAAGGTGTCTAAGGAGTATGTCAACTTTCCCTTTAAGTGAAAAAATAAAACAATCCGTCACCGAAATGAGAAAATTAATGAACATCATTCTTTGTGTTGCTCCAAATAAACCCCCTTCCCAGCCTTCACCTTCCTACTGAACACACTTATGAGAACCTGACTTTTGCTAGGAACAAATGTACTGGAAGATAAATCAGTTAGAAGACCACCTTTCCTTCTCTTCTTAAGGATGTTTTGGCCTCTAGTATATCATAGAGAGAATATCTTCTGTATTGTATGGATGCACCACCTGTCAATCAACAAGCCCATCGCTTAGGCAGGAAATTGAGGGCAGGGCATTTGGGGACAGAAAGCATTCTGGGATTGAGCCAGGTGAGGGAAGATTCACCCAGGAAGTTGTGAGAAGATGGGAGGAGACAGGACACGTGGTACCTGATCACAGGTAACCAGCCGTGTGGCAGTATGTAGGCTAAAACAAATGGGTTATCTTAAGCTGTGCTTCTAGTCAGAGAAGAGCCTAGCTGTATGACCCAGGTATTTGTAAATATATTTTGATTCTGAGTCTTGTTTCTTTGATTCATGGGAGTGAGAGTTTGTATTGGTGTGAGGACAGGGGTGTGGCTATTTGGAGATCACTGGACACACTTAAGCCTAAGTTTTAACATCCATGCAAGCTGCCCACGCTCAGAAAAGGCAGTTAGCAAACTTTACCTTGGCACTATCCAATTTTTTCCTCGGGTCATGGAATTCAGGTGGACTTTTCAGTGCTGTAACAGAAAGATAAAGAGGTAAGCAGAGGCTGGCCAAAGGCACGGTTGGCATTGCAGGGTTGCTGTGCGCTTGCTGAGCTCTGCACAGGGGAGTGACGGCCTGCATCGGGGCCACGAGCAACAAAGAAGAAAGGCCTGGAGGTCACCAGCTGCCCAGAAGCCATGAGAGACAGAGGAAGGAGGAACTCAGGCCTAATCCAGGAGGAGCAGCAGAGGCAGGCGTCGCGACAGAAGTGGTGTAGGCAGGCCATGCCAAGTTCTGAGGAACCAGAAAGGCAGGGGACAGAATAGTTCATGGGAGAACTAAGGGAGGTTGCTCACATCCTCACTGACTTTGCTGTGCCCTTAGTTCTAAACACATGGTGGATGGTTGTAGTCTGGGGTGCATGGGGCACACTGAAGGAAGGGACTGTACTTTGGGTATAGGATGCGGCTGACTATGAGCAGCTAGTTGAACGAGGGTGTTGAGTGAGAAGCAGAGATTCAGATGTGAGGACTAGGTTACCCTGAACTCTAATCCCGACCCTAGGTGAAGTGCAGAAACTGAGGTGCACAAAAATGGATTGACTTATCTAGGGGCACATAGTTGGATTGCAGGTCCTCCAGTTTCCTAATGTTGTTCCAGGAGTGTTTCCCCAATTGTTCTCTGCCAGTGGAGGATGGGCCTCCCAGGCATTCATGTCCAGTGGCATAGAGCAACACAGAATGTACAGCCTGTACCGGTTGGCATGTCCAGTCTTCCCCCTGGGTCCTCCCATCTCTCCTTGGAGCACCTACTACCTCTTCGCTATGTTCCCATAAACCCAGTACAGCAAAAGTGCAGAACATTCTTCTATGCGTGTCTGCATTTCATGTTGGCTTCCTGGGAAGCCATATGTCTTGGAAGCAATAGACAATCATGTTTCTCTGCACGTGGAGAGGTTGGGCAGAATTGCATTGTTTTATGCTCTCTTTCAATGTTAATTGTGAGTCTGGATATGTTTATGAGCGTGAGTATGCATGTGTGTGTGCATGTGTGCACGTGTGTCTGTGCCCATAACTGCGCATTCAGCCCTGAAGACTGCATGAAGCACAGCTCCCCTGTAACACAGCAGAGGCTAAGCTGACATGATCTGGTGGGTGCCATGGTGGTGTTTGGTTATAGTACGTTCTATGTAGGTTGCCATTTGGGATGTTAAGGAGACCTACTCCATCCATTTCTCTGCCTACTCCACCATTAACAATGCTGGCAAAAAGCCATGACCAAACTGTCCCAGGGGGCTGCTTTCTACCCAATTTTATTGACATTATTACTTCTCACTTTGACTGGAGATTGAGCCTTTTTTTTTTTTCCTCAAGGGAAAAAGAATGAATATTTGGCTTGAGTATAACATTTCACCCTGACCTGGACACTGATTTTCCAGCTTCTGTTTGGTTGTCAGTTTCCATTGTAAAGTGGGCTTCCCAGTCATACTTTACTGTAGGCACCCCCTCTTTTCTTCACCTCTTCCTAGCCAAGTGACTCTGAGACATACACTTGGATTGCTATTGTGGTTCGTGCATTTTCTTCGACAGGAATCTGGGTACCCTTGCAAAGGAAGCTTGCCTTTTCTCACACTTGATTTCTTGAAACTGGGAACGTCTGGAGTGTCTTCCTCCTCACTAGGTTTCCAGGTCACAGAGTCCACTTCGACCCCCTGTCCTGTGTGACCTCTGCACCTCTGTCCCCTCACCTAGTGTTCATGGAATTAGGCATTGCATGTTACATCTGGCTAAATGACTTTCATCCGCAGTAAAGGAACTGAGTCTGAGCTGATCTTCACTGAATCGCAAGAAAAAACAGTACGTGTTTTCCTGGAAGGTTTCACCAAAAGGCACAGTATGGCAGCCTTCAACTATTGCCCACATTCTAAACAAAATGTGTCTGCTTTTTAAGAATCATTTTATTATTATTTTGTGTGCATTTGTATGTGTGCCCTGCATGTCAGGGCATGTATGCTGAGGCAAGAAGGCAAACTTGTGGGGTCAGCTCTCTCTCTCTCTCTCTCTCTCTCTCTCTCTCTCTCTCTCTCTCTCTCTCTCTCTCTCTACCTTTGTGTGAGTTCTGGGCATCAGACTCATGTTGTCAGATCTGTGAAGAAAATGCCTGTAGCCACTGTGCCTTTTGCTCTCGGTGGGTTCGAAATGGGTTTGAGATCTGAGAGGAATTTCCTGACTCTGCATCCTTGAGATTACTCTGGTCTCACTCTTAGAGCTTGTCACTTCCCCGAGGAACACTGCCATTCCCTGCACTGGGTTTACAAAGCTACACTTCATTGCCCAGTTGCTACGTCTCCCGTGGAGTTCATTGACATGGTTTATTTCTCTGACGTGTGAAAAAGGAAAGTTTTCCAGAGCCTTCTACCATAAGGCAGAAAGCTATGTTTGAGGTTTTGGGAAGAATACAAAGAGGTCTACATGTTGCCCTTATCAATAAATGCTCAGAGGTTGCCATGGGGGTGGGGTGGGGTTGGGTGTGTTATGGGACACTAGCTTGAGGTCACATTGTGGAAAGCTCCCCTGCAGTGGCCCTGCGGTTGAGATTTGTCTTCTTTGTGACTCCAGAGAATGTGGGCTCTAGCCATTTCCCCTGCAGGCCTCCAAAAATCTTAGCGCCTCCCTCAGTTGCTTTTTTTTTTTTTTTTGTTTTTTTTTTTTTTGTTTTTTTTTTTTTTTTTTTTTTTTTTTAATAGACAAAGGACCATTTCTGCCGCCAGCCCAGGGAGTATCAAATGGCAAAATTTCACATTTAAAGGACTCTGACATTTAAGATGGAAAAGGAATTTGGATTTCTAAATTAAAAAAATAAGTCCATGTGATTTCAAATTAGAATTCGACTATAAATCCAGTCAGCCACACATCTGACTTGTTCCCCCTGGAGGAAGATTAATCGTTCCTCGCAGGGGAATTCGCGTTGTCGCCTCAGCAATCGGTCGCGGGCTATTCCTATTTCTGTCCCTACTGCTCCAGCTAATTTGGGTCAGCTGCGTGAATAAACATTCGCCTAGATAAGAACAGGCCTCCTGCAGTCTTTCTGTTCCACTCTGACTTCAGGCCTCCAAAGAGAAGCCATGAGGAAAAGAAAAGAGGCCGGGGATTCTGAGAACTCATTTAAGGCCAAGGAGGGCTGTTTAGCCTAGGGCGGGGCTCTGGTGATGATTGACAGCCCAGTAGGCAAGTCGCCGACTCTCCTCTAGGGAATCTCTCAGGACCAGGTTCAAGAAGAGCCCCTAGTACTTTATATTAAACTTTATATTTCCTCCACTGACTACAGAAAAAGGCAGACAGACGCCAAGGGCTACATTGGGTTGTGCCTCAGTTCTGTGTGCAGACCCCGGGACTGGCAATTCCCAGCATCATTTTGGAGACTGTTCGAGACGTTCCAGTCCTTCTACCTCTGAGCCACAGCCTCTGAAGTTCTAGAGGTGAAGCGTAGAAACATGGCTTTGAACGTATCCCCCACGTGATGTTGATGCCCAGATTTAAGAACATCGGTGGAGCTTGTAAAGTCAGTACAACTTCCTATGGAAGGCCTCGTGGAAACATTTCTAAAGAGAAGCGCTGGATGGGGCTTGTCACTGACTGATTTTCGGTACTGTAATAAATAAATAAGGAAGAGGCAGGGTCAACCCCTTGAAAGGATACTCAGTTGAATAACATCGCCTCTCTTGTCATTGCTGCCCTGAGTCATTTCAACGTAGTTTAAAAATGCTAGCTCCTGTGAAAAAGTATCTGCTCATTGATTATTTGACGTTAGAGATGTGAATTAATAATATTTATTAGGGGTTTTAAATGTGATGTGCGTGGATGTTTTGCCTGCATGTATGCCTGTGCACTGTGTGTGTGCGCCTGGTACTTATAGAGACCAGGAGAGGGCATTAAATCCTCTGGAACAGGAGTTATAGATAGTTGTGCGCTACCATGTAGGTACTGGGAATCGAACCTAGGTCCCCTGGAAGAGTAGTCCAATGTGTCTTAGCTGCTGAGCCAATCTCCAGCATTCTGCTGGAAGGTTCTCTGTGGGAGGAGACAGAGTTATTTCACGCATTTGACTCAAGATGCTGTGTGATTAAAGGTATCCTGGGTACCTGAGAATTTAGAAACCATTTAGTTGAGACTTCTCCTTGTTGGTATAACCTTGAACTAATCCAGTAGGTTCTCTGCACTTTTGGCTTCCCACTTATAAAATGGACTTCGGTGTTTACTCACTCTGCTTTGCTTTGTAAGGCAGAGCAGACTTTGGGTACGTCCCCCTGAGCAACCAGGAGACAGGCTACTTGTAGATGGTAATGACTTGGAAATTATTTTCTGTCTGTTATTTATCTACCTGCCATCTATCTCTCTATCTCTATTGAGGGAAACTCGGTAATAAATTGCTTATTCTGAGTCCAAATTAAATTCTTCAGTGTTTGAAAACAATGTATTTCCTCAGTGTATCTGGTGGCACTTAAGGTCTGGCTAGTACATGTATAGCGTCACACCCAACATGCAATACTTTGGAATTTCTCCCCTACTGGATAAGGAGACAAATTTAAAGCCAGTCTCTATGTAGACTGGTTTCCTACTTTTTAAGAAACAGTCAACTGGGAAATTGAAGGAGAGATAAAAGACAAAAGTCAGAATTGATCCAGCTGTGCATGGAAGTTCAGAGTACCTTTCCCTAGCCTGGGGGCGGGGGCCAGGGGGGCAGAGAGACATCAGGGAGAAAGGAAGAGGCAGACAGATTAATCCCCTTGTGCTGTGTTCTGCTCAGGCAGCCAGTGGTGTGTGGTAGGTGGTGTGAGGGGAGAAGCCAAGTCAGCTGATGCACTGAGAAAAGGCAGCGAGACTCTATCCAGTGAGTGTCTCAAAACTATGGTGAGGCTGCCTGGGGGGTGGTTTCGGGGATGGTCCTTCTTCTGGCTATTCAGGCATGCCACAGAGTTCAGGGGTTTACCAAGGCTTTGCAGTAAGTATGTGGCTGATGCAGCTTGGATTAGTCTGCAAAACAAATAAACGCAGCACCATTCATAGACAGATCCTCGTATCTTGAAATTCATTTACATCGATCAGATCATTGGACTAAAACTGCCCATAAATCCCACTCAGGACAGGGGTGGCTTTATCTGAAATCGTGGACACAGAATGACCTCTTTGGTCCCCAGACCCTTCTGAAACGTATCCCGGTTCCTTCCCTTTTCTATTCCATCCCAGGAAGACAGCTGTATTCCTACACTCCCTGACCTGGTCCCCATTAGATGCTCTTTAGTAACAGAGAAAAAATTCCCAGGTACTCACATTTGTCATGGGTTTTATGCTTTCCCCACGTCATCAGTAGAAACAGTTAAATGAGGGTTATTTGGAGCCCCTTCCAGACTACACATCCATTGACTCTGAAACTGTGTCTAATTCCCATGTGTATGCCCTACATACAGCCTTATTTCTAATATATGCTCATAGCTCTATGGACATTTTAATGTATACAATTCTGAAGGCTGAGAATATTTTATCTGAGGGCTTTGGAAGTAGTCAGAATGAGATCGAGCCATCGAAGGCATTGAATCAAAGACTGGAGCAAGGCCAAGCCAGAGATGAGAGTAGAGAATGAAACTCCATATCTAGTACCAGAGTGATTGACAACTGTTAGCTGCTGGGAGAGGGAGTCACGGTTTTCTCTAAGGTGGTAGCCCCCTGGTAACTTAAGAATGCCCTGCTGGAATCCTACCCATCCAAGAATGTTTGAGCATCACAAATTGGTCTTTATGGGTATAAATAAAACAACACAAAGTTGATTGGCTGGGGAAGCTGGGGTGTTTCTGGGAAGACATGGAAGAGAGAAAGTGTTTATAAACTCTTATCACAACTACCAAAGAAATAATAAAATGTTTAAAAATAAAAGAGCATCTGTCATGGGTGAGGGATGCTCAGGGTGAGATGTCTAGGGAGAAAATAGACATGAAAACAATTAGTACCACTCTCTCTTGATGTTTCCAAGGAAACAGGACCCTGCTCTTGAGCCTGCAGTCCAGTGAAGACATCCTTCCAAACCCAAGCTTTCGTGGAGAATAAGGCAGTTCCATTTTGAGAATCTTAGGTAGGTCTCAGAGATTAGTCTAGATAATAAAGGTGTAGATTTCGTGGCTGTTTCAAACTATGAGCTTCATAACTCACTGTGAAAGCCAACTTAAGGTATGGCTCAGCCTCCCACTCAGGTCCAAAGAACACCTTTCTCATTATTTAAATTGTTCTAAGGTTCTATATTGGCCTAAAAAGACATCTGTCTTCGCTTTTATTCAAAAGATGGTGTTTTAATTTCATTCAAAGCACCAGAAAAGTGAGAAACCTAAACTCATACAAACAGGGACAAAGTGGATGCTTTTTAAAGTGACTGGAGGATTGGAGGAAAAAAAATAAAAACAAAAACAAAAAACAAAAAAACCATGTTGTTGCTACTGGTGTGGACTGTTTGTTACTTAGCTGTGACCTCAAAGCCTGCCTGCCCCATGCATGGCCATGACAAAGGAAGAAGGGAATTGAGCCCCGTGGAATCAAGTGGGCTAGCCAATTGGAAGGTTCACTGGGGTCATAGAGGAGAAACCTTAGTGTTTAATTATCACTTTGAGAAAAAGTGGGACCTGTCAGAGGCTTAGGTAATGGAGTTTGTCATGCATAGTTGGCCACAGTAACACGTCTCACTGGGACCATTGATTTCTTCACATTTTTCCAGAGGGTCTTCACAGTACTCAGGATGGAAGCAGGGTCTTCTGTGCATGAGAAGTGATTGCTCCATTATGAGCTATACCTCAGCTTTCTACTTGAATATTTTTGGTCACAATGACTTAAGTTCTGACAAATGTAAAGTGATCTCTCTTAAACACTTGAGTAAAAGGGTTCCTGCAGGGCCTGAGCATCACAGGTAGAAGGGGGGTGTGGTCTGTGTGGGCACTGGACATCACAGGTTCTGATCTCAACTCTGCCATTTTAAGAAAGGGTTGGCATTTCTGCAGTGGCCAGACTCTGGAGACAACCAAATATAAAAACTAAAAACCAAACAAACAAAACCAACCAACCAACCAACCAACCAAAAACCCAGAAGACATTCTGAAACATGGTAGGTGCTCCCCTTAACCATGTATGTGTTAATTTAGAACAACTCACTATCTTTGCCATTGGTTTTGTGTGTAGGAAAATTATAGTAAGTTGTAAAGCTTTCATGGAGAATTATAGTTATTTTGCATCACAGGCAATGTGAGGTTTTACAGCTAATCTCATTTTATATATACTTAAATTCTTTCAAGTTAAAATGAGAAGGGCTCTGGACACACGGGATATCTAGAAACTCTTTTAGGCCTTAGCTTCATCTTTACAAATGTTAACTAAAAATAAGAATTTGATCACTGCAAGTGCTTTAAACCTCTGCTGAAGAAAACTCTGCTCTAGTGAAGAATCCCAGAGGCTTCTAAGAAAGATGAGGAGAGGCCCAAGGAGTGGGTATAGATTATTAACACAATCTTGGCCACCAGATATGTATATGGTTTTTCTTAAAACTTGAAAACCTTAGGAAAAAGATTCACAGTATTAGCAGATATTCACTTTTTGTCTTTCTGTTTTCCTCTTTCCTTAAATCCTCCTTACCTTCCTCTTTCTTTAAAACAAACAGACACAAATTCAAAACATTAAAATAATAGAATAAATTTGACTTGTGGCAGACTGAGGGACCCCACTGAATCAGTTACTGTCACCTTTTCCCCAAGCCTTTCGAGTCTCTCCAAGGGACCACCTTGCTTCTTTGTGCCTGGCTCTGGATACAGTTAATAGCAAAATGTGTTAAATAAGACTGAATTCTGGAGACTCCTGGTTTCTTGGATTCTCTCTTCTCACTATCATTTGGCTTTAGGCACGTGCCCCTGGTGTTCTCAATGGCAGCTTAGTGTCAGCCAGCAGGAAAAGAGATTTGGCTTTTCTGTAGTTTTCTGAGGGAAGCTAAGAACAGGTCTGTCCACACAGGGTCTTCTGTGAGTGACAGACACGTGCACACATTTCTGCATCAGGAGCTCTGTTCTTAGAAACCCTGGTTTGGAGGTGGTGGCTACAGACCACCAACCCTTTATCATTTGGCTGCCTTTCAAACGCAATATTGCGTTCTTTTCAGGACTTCCCCGCTGCCCTGAAGTAGTCTCCATGGCACAGTGGACTAGTCTCAAATTTTTTGTAAACATTTTTAAAAGAGTTTTGTTGATTATCTACACTATTTTAGTCTGAAACTTCCAAGAAGAAAACATCTCATCTCTGTTCTGTTCCTCCTCATGAACAGACGCTTGACTTACACACCAGACATGAGAAGCGTGGCTTAAACTATATCCCAGGGGTCATCTCTGTCTTTGCCAGTAATTCACTTATTCTGTGATTTAGTGCCACAGTCCCCCAAAGTGATTTCATCCAAATGCCAGCTGTGCGGCCCGGGCTCAGCACGCAAGCACGGGCAGTGAATTTCTCTTAAATCTGTGGTGACCTCAGATGGACTAAAAGGCTCAGGTGTGAGTGTGTGTGTGTGTGTGTGTGTGTGTGTGTGTGTGTGTGTGCTTGCGTACTCCATCTGCCCTTGCAAAATGGAGAGGGAGACAGTGCTGAGGAGGCAGGTTTTGAGAGATTGGCCTTCTCTGCCATAACCAGTCTCAGATCCCTGTCTTCCTGCCATCTTTCTCTCTTCATGGAGGCTGCCCAGGCTCAAACACCAGACATGAATTTGCTGCCTTCGTCACCAGCAGAACAGCGTTGCAGGGACACTACTGAGATTACAGGGCCATCTGTTCCTTCTGTGTTCAGGACAAACTAAAAAGCTTTGCTCCAGAGCTCCCTGCTGTTTACCATTTGGAGGCTTAGCTAGTAAGAAGGCTACTTTTAAACTGCAGATGCAAAAGGCTTCAAGTATCTCCGTTCCAGGCTTTAGTATTTATCCTAGTAATCACTGCCTGTCAGCAGTAAAATCTGAATGCAGTGTGTTCCAACCTGAGTCAAGGAGTGACAGTATCGTGCAACAATCCAAATTTTTGTGGGTAGCATTATGAATATTGATTTTTAATTTGATTTGGAAGTTAATAGGACCTAGAAGAATTTGAATTGTGATTTAATGGGTCCGGGATACCGTTTCTTATACTTTCCCAGATAACCAAGATTGAGTGTTAGTTATTTAAAAAAATATCAAATTATCTCCTAAAACCAATGATAATCCTGTTTTGACTCATGATTGGGGAAGTAGTTCAATATACTGCTCATGCTCAAACAGTATTGCAACTGAATCTTCAAGAAAGGAGATAGTTGATAAAATATTCAATTAATTGTAGACTTAAATGGCTGAACCCAAATACACACACACACACACACACAAACACACACAGAGACAGAGACAGAGAGAGACAGAGACAGAGACAGAGAGAAGAGAGAGACAGAGAGACACACAGAGAGAACATTTGTTACTTCTAGAAGAACCTGTTTTGAAAGAAGAGCCAGGGATGCCCACCATAAACTGAGTTTATCCCAAGAGTCAATCTTCCATATTGGAATCTTAGGAATAACCTCTGTGTAGATAAAGACAGTTGGACAAAACATTTACTGTCTGGACTTCTGCAAATACAGATTCCGAGGGATGAGAGATACACCAGCTTAGACTAATTGACCTCTGGGCACTTCCTGTCTCCCGGATATCACAATGCTGACCAAACGTGGAAGAGCTGCGGGTACTCACGTGGTATTAAGCCTTGGTTAGCCAGCTGCTCCTGGGTCCTTCTCTGTTGAAGCCGTAGCTGTAAGACTTGGAAAAGGAAGCACAAGCTTGTGAGTTGGGCTAGAAGGAATACAGTCACGTGCTTTCATTCTACCTTCCTAGCCCTTCTGGCTTAATGTGCAGGATAGCTTTGGACGCCATTGTGAAGTACACTTTCATATCTGCAGCAGGGTGCCGTTGATGCTGCAGATCTCCAGAAGCTAGAATGCTGGGCTCCTTTGAATAGACTGTTATTTCCCCAGCAAGGTATTTCCCTCTATCTACTGCACTTTGTGCTCTCTGTGGTAGGCCATGATGTAAAAGGGGAGATAAAGCAGAGAAAGCATTATTCGTGAAGACCCATTAAAACCTAGATTACATCTCTACCCCTTAATGGATGTGCACCTGGGCACAATGCTTAATCTCCTGGATCTTCAGATTTCCCATTTGTTATAGGAGTCACACCTACCTGTCCGAGTTGCTATAAAGCCTGATAAAATAAATGTATGCATACAGCCCAGCAGACTGCCTGTCAGCAATGTCACCATTAAATGGTAATACTAGGAGAATCTCGAATTCTTATGGAAATTTAAAGGTTATTGGAATTATGCTTGACTTAGGGAAAAAAACACTATAAATTACCCAAGCATTATATTATGTACATATATTCAATATTCATAACACAAAGATTATACATAAAACATGTACCTGTAACTGTAGACATTGAATAGTATAAGATTGTTAAATTGTGAGTAGAATATTTACAATTTTTTCCACTCTGTCCCCCAAACACATTCTGCTTTTGGAAATTGCCTCATGAATATTCTGTTTTCTCAAGAAGATCCTGTTTTTCCATTATGGTCTTTGGTTTAAGTTGTTAGGAATAAATCTTTACCACTGTGGCAAATACCTGACATATACCATGTGAAGATGAAGGGTTTGTTTTGGTTTAAACATTCAGAGGTAAGTCAACGGTAAACACACAAACAAATAAAACAGTAATTAAAAATTACACAGAAATTATAAAGGTAAACATTGAACAAAGCATACATACACATATCATACATACACACATGCATGCATACACATACCACACATACACTATATACATACACACATGCACCATACATGCATGCATACATATACCACACACACCATATACATACACACATATACCATACATACATGCACACACATACCACATACATACACACATACAATATACACACACATCACATGTGGGTGCACACACATACACACACCATACACACACATACAACACACATGCATCTATGCACATACCAAACACATACACATGCACACATATACCATATATGCATGCATACACATACCACACACACACTATACACATACACACATGCACCATACATGCATGCATACACATACCACACACACCATACACATACACACATATACCATACATGCATGCACACACATACCACATACATACACACATATAATATACACACACATCACATGTGGGTGCACACACATACACACACCATACACACACATACAACACACATGCATCTATGCACATACCAAACACATACACATACATACATGCACCATACATGCATGCATACACATACCACACACACCATACACATACACACATACACCATACATGCATACACACGAATGCCACATACATACACATGCACCATATACACACAAATCACATGTAGGTGCACACACATACACACACCATACACACACATACCAAACATATACACATGCACACATCCTAATGCACACATACGCATGCCACACAGACTTGTACATACACATGTGCATGCACAAACACACACATCATGAAAAATAGCAAACATTAAGTATATTGCAGAGGGGACCAGAACTTGGAGAAAGGTCTTGACTTTCGGTTCCTACTTTGGAGGCTTAGGCTTGAAGGTGGCTGTAGTGAGAACGTGACAGTCACAGACAACTAAAACTCCAGAAGCAAATCAAAGTGCAGACTTCAAGTCAGAGGCATGAGGGGGTCGTGGCCTGCGAAGCACTGCTGACAGCCAGAGAGTGATGGAGTAAGTGTGGAGGCAAAGGGGTCGGCTAGCTCATGAGCATCCCCACCCCCCATGTTTACGGCTTCAATAGAACAGACTCCACACACGGGCAGGAATCAGCTTCTGTTGCCTCTCTGTAGATTGTCTACTTCAATAAGTGCAGAAGAATCTGCATTTCCAGAGGGTTGTGACAGACTTTAGGGTTATGCCCTGTATGGCTTGTCCGATGTCTGGGGAACCATTTACGATCACTCTATATGCAATTTTCAAGTCATTTTAACCAACGCTAAGTGGAAAAGGCAAAATAAAATAAACCCAGATGGTGAGCTGGGGATGGCCCTAGTGTTGGGATTCCCAGACCAGGCTTGTAAAGGGCTGGTTTTCAACCACGTCCAGTGAAGGCAGAGAAGCAATGGTCGAAATGAATGGAAAGATGGAGAAGATGAACAACACTCTCCAAGGAAACAAAGATCAGCGAGTACCGAAGGGCCCAGTAAATTTGGAGGTGCACCAAACTGAAGGAGGAAAACAGGTGGGATTAGTGAGCAGATGCTAAGGGGCTGTCCAAACGTCTGACTCTGGGGAATTAAAAGTGCCAAAGGAGGGCTGGAGGGCTGGCTCAGTGGTTAAGAACACTGACTGCTCTTCCAGAGGTCCTGAGTTCAAATCCCAGCAACCACCAACCACATGGTGGCTCACAACCATTTGTAACAGGATCCCATGCCCTCTTCTGGTGTATGTCTAAGGATGGGAAGAAGAAACAAAAGGGCAGGCAGCTCATCTAGGGAGGTGATGTCAACTTGAATAGCCACGGGCTCTCTTCATCCAGGAACATGCAAGAAAGATCAAAACAAAACCCAGAAGTTCTCAGCCTGAGCAGAAAGCACCCTGCAGAAAGGGTGTGTGTGTGTGTGTGTGTGTGTGTGTGTGTGTAATGAGTGATTTCCAAGAAAGGAAAATGATGTAATCACCCGCTAGCTGGTTGATTATGGAAATTAATGCTGAAAAGAAACCTAGATATTCAGGAGTAAGAATAGTGATCTAGATAAACATTTCAGAATTACCAATTTCTTATTCATTTACAAAATGTATGACAGGAGAGAAAGACTGAATGCTGCCTGGAAGGGGGGCTCCCAAGGCACATGGATTCCTTGCAGGCCAGCAGTGGCATAATATTTCTGCTCTCCTTTGGGTCTTCCCACAAAGGTCCTCAGGGCCAAGGCCAGGACTATGGCCTGGGAGGAGTCGGATAGTTAGAAAGTAGAGCCTACTAAAGACATTAGGGCACTGGGGGTGTGACCTTGGAGGAGGTATTGGGCCTCTGGTTCCTTCTGTCTCCTGTTTCTGTTGTTTGAGATGTGCTTCCCCCTTCCACTTCCTCCAGTCATACTTTGCTACCTCGATACAGGCTCAAAGCAACAGGGTCAATGGATCATGCAGGGTCTAGGAAAAGAATAGATTCCAACAAATTGTCTTCTGACCTCCACACACACATACAAGACAAATAAAGGGCTCATCCCTCCCACTCTGCATATGTACAAGACAAGTAAATATAGCTAAAGTGTTTTGAAATGTGGCACATTAGAATTATAAAACAGACAGCCCTTAGTAAGACATAGCAACATGGGTGTGTCGTCTCTCAATATTTGATTAAGCTAGAAGAAAAAAAAATCCCCAACAACTCAGAGGAGTTGAGCAGCATCTTGACTTACCCTTAAGATCAGCATGTGATCTTACCCTGATTGACTTACATCTTGACTTAGTTGCAGGGTGCTCCCTGAAGAACTGCATGACACTCTTTAGAAGTGCATGTGGTACATCATACAGCCACCACCTTGGGCAAGAAGCCCCACCAACCTCAGAAGGGCTTAGTTCACTCAGTGCTTGCTCTCTGATCAGAATGAAACTAATTAGCAATCAGGAGCAATATGTTACTAAGGAAAATATTTGGTTATGCACTTTAAATAATTCACAGGTCAAAGGGGGGGAGATCACAAGAAAAATTAAAAATATTTTTATCTGAATAACAATCAATAGAGGATATAATTTAGGGGAAACAGCAACCACCGTGGTCAGGGGAAACTCAGGTTGTTATGCTCACGTGGGAAAAGAAGAAGGGCTGGAGGTCAGTGATTCTATTCTACCTTTAGATAGAACAAGGAGGATGTCCCAGATAATACAATAGTATTAGAGATGAAAGGAGTGTGGTGGTTTGAAGGAAAATGGCCCCATAGGCTCATGTATTTGCATGCTCAGTCCCTAGTTGGTAGCACTGTTTAGAAAGAATTAGGAGGCACTGTCTTGTTGAAAGAGGCCAGTCACTGGGAGTGGGCTTTGAGGTTTTCAGAAGCCCATACCAGACTCAGTCTCACTGTTTTTCTGTTTCTGTCTCTGTCTGTCTGTGTCTGTCCATGTCTGTCAGTCTTTGTCTCTGCCTCTCCCTCGCCCCCACTTTGCATGTTCTCTGTGGATCAGGATATAAAGTTCCCAGCTACTGTTCAGCACCCTGTCTGCCATGCTCTCTGCCATGGTAACAATGGTCTAATTAATCCACTGAAACTGCAAGCAAGACCTACAATTAAGTGCTTTCCTTACAGAAGAGTTTCCTTGGTCATGGCCTTTCTTCCTAGCAAAAGAACAATGACCAAGACAAGCAGACATCTTGTAAAGTGAAAACAGATTCACAATTGAGAAAGCTAGCAAAGTTAAAAGCAGATGCCAAGGACAGACTGATGGAATCAGCCAACTTCTGTGTAGGCGGGTGAAGAACAAGGGAAGGAGGGTAGATGAACCTATACTGTTAGGATTAAAAAGTAGACTATCACTACATATCATAGACATTAGAGAGATAATAGGGGACTATCATTAAAGATTTGTGCTAATAATTTTAGCAATTCAAAGACATAGACGAATTTCTTGAAAACTACAGCTTATCAAAACGGATATAAACAAAAATTCTGAATAACATTTTAAAAAAAAATAAATCACATTAATTATCAAAACCTTACACACTCTGCCTACTGATAAATACCTCTAGGCCTACAGAATTTTGATGGTGATTTTTTTCAAATGTTGCTGTAAGAATACAGAGATAGCTTTGCAGTTAAGAACACTTACTGCTTTTGTGGCGTCCCTGGGTTTGGCTCCCAGAACAATATGTTGGTTCACAACAATCTCTAACTCAAGTTACTGGAGATATGACATCTACATGCATATGGTACACACACACACACACACACACACACACACAGCTAAGTTAAATAGGAAATTAATGAATAGATTATTTTCCAAGTTACCCATCAGATAACCTCCACACTTCATTCATTCATGAAATTGGAAACAAGGGCACTTCCTGCTCTTGTAGGGTCCCTGGGTTTCAATTATTTTGTCTTTAAACACCGTAGATTTTAACCTGACAAAGAAGAGCACTGAGTGTTAAGATCGACACATCTGAAGGCTGTTTCTGTTCTCTAAGCATTAAGCTTTTCTGACTGGGACTGAGCTCACAGAAGACACCAGACTAGAAACAGAAGAAAAACATCTCAAAAAGGAAGCAGCAGAAGTTGGTGGCCTGAAGGAGGGAAATATGGTTTACTCTCCAAAGACTGTTTGTGTGAAGTCCTTTGAGATCCTGTCGGAACTTGGGGGTTCCTTGATAGAAGGAACTAGAACAACATATACACTTTTCCCTTGGTCATGGGCCATGGCACACATCAGATTCCCAAACAGAACAAAGGCCTCTGGACTTTCAAGGCACTAATGCAGAAATCTGAAAAATCAAGAACTCTGACAATGTGCATTAGAGTTATCATGGAGTTGACAGAGAAATTTGAAAAGTGTGATGAGCTTAGTTTTAGAGCATCTGAGTTTTGGAGGTCCCTGTAAATCATAAACAAGGTACCTTACCGCCACTTACAGGGCTTAAGAAAGTTCAGAGGTCAAGTCTAGGACACTGACTTTGGGAATCATCTTGGAATAGGCGAAAACATAAACCTTTTAGCTGAATTCCTAAAGTAACAGGGATAGATTACCCAAGGAAAGAGAAATAAAGAGAAAATAGTGATAAAGTTACTTTGTAAATGAAGAAAAGATGCTTTCATAAAGCCAGGAGGGCAAATTGACTCTAGGCATCTGTTACAATAGCAACATGGTGACAGTTGACATCATTTGCTTCCATTTGAAAAATAATTAGTAGGTTCTTTTTTTTATTAACCATTCCTGAAGACTGGAAGTATTGACCAATTAACATAGTATCTGACTGCCTACTGTGTGGCAGGTACAGGTTACTGTTGGCACACACTGAATAAGACAGGTGGTTTCTAGTCTCATGACTTGAACACACTAGTTGGAGAAGCTCATAATTCCTGAATAGAAGATCATCTTATCCCTGACCATTTTCTTTTGCTTTCTTTAAGTATTGTCCTTATTTTGAAGTATTCACCCTTGAAGAGTCTGGTTTTGAAGAGTTCTGTAAATGCTTTGAAACTACAATGCGTGTGCATGCACGTGCACGTGTGTTTGAGAGGGGGGGTGAGGGAGGGAGGGAGGGAGGGGGAGAGAGAGAGAGAGAGAGAGAGAGAGAGAGAGAAGTTCTGCTGATGGGTCTATGAATTCTGCCAGAATTTTGAAAGTGTTTGGAATCTTTAGGTGTTAATAATCACTAAGTCAGACTTAGCTCACATCTTCTGTGCCTGCTGTCTACTGGTAGTGTCTACACAATCTGATCAAGTTACCAAAAGACTCATTTTGCATAGGATTTCTTTGTGCAGTGTGCATTGGCACCCTTCCTCCTCATATCTGATAGAGAAGGAGGAGGAGAAGGAGAAGGAGGAGGGGGGGAGGAAGAGGAGGAGGAGGAGGAGGAGGAGGAGGAGGAGGAGGAGGAGGAGAAACAAAGAAACAAAGAAACAAAAGGAAGTGGAAGTCATGGACCCAGGCTCCTCTGCTGTAAAGATGGGTCTGGCTAGGGCTAACAGGGCAGCTAGCTGAGGTACTAGGGAAGGTCAGCCTCTACTATGGAGGCCCCAGTTTGCATCAGATAAGGGACTGAGCACAGGGCTAGAACCATTTCTATAGTTGTGAGGACCACGTTTGATATGTTGGGAGACCCAGCTGGGCCCTGGATTATTGCCAATAGCCTATGGTGTCATGAATCCTTCATTGCCTCTCTAGTGGCTTTCTCTCTCTTTATACTCCCCCAGGTATCAAAATGAGTCCCACTGACTGTGTCTTCTCTCTGCATGCTACACGTGCCTGTGCCCACGACAGTCTAACACAAATGGAGGACACAATGTGTGCGTGCAGCTGAGGATGGCCCCATCTGGAGGAATGTCAGCGTTTGCCAAAGGAAAGAATCATATGGAAGGACGGAAGAACAGATGGAAGAGTCCTTCCCCAGAAAAAAACGAGGACCCTCATCATCATCCACAACAACAAAAATGATAGGCCACTGACTCATAACCATCAGGGTGGCTACTGTCAGTAAAACAGAGAGCAAGTGGTGGCCAGGGGAAGACGAGATGCTCAGGCGTGGCTGGTGTGAAATCAAGCAGCTGCTGCAGAAAAACACCAAAGCCTCAAATGAAAGGCTAATTCGGGGTCACTTACTCAAAGAATTCAAAGCAGGAATTTAAACAGTCTTTTACATTTGCGCACATAGCAGAACTAGTCACAATATCCAGAGAGCGGCCGCCACACGCTTATCCGTTTGTCTCAGATATGCTGTGGACATACCAGTGCACATCAGTGGACGCACCAACTGACATGGCGTGTCAACAGCTACAGAGAAAGGAAATTCTGACACATGACACCACATAGATACCCCATCAGGATATCGTCCTGAGATGTGTCCGTGCCCACATGTCAAACACTATACGATTCCACTTTGTGAATGGTTGGTTTACGTCCAATGGGGACGGGACCTGCAGAATTATTATTATTATTATTATTATTATTATTATTATTTTAAAGAAACTCACAGTCTTAGTTTCTAAAGAGGCAGGTGGTGGTGGTGGCTTAGCAGCGCTGTGACTCTACTCAGCGCTACTTCCCGGTACACTCCAAACGACTAAGGCTATGTTTTATGTTTTATGTTGTGTGTATTTTGTTACAGTGAAACTATCTGAGTTTCAGAGATCTAAATAAAGCAGAAAGCAAGGTTCGGTTATAAAAAAAATTAACTTGGGCTACATAGATGGCTCTACTAAGACGACAGAGAGTACCTCCTGCTTTTCCAGAGTACCTGTGCTGGGTCCCCAGAACCCACCCTGTGTATAGAACTCGCTTAACTGCCAGATCCAGAGAATGAGATGCCCTCTTCTGACCTTTCTGAGCACATTCTTTCTCTCTGTCTTCTCTCTCTCTCTCTCTCTCTCTCTCTCTCTCTCTCTCTCTCTCTCCCTCCCTCCCTCCCTCCCTCCCTCCCTCCCTCCCTCCCTCTCTCTCTCTCTCTCTCTCTCTCTCTCTCTCTCTCTCTCACACACACACACACACACAAATTAAAAATGAAATAACTCTTTAAAAAAGACATGTTCCGAACACAGGCTGGACCTAGGCCTCAGCCATATATGTAACAGATGTGGAACTTGGTCTTCATGTGGGTCCCTAACAATGGAGGGAAGGCTATTCCAAAAGCTGTTGCCTGTATGAAGGATGTTTTTCTAGCTAGGCCACCTTGTCTTATGTGACAGTGTAGGGGGTACCCAGGAGGCCTCCACCACTCAGAGGAAAAGGATTATGGGAGGGGAGAATGGGGAGATCGGCAGTGAGCAGGATGTGAAGCGAATAAGTTATGAAAACAATAAGCAAAAAGAGATGTTCCAGGTCCTGGGCCCCTAGACTCGAGAAATGTGGGGAACAAACTTCTTTCTGTGGTACATTTAACACCTTGTGGTGTTTTATTATAATCATCGCAAAGACAAAGACATCATTGTCAGCTTAGAGATGTCACGTTAATACCTGGCTCATGAGGCTATGAGCTTATATGTGATAAATGTAGTAAGCACCATGAGTCTTCTGCGTTTACTGCTTTCTATCAGTAAGATATCACGATGCTTTCCTGTGTTGTTTAAAACATTATAAAATACACTACTGTCAGTGTCAGCGTGTTTTTCTTCCTTCTTTACTTTCTGGCTATCTGGTAAGTTTTGCATGGCCATTGCAGGATATTTAGTTCATTCCCAAGCTTTCAGACATTATTATTGTTTCTCCTGCTTTTACATTGATTTTTTTTTTTTAAAACACACTTGGTGTGAAAATCTTTGGTTGGGTTAAAAACAATCTGCCAGAAATAAAATTACTAATTTATACAAAATATAGCAAAATAAGAGAAATTTCAATTGTTGAGCTTTTGTGTAGAATCTGTGTTTCTAGATTTCTGAATGAATTTATATGAAGAAAATTCACACTATTTACCATTAAAACTACTGAACCTGGCTGAGGGATTAGAACCAGGGTCTTATGCATGGACTGTGTGTTTTTTTTTTTTTTTTTTTTTTTTTTTTTTCCTAGCTCTTTAAAGTATTTCTAGGGATGAACCTAAAGTAGAGTGATTTGGTCACAGAAAATGAAAAAGATGAAAACTTTTAGGTGATAGATCTCTCTAAAGGTGGTACTGATTTTCTTTAGACTACAGTGTGTGCCTAGTGGTCCTTGCAGCCTCTGAGGGTGAAGAATTGGCAGTTCACTGCCTCTTGTCTCCGGGCCAGAGCCACACCCAGGATGTGCTTGCATGGCCATCTATCTGCCTCTTTGTGACTTCTCCTCCAGGTTTAGCAAAGCCGGGAGTCTGGAGGTCAAACATCAGCCAGGTTACATCTCTCCAGTGTCTGTGTCACTGCAGAGCTCTGAAGCTTCCAAACCTGTGCTGGTTAGTGATGTGGCCTTTCCCTCTGGACACAGCCATTGCTTAGCCCTATTCCAGGGAGTCGTTTTACTCTTGAGTCTTCCCTTAAGCTTGCTGTGGCCACTGCTGACCCTCGAGATCTTGGCAAGCCCTGGATGATCCATTGTAGCTAAAAATACCCTGAGTGGAGAGGTGCTTCTTGGCTCATCCTTTTCTCCACTTCTGAAAACAGCAGGTGTTTGTAGAACTATCAGCTCAGCTGTACTGGTTTTAAGTAGCGAAGGGGAGAGGGGAATTCTGGGTGTTTTACCCATGTAATTCTGGTGCTTTATCTGAGAGTTTTATCTGATGATGATGTTGATGAATAATGATGATGATGATTTATTGGTGGTGATGGTGTGTGTGTGTGTGTGTGTGTGTGTACGCACATGTGTGTACTATATACACATACTTGGTTGCTTGCTGGAGTTTTAATCAAGACCTGGTGCTTGCTAGGCAAGAGTATGCCACGGAGCTGTGGTTCTGCTATGTGGGAGTCAGTCTTTCTCAGCCTCCAGAACCAAAGCAATGTGCAGTCTACTTTTGCACCATCATTAGATATGGGAGTCACATGCAGGGCTCAAATGGCTCCTTATTCCAAATTCAGGGCTCTCTACATCCTGCTGTCAGTCTTGTTTTAGTGCTACAGTCCTTATCAATAGATTAGCCAGGCTGCTGGGATCTATTTCATGTCCAGTAGGAAGGATCTTATAATTTCCTTAAGCATTATATGTGTATGCGTGTGTATGTGTGTGTGTGTGTGACAGAGAGATAGATAGATAGATAGATAGATAGAGAGAGAGAGAGAGAGAGAGAGAGAGAGAGAGAGAGAGAGAGAGAGTATTTTTTCCCAGAATATTTCCAAATAATCTTCAGGACAGAGTGGCAGGTTCCAGCACCGCAAGCACCTATGTCCCCAAAGTGGGGGAGCCATTTTCTTTTAATGGTTTCTCATCTAAAGAAAATGGTATAAATCCTATCCAGTCTGAGAAGTAGCTTCCTGTTGAATGACAATTAAATGGTGTATTCACACGTGCAGGTCCAATACATCAAGAGGGTAGGACTGGACTCTTGCACACAGCTGAGGCAGGACTTGGGAGATCAAAGTCAACAAGCCTGCAGTTGTGACCTGAGAGATGACACTGGCCTCTTCCCAGAAGGAAGAAGGACCGGATGCCATTGTGCTGTCTCTCAAGGGTTTCAGTCAGAGAGGAATATCAGGAGTGATGGACATTGTGGCATTTTTCCTGTCACATGAACATACCCAGTTTCTATCTGCCAAATGCTGCTGTGTGAGCTGCTCTTGAGGCATGATGGTGTAAACACAATGGGCTGGAAGGTCACATCTACCTGCACTTGGCTAGCAGAAGCAATAACAGAACGGAATCAGTGAGTTAACCTTCTCCCAAGCTCTGCCAAGTTACCAAATACCTTACATCAAGGACACAATTTCACTGATATGGTGACACATTTTTATCAACCGGCACACACAGGTCTGAGGCAGGAGGACTGAGATTTCCGAGGCCAGCCTGGTCGATATAGTGAGACCTTGTTACAAGAAGTGGCTATACAGAAGAAAAACTACCTGATTGTTTCAGGTTAGGGAATGGATACCTTGTTCCACAATGCGAACACCATCCAGGGTCTTTCAAAAGAAGCCTGCTTATTAGACAGGGCCCTAGCCAAAGACTGCTGTGCCCGGGAGGGGGCACACCACTCTAAGAATCAGAAACGGAAGGCCTGGGTAGCTCATTTCATGTATCAGTCTAGGAAGGCAGAAGGCAGGTGAAGCCTTCCTAGGAGCTGGCTCATGGCCTCCCCTCTCCCATCCATTTCTCCTTCTCCCAGTCTTTCTGACAGTGATGATTTCTAGTAAGAAAGTTAAAGTCATCACCAAGAATGGGAAAACCTCAGTTTTGGAGAAAGAAGTTGGATATAAATTACCTTCGTAGTCACCACGTGGGAATGAGCATTCTTACCCTACATCACAGCTCCTGAGACCCAGAGGTTATCAGCAGCTCAGCCAAGGCTGTGAAATTCACCAGGGATGAATTCCCTGGTGAGGTTTTGGACATTTAAATTTGGCCTTAAGGGCGCAGTCTCAAATAGAACTATTTGGATGTGAAAACATGAATTGTGACCACACTATACTTTGTATGTGTGTGTCTTTTAAAGATTTACTTTATGTTTGAGGGCCCATATGTATGTATGTGTAACCGACCCTCAGAAGCCATAAGAGGGCATCAGGAGCCCCTGGAGTTAAAACAGTTATGATCCACCACACGGATGCTGGGATCTGAACTCTACTGACCTCCTGTTTTCGGTAAGAACAGCAATCTCTTCAGCTCCATCATTTGTGTTCTAATTTAGCTCCCCACATAGGGGGATAACTCTTTTTAAAATATAGAATCGGGTACCAGTAGAACATTTGGCAAATTTCACGCTACCTGCCTGGTTGGCAGCTCAGTGTGAGAACACTTGGCTCAGAATCTGCCTACAGTGTTCCCATGGCAGCAGTCATAGAGGAGGCCGTTCTCTCCGGAGTCCATAGGCAGCCAGAGAGCTGTTCTGAGCAACACAGGTGATGCTCCCCGACCCCTAGTCACTGATAAGAATACAAGGCTCCTGGGTGTTCAGGCTGTGCAGCATTGCCCAGAGCGGTTGCTATGGCTTTGGTGAGAAGTGTTGCTTTTCTGGGGACTGGAAAACACTTTATGTTCCAAGCCCATGCTCTCCCTCATTCCTGACAGAGTGGAAAATGTGCTTCCATGGCTGAAATGTTCTTCTTGAGTCTAGCCCAAAGATGACATTTTTAGGAAAGTTTGAGAACAATCCTGTAGCTGTTACTAAGTCACGGTGGAGTGGAAATGGATCCTGGCTATTTAAAGAGTTTTGTGCTACTGTTTGAAAATGTCACATTGCTAGGGAACAGGGAAGGAATGGAAAACTTTCCACTCGCTATCAACAAAGCAAGATTGTTACCTAAAGCCAAACAATGGGCTTGGGTCTGTTACCTGGCTGACAGGAGGAGGAAGCTATGTCTCAATAAATGTGGTGCTCTTGTGGGCACAGCCTGGGCATCCCTGGAAGCTGTTCGTGCTATGACAGGAAACAGCTCTAGCCTCCTTGAACTCCAGCTGCAATTCCACTGAAGAGGTGAGGTGAGAACCCACCAGCATTTTCCCAGCTTACCTTCGACCATGAGAAAACCAGCAAATGTCCCTCGAACCCTTCCTGCAGAATATTGCTTAGTAGGCCTGCAGTTAAATGAGATTAAGCTGTGAGCAACACGCAGATGTAGGAAAAGAACTAGAAATTGTGGCAGGGGTGTAGCTCAGCGGCAGGATGATTACCTGACATGCACAGGCCCCGACCCCCATCCCTGGCCCTATGAATGCATGCATACATAAGTATGAAGATATATAAATAAGAGAAAATATTGTGAACCAAAATGGAACTGTGAGATTTGGTTGGTCCTGAAGATGGAACAAGGGGCTTCTATCATGAGCTACATCTCCACCTAAGATGTGTTTTCAAAATACTTAGTACAACTACTTTTTAACCTACAAAGGTACTACCTTATGTGCGGATGAAAATGTCTATAGTGACCTCTTAGAAGTTCCCTGGACTCCAACCCTTGTCTCTGCTAGTATAGATTTGTTTTCTTTCTCCAATAAATAAAGATGTATTATTCTGTAACCACAGAGGACACTGGTAAAGAAAAATGGCTCCACTAACTTGATAAACAGTGATGGTAGTTTACTGCAGACATATATGTTCGCATGTCTGTTAATCCTTAGTATTTTTTTTTTCCATTTTGGCAAATGGCTCAATAACATTCTTAGTGAAAATATTCTTTGGGGGATATTTTTTTTCTATAGATATGGGGAAGCTATTTATCTTTAAGCACACTAAGCGTAGTCATTCAGGTTGTACATTTTCCTTGGTTTCCAGTTTGTCTTTCAATTTTATTTGTGATGATCTAGGGCACATAACATGTCTATATGCAGCCCTTTAAAGACTCTCTTATGTAGGAACGGATAGATGGCCTGGTAGCTCAAAGCAGCAGCTGCTCTTGGAGCAGACCTGTGTTCAGTGCATTGCACCCTGATGGGGCGACTCACAACTTCCTCTAACTCAAGCACCAGGGGATCCAAAGCTGCCTTCTAGCCTCTGGGCACCACATGTGCAAGGAATTTATAGATACATCAATAAGAAATACAATACAACTTGTAAAATTTAAGAAATTCTTCATGGTTCCTACATTTGGTATAGACTCAGAGAGATCTCCATTTCTGGTGGCGGTATATCATCAATGTGTTCACATTCATATTTACCTTTGAACGTGTTGTCAGTGACTATATATATATATATCTATACTATATATATATATATATACATATATATGTATATGTATATGTTGTGTGTGTGTGGTATATGTATGCATGTTTGTTTGTGTGCACACAGAGGGCAGATGGCAACTTTGGTTAGGTTCCTCTGTTACTCCCTGACTTATTGTCCTTTCACTTGAGCTCACCAATTCATCTAGATTATCTGGCTCTTGAGCTCCAGTGGTCCACCTGTCTCAGCCTCCCCAGCTCTAGGGTGCCAAGGGAACACCGCTATGCATGGGGGTGATTAGCTGAATGCTGGGGATGCAAACTCAAGAAAGTGTCAATCATCTTACTGACTTAACCATCTCCCTAACCTTACATTTTCATGGTTTTGTTTTCTGTATTTGGCTTTTAATGTGTCTGGAATCGATTTTAGTATAGTGTTATAAAAGGCTCTATATTTAAATACTAATTTCATGTTTGATATCAAGTGTATTATATTAAACTATCTGCAACCTCGACCTATTTTTTTCTTTCTTCATATTCTCACCTTACTGTTTAGTTTTGTTTGATGGCGAACTGAGTTTATATGTGATTTAAACATGTACTATAACTAGAGTGTATCTCCTTTTGTAGACTGGACTTTCATTTTCCTGTTGTGGTTACACAGTCATATTCTAAAAGTTCTAAGCCATCTGGGAACTACATCTTGCAGGAGCTAGATCTCAGCAGATTAATCAACAGTGAGTAGCTTTTCTCATTCCTATAACCAAATCAACAGTAGAAAGCCTCAAAATTTACAAGCCAGCCATAGGTAGATGAACTTCAGTGTGCTCTAGTCTGAATACAAACCAGATATGAACATTCCAAGGATGCAGAGAAGAGAGAGCAAGGGGAAAGGAAGAACAGGAAAGGAAGACAGAGGAGGAGGAAACACAGGCTAATGAAAAGTTTTAACTTTTTAATTGCAAGAATAAAGTGTGTGTGTGTGTGTGTGTGTGTGTGTGTGTGTGTGTGTGTGTATGTATGTTGCCATGATGGCTATGGGTTTGTGTGTGCTTAATAAAATATAAGATATGTCAAATAAAGAACACACCAAGTCCTACCCCAGGAGGGGAATATCGAGACAGACCAAGGGTATTGTCAGATTGGACTGTGACGTCACCTTCCAATGCCATCACAACCTGTGTCCCACCAACAGAGAGTAGATAGCACTCTTTAGGAAGGATTGGAGTCATACATGGCCTAAATGGTCCTAATGTATAAAGTTCAATCAACCCTGCCTCAGCCTTTAGAGTTAGCAAGACAATAGGTGTGCACCATCATGCTTAGGCTTTTAAATAAAGAAAGAAGAGGGAAAGGGAGGGAGAGAGGGGATAAGAAAGATTGGAGCAGGGCTTGCAACCTGAATTATACAAAATAGGTCATTTCTGTCCCAGACCACTGAGATAGAGCTGAGGGACCACAGGAAAGAGAGGAAGTGCTGAAGTCACTCAGGTGACTGTTGCTTAGCTATGATACAGGACCGTCAGCTGCCGCAATAAGGCTTAACAGTTACCACCTTGTTGGTCAACCGAAGCTTGCCAGATCCCTCGGGCACACATGTGCCAATGAACTTTCTTCCAAAATGAATCACCTGAATTTCTGTCCTAAGATGCCCACCCTTAGCTTTCTCATTGTTCTGAAACAGGACAGGCAACTTTACTCTCTGTCTGTCCAGACTGCAGCTCTACTCTGTTTAGTCATGAAGCTCCTTTATTGGAAATTCATCTCTATAATTTTGTTTGATTTTGACAAAGGGGAGGGGGGGAAGAAAATGAACTCTTTGCTTCTACAGCAAGACTTAGCTGTGAGGTTTTCAGAATGACTGGCTGTTTGTTCAACTGTTTAGATAAAATTGGAAGCAGCAAGCACTGTGAGAATAACTTATATAAGCATGGGTTTATTAGCAACCCGTGGCTCAGTTTTGGCTGTGAGGACATAGCTGGGAGGTCTAACAGAAGCCAGGAAGCCTGTCTGCTGTCATTCAAGATAGAAGCAGTTGTCTTTCTCCATGTATGCAGTGTGGCAGAGCAAGGGGTCATCTTTACTCTTGTTCCTAGACAAGGATACAAGGTATCTTTGTGTTTTCATTATGGTATTGGTGCCTCTATATTCCCTAATACTTAGTCCAGTAGGGTCATGTGCTTCACAACCCTACAAAGTTTCATCATTCCGATAATCAACAACACTCCTGGAATCTGTTTCTTTCTCCAAATAAATTACCATTGCTAAGAGCATCACTTTTGCCCAGCCCCTCCCATGTTGCCATGGATACGCTGCTTCCTCTCCACCATCAGAGTACTCATATCTGTCCATGTTATTTTCATTTCTCCCTACACGACTGCCCTCCATGTGTGCATTATGAATTCTCTTTGTCCTTGCTTGGAAGGCTTGGGCAACTTTACCGACTACAACCTCCACAGCCTCTCAGAATGTTCATCGTCTTCAGGGAAACACCCCAATACTTGCTCTGACAGGTACTCACATTTTATGACTTACAGATTGATTTATGTTGAAAGTTCACCAGGGCTATGGCAGAATTTGCAATTATTTCTCATGTAACATATGATCTCACGAAAAAAGGAAAATAGAAGTCACAGAAAACAGGGTGACTGACTGTCCAGTAGCTAACGGTTGTGTAAGAACCCCATGCCCACCATTCACAAAGCCACTTCCCACTCTAACTTTCCAGTGTTCCACAAATAGCAGTCTGAGTGATGTCTTTTCCTTGGCAGTACAGAAAGAGCAAAACAACTTTCCAAATGTTACTGGATAAACCTAAACACTCCAGTGAACCTTCATAACAATGATAATAAAAGAATAAAAGCCTCGTTGGGATTCAGCCTCCTTATCCGTGAGCCTGTAATCACCAGGCCTTTTGAGTTCTTGTTTTATCTCCTTTTTTCAACGTAATCTCACTAACCCAGTCTGGCCTGGAGCCTGCAGTGTTGACCAAGCTGCCTTCAAACACATCTTCTTCCCTTCTCACTCTGGGATTATATAGGTGTGTATTACTGAATCTAATTGTAACCATTTGTAAATTTGAATTAGAATCTGACATAAATAGGAAGATGGCAGGTTATGAATGACACTAGAGGAACCAGGAGGTTCTATGTTTTAGGGGTTGTGTATTTTAAAATGAGTTTTACCATTTTCTTTCATTATGTGATTCCTCTTATAAGCTTACTACACATCAGAGCAGGCCTCAAGACCAGGACTAGCTTGACAAATACATAGAAAACTTGTTGAGAAAATAAATTATTATTATTATTATTATTATTATTTAGTAATATAATTATTAAATAATATTATTTAATAATATATAATAATAATAAAATGAATGCAAAGAGGAATATACAAGAAGAATAAGAGGAGGAGGAGAGAAAGGAGGAGGAAAAAAAACTTGGTTGGAAATTGGTTGGGAAAGAATTAATAATAATAATAATAATCTCAAACTTGATGATAAAATGTTGTGGAAGGAGTGGGAGAAGAGGGAGGAATGGGAGGAGTTTGAGGGGGCAAATACAATCAAAACACAGTGCATAGAGTTCTCAAAGAATCAACAAAAATATAACCAAAAAAAAAAAAAAATAAGCTGCACATGCATTTAATTTCTTCTGTGCAAATAAGAAAAATGGGTCATGGCAGTGGTTAAAAGTCCCCAGGTTCTGTTGCTTCAACGTGTCATCACGATGTGCCTGGCAAACCCCATGACAGTTCAGGAGACCAACCACCATCCCTCCTTCCCACTGTACATCTATCACGGGACCTCGGCTAGGATGCGTCATCTCACCAGTTTTGATTTTCCCTGTAGGAGAATGAAAAGCATGTGAGTTCCAGGACTCCTCGGAGAGCTGGTGTTTTGTGACACTTGGCTGTGCTTTTGACAAGCGTCTATCTTTGTAAGCCTCTAAATCTGGAGTTCTGAGGTTTTCCTTAATCTCCAGTGTTTTCCGCCATGAGATTATCTTATTTCTTGTAACTGTTCTTAGTGCTACATTCAAAGGCAAAGAAAAGTCTGTGAGACCTGACTACAGGGCTCTCCTATGGTCAGTCATGAAATAAGGGGCCAATCATGAAAGCCAGGTCTCAAGGACCCTGCAGAGAACATGCTAAAAAGGGATCACATGTTCCTGACCGCAACGCCTTTTCAAGTCCTGTGCTCTTTGCTTTTCTCTCTAGAGACTGAGGATGAGGAAACACAGATTGTTAGGTGAGGACAGTGTTAGGTCCAGGGTGATTTAAAGAAGGGTCTCTTCCAAGGACACAAAGTCTGAGCCTTAAAGACCTTCAAGAGTGAAAATGTTATGTGGCACCGAAAATTATTCATTTTTGCTTTTTTAGTAATGTGTCTGCTTTAAGTGCTTTGCCGTGCCTGCGGGTGGTTAAGGAGACCAAAAGATGGTGCCAGGTCCCCTGGAGCTGGAGACACAGGTGGCTGTGAGCTGTCCAGTGTCTGGGCTCTGGCATAGCCGCACTGGGTAACCATTCTAGTGCCCTCAAAACAGAATTCTTGACCAATGGAATAACGTGTGTAAAATCCGAATTTTGGATTAGCATGGCACATCCTGGCCAGGGCTAGCTTCCTGAGCATGTGACCTATGCGGTCATGGGGTTCCATTTTTAGAAGGCCCCTGACTTAGTTTATTGCCACACCATCATCATCTAAAAATTCTTAATTGTTTTTGAACAAAGGCCTAGTACTATCATTTTCCATTGAGACTCACAAAATAAATCTTATCTCTCTTAGTTGGCATCACTGAAGGGGTCCCCATGGGCGGTGGTGAGACAGGAGACTGGCAAGGGCCTGAGATGTTCTTCTCAAGCACTTAGAATTATTCCTGCAGAGTAATATGGTAACACTGATGCTTTTTGGATGACTAATACGATACAGACCTAATCGAGACGCAAGGCTAACTTGGAGACTGTCACGATTCATACATAAATCATGGAAATCCACTTGGGGGACGCAAAATAGAGTGGATATGCAGAAAAAGAGCAAAACACCAACCACGTACTCTGACTTAATGACAAATACGAAAAGATGGATGGAGAAGACATGTGTGAAGCAGAAAAGGAGACAGAGACAAACTATATATAGAAGTCAAACTAACCTGTCTTCTCCGAGAGGCTTTTAAAGGATTTACTGTTATGTGTGTTAAGTGTGTTTTTGGGTGTAGGTATGTACCATTGAGGGCACTGTCCTCAGAGGCCAGACCTGACAGCTTGCCCAGGAACTAGAGTTACAGGTGGTTGTGAGTTGCCCAAACAAGCATGCTGGGAAATTCAGTAAATACTCTCAACTGCTGTCTTATCTCTCCAGCCCTTGTTCACTCATTCATTCATTCATTCATTCATTCATCCATTCATTCTGTGTTTGCTGATCACCCACTGCTTGTCCACATACATTCAGACTGAGGGATCCAGCTATGATTAACGCTGCTCCACCTATGTAATGTGTGTGTGTGTGTGTGTGTGTGGTACGCTAGGGGCAGAAAACATTTCCTGTGTAGTTCTGATGAATCCATTGGTGGCCTTTCTTCCTGGTCACCGTTTGTCTCGAGGCTGGCTAGCCACTCAGCCAGACTGAGGTATTCTGGGAAGTCTGGAAATGTAACCAGAAGTCTGATGGCTGCTTCGGAGCATGAACTGATGGCAGCCTCTGTACATGAACGGAGCAATGCTGGGCTTGATCAGCACTGGGTGGGAAGAGGCTCAGAGTGGACAAGCACTTCTAGTGTAAGTGTCTGACCTCCAATCCCAGAGTGACTTTGCTCAAGTCTTGGCTCTCTCCTTGAGTTTCACAGGGCACAGTCAAACAGCCTTCCTTTTCTTTTTTTCACAAAGATCGCCAGTGTTAGCAATAAAGAGAGGCTCTGGTAGCAGAAAACAACATCACCAAATGATACTTTGAGATCTGCTCTCTCTCTCTCTTTTTCATCTAATTTTTTTTTTTTTTTTTTGAGATGGTGTCTAATTCTATGACCCATGCTGGGCTCAAACTTATGATCCCCCTGCCTCAGACTATCCTGAATGCTGGGCTAAAGGTATACACAATCATGCCAGGCTCTCATCAACTTCTAAATTTCGTCTTATTTTTTTTTTTTTTTGAAGACTCTGCAGTATGTAGATCCAGAGTTTTAAAAGATGGCCAAACTGTGTATCGCCGACACAAGCCACTGTCGTGCTTAGGAACCTGGGTGAAGCGAGATGCACAAAGCAGCTCAGGTTACTACTGACAGTGCCACATTCTACACAGCACATGGGAAAGTCACAAACCCTCAACACGACAGGGAAACGACAGAGAAGAGGCAGCCCGCTGAACACCATCCCTCAAGGGCAGACATGACCATGTCTAACTGAGACCTTTGTGCTGGTGTTGACTCAGGATGAGTTAGATGCACCCTCGATTTCTCCTGCCCTTGACACTGCTGCCTTCCAGGGCACTCATGGGAAAGCTGCTGGCTGATGGATAGCTGAATCCCTGGGTAGACAGAGCAAGAGCAGTACTGGTGTTCTTTTAGAGCTGACACAGACGCGTGTCACACCTCCCTTGCTCATCTTATGGGAGGATTCCCCCGTCAAAATCCACCCTCTACTTGGTGTTAGCTAACACTAGGAAAACGCCCGAGGGTCTCCCATGTTCCTATTTGGGGCATAAAGACATCATATTGTTCAGAACAGTGAAAGTAGGGTAGCTAATACAAAGAAAGGAAACTGGAATGGACAGCCTTTGGCGATAACAGCTAAGCCAGTCTGCTTGTTGTCTACTGAAACCAGACACCAGTAACTGTTGCCTGCAAGACTTTGGATTGCCTGCTTGTTGCACAGGGGGACTCAGGGTATGGGGCTGGGCTTTGTGGCTGGCACAGACAAGCACGTGTTCGCAGAAAGGGTGAGGCCAGGCTCTGTCCTTTCCTGAGCCTCGGGGGGGTGCCCTGACTCTGCCTCATTTCGGAAGATCAGGAGACACTACTGAGGCCCGCTTCCAGCTCTGGCATTTGGAGGCTCAACACAAACAGAATACCAACAGTGTGGCCTTCGATCCTCAAGCCGTTACATCAATGACCCGACCTAGCCTCACGCAAAGACTCAAGCTGTTTCAAAGAGATGTCTGTTCACACAAACACTGCGAAGCTGTTCTTTCCCCTAAGCACCACACTCTCGGTTTGTCAAAACATTTGAAGAAGACTAATTCATGCCTCAAAAGGAATTTTCTCTCACTCACAAAGCTGCCAGGTCTGTGAGCTTACAGCTTTCATATTAAAATATGGCAAGGCCTTAGAGCGAGGAGGCGTGTCTGTCATGGAGGTGACGAGGTTTACAGCAGGAACCTTCAGTACAGAGAAGAAAGTCCAGTGGTTTAGGATTCTGGCTCCTGTCCACGCTGGCTGGTGTGGGTGACTATCAAAAAGTGTCACAGAAAAGTGGGGAGCCTGGGTTCTGACGCCAAGGACACGCATGCACAAACCCAACCTTTTCTATTCCCAGGGTCCACCCTACAGTTTCACCTTAGAACCAGGAAGCATTACTGTCAGTCTCAAGTCCCTTCCCATAGGATGGTAGGAGGATTAATAGGGTTTAACATTCGCAGCAGATCCAGCAAACATCGAAGACCCTATAATCTTCAGGGTGCTTCACTGAGCTCCTGTGAACCTCATGGGGACTCTGTAGGTTATAGGTCACACCATCACCCGGAATCTCTGCCCAGGAGAACTGCTCAGCTGCGTTTTTTTTTTTTTTTTTTTTTTTTTTTTTTTTTTTTTTTTTTTTTTTTTTTTTTTTTGTCCATTGCCAACAGGTTCTGAAGTACAGACCAGAAACTCAGCAAGTGACATAAACAATTTCAAACAATAATTTCAGAAGACAAATTGCTCCATTTGGGCACCAAGATTCCTCCACAGAGGCTTTCCCCGCTTGTTTATGTAAGCTGTGGCACTGAGCCGTGAGTGAATTAAGCAGACTGCATGCACTCGCTATAGAGAGGACAGCAGGAAGGGTGGGGTAGTGGGGGACCTCCCGGTTGACCTGCTTTCCTTGAAAGCTATTGCTGAGGGAGGTCCTATAGTAAAGGGACTCTGATTTATGTCTGACTTCTATTCGCTCATAGAGAAGTCACATGATTTGGTTCCAGAAGATAAGAGTTCAAGTCAAGCTCCACTATGCATTGCTTGTGTGAATTTAGCCAGATCACAAACACCGTTCTGACTCCTTCTCCATTCTTAGGGAGATGAAATCATCACACTCATGGTACAGGTGGTAAGAAGGAACAGGTCTCTTTAATCGTGATGAATAGAAGCAAACAGTATAAACAACTAAACAGAAACAAGACTGACAGAGTCGGCAAGAACAAATTGGAAATAAGAGAGAAGTAGAAATTGGAACAAGGTATGGTTTGTAAGGGCAAAGACATTCTTCTTAAAGACAGAGGAGAATCCTCTTTTCCCTGTGGCTGTGGTCCCTGGACACGGATTTCAGTTTTTCTAAAACCCCAGATTCACATGGCTGAGGAGATGACTTCCTCTGTAAAGCACACACACACACTCACACACACACACACACACACACACACACACACACACACACACACACACATTAAGACCTGAACTCCCCAGAACCATGTAAAAGGCCATGTATGGACAGTTTCCACAAGAGACCCCCTTTTTAAAAGGAAGGTGGAGAGTAAAGCATTGGGGTTGTGTTCTATGTGCAATTTTGAAATCCTCTACTCGCAAGATAAGCATTTTTATAAGTCATTATTCTTTGAAAAAAATGTATTTAATGTACGAGTTGCCAGGCACTATATATAATTTGGGTAATTCCTTTTTATTGGACAACTCAAAAATTTTCCACAGTTTTTTTTTTTTTTTTTTCTGCAGGACACATAGATATAAATCTTTAACCCTTTCATATTATAGATAGGTTTGTTATATGTTACACATATATTATGTGTATGCTATATACATATGTATGTGTGGGCACATATATAGAAACATTGAATTTCTTAAATAGAAAAATATAACAACTTAATAAATATTACATTTGATGATCCTATTTTAAGAGAAGAAAAGGTAACGCTACTGTTTAAACACCAGGCTTTGAAGAAAACAGATGACCTCAGTTCATTTTCTAATTAGATTATTCTGTGGCGACAGGCTCTAATACACACAGAACAGCAGAACCAAACCCTGGCAGACGGGTTCTTCTGCTCAGACAGGACTTCCTCTGGTGCTATCGGGTCATCCGTTTTCCTGTCATTGCTGAGTTACATTCTTTGGATCTCCACCTCAGTCTCTAAACTACCTCCTCAGCCGTGACCCAGGGCCGATGGTTGCTACATGATGTAAGGCTTTAAGCTGTGGAACCTTGTATTGAAAGAAATCCTGGGTTGGATGCCAGGTACTGCCTATCTCTGCCTCTGTTTCTCCTGTGCTGTTTCTTAGCCGGCTTTGTGGGAAACTGGGAGATAGCTCCCTCTCTCTGTCTCTGTCTCTCTGTCTCTGTCTCTCTGTCTCTGTCTCTCTGTCTCTGTCTCTCTCTGTCTCTCTCTCTCTCTCTCTCTCTCTCTCTCTCTCTCTCTCTCTCTCTCTCTCTTCTACCGCATAGCCTTGGACTTGTTTTCACACTTCTGAACATTACTCTCCTCAACCGCATAGCCAGTCCTGTGTTCAGAGTTGGTAAGAAGATAACGAATGTATCGATTGACAGGCCTTAGTTTTGGTAAAGGAGGGCAGGTTAATGCATCATAAAAAGAGAAGGTATTAACCGCCCATGCCTAAAACTTGATTCCTTGTGGAGAGAGCTCTACTCTCTGGCTCTATTTTTAGCCACGAGAGTATTTTCAGTTATAGTACAAGAGGCTCAGACTCTGAGTAGTGCCTAAGAAAGAGCCTTTGTAAATACCAATAACCAATAGTGAACGTGTCAGAACCCACACCAGGCCTAGAACTCTCTAGAGCTGTACAGAACAGATCTAGGATGAGGCCACCCATCCCCTCTATGGAGATGGAGCAGGAAAAGAACTCCTTCTCCAAACTCTTGTTTGAAAGAGGGAATGAGAGATCAAAGGTGCCTGATGGAATAAAGCATAAATTCCAGGATGACATGAATCATCTTTATGGCTCCTACCTTAAAGGTAAGAGGAATTACTAAGAGAGAGGACTGTCACAGGCCTGCTGTGCTGTTACTGAGACACAAGATAAATCATATTTCTGTAACGACATCTAATAATTTAAACACATTGTAAGTTAACACTATGTCATGATGATCAACATATAAAATCACTGCTCATGCATGTGACACCGCTGTGGCTCACTGAGAACGGATCTACAGCCTTGCTTTTGTCCCTTTTAACGTGCTCTGTCACCAAAGCCTCCAGAAATCTCCAGTGAGGGGGGCGAATCTCGGTTCCCCTATTTACAAGTGGAAATGAAGAGAATGACCATTGAAGATGCACAGCCTGGGTCATCTGGAGTTTGAATCTAGCCTGGCAGACTGTAACACTGGCTTAGGTTTAAATTTCAAATTCAAAGTTTTCAGCCTTGAGTGGTAACCACCTATGGATAGCGTATTAATGCTCCCTCGGAGCCCGAGAGTTCTGAGAGTGGTAGACAGTGTATTTACTGTGTTTTCGCTATGCCGGTGTATTTATGATAAAATTTAATTATGTTAGGCACAGTAAGATAGTAACAATATCACACTAAAATAGGAAAATTATAGCTTACTAAAGGATATTTTGAGAGCATGTTTTGTTCGTTTGGTTGGTTGGTTTTGTTTTGTTCTTAATTTCTGGAGTTTGCCATTTGCCATTTTCAGTTCAAGCTTTATCATGGCTAACTGGAACTGAAGAAAGCAGGACACTGGATAAGGGCTGGGAAAGAGGGATGGTAATGCTAGGGCCTGGGTGTTCTCAGTCTCTCTCAGGTGCACTGTGAGGTGGACAGGAATTGGAGGACAGATGCGTTTTTCAGGCACCCAGCCAATCCCTCGTCATACTGCTTCTGAAAGGTAGCATATGTATGTCCCCCTCCCCCACAAACCACTCTCCAAAGAATAAGGATAAGCCAACAGAAAGAGCCCAGGACCACCACGTTATTGCTGTGTGTTGCAGAAGGTATAAACGACACTCCAGAAATGACCACAAAAAACAGCAGATAGCTGAAGTCACGTGGACATATTTGTGGTTTTGCTTTGATTATTGACTTGTGTTAAGAGTATTTCTTCAGCTTTCAAAGGAATTTTCTTTACCTTTTTTCTTTTGGTGCCTATGGTTAAGTGAGTCTAATACTTAGCATTTATTAACGTGTATGTGTTAAATGTTAACCTTGTATGTGTGTGTTAAATGTATATATATTCTCTGTCTTTGTCACCTAATTCTCTTAACGTTTTTCAGCCTCTTAAGGCTAGGGGCTTGAAATATAGAATCAAACTAATTACATTCTTTATATTTTATAAAATCATACTTGAAGCTTTATCAACATGACTAAAGACTTGTAGAAATATGGTTTTTCCCAGCCTCTGCTAAGATAGGATATTCTCCTTACATTTTAGGCAAAGCTGAAAATTATGCGAACACAAGTATATTCTTAAGAGATACAAATGGAGAGCCTCCTCTGCCTGAGTCCAGGTGTCCTTTTCCATCATGTGGCACGCATCCCTCTTATGTCATTTTAATGCACGATTAAAAAATGTAAATAAAAGCATGCTGCCCGATCACGTCATAATCTGTTTGTGGAGAATTCAGAATCTTGGGCTGGAGAGATGGCTCAGAGGCTAAGAGCACTTTGTGTTCTTGCAGAGGACCTAGTTTGATTCTCAGAACCCACGTGGTGCCTCACAAGTACTGATGACTGCAGCTTCAGAGTGTCTGGTGCCCTATGCTGGCCTCCATGGGGACCAGACATGTACCTATTGACTATACATAGGAACAGACAAGACACTCGTGCATATAAAATCAGATAATTAAATCTAAAAGAGTTTTTAATTGTGAATCTTGGGCATCTTTCTGTATCAGTTCACATTTTTTAAAAAGTAATTTTCTGTTTTGGATCATTGAATGAATTTAGCATAATTTAATTAAACATGTCTTTATAGGTGAATGTTTATGTAGCTAACGTCTTTCTAAGGCTGAACAATGGAAACTCTGTTATTGTTTGTTTGTTTGAGACAGGGTCTCTCTATGTAGCCCAAGCTAAAATGAAAGTATTGATCTGCATGGGATTATAAATATGAATTTCCACATCTGGCTTATAAACTATGATGCGATGAGATATCTAAATAGGTGTGCCAACACTTAGGAGACTAAGGCCAGAAGATTTCAAGACATGGGTCAACCTGGTTATACAGAATACCCTGTCCCAAAAATAGCAACAAAAACATTTCAAGTACCTGTACATATGTGTATGATTTATACTAAATACCCTGAAGTTCCATGGCCGATTGCGAAGTTCATACAGAAGTCTTTCTTGTGACACTTAACAATATTAGGCCAATTATTTTTGTAGCTATAAATAGTAGCCAATAGTTTACACATATCCATATTTTCATATTTATACAGCACTAAATGTTACCAAGCTTTTAAATTTTAACTCATTTTACCTATGGAAAAATGTAGCATGTTGGCTTTCAGCTTGCACTGGTAGGGTAGACAAGGTTTTGGCTTCAATATTGTCATTTAAGAAGTTTACGTTAAAGGTCTGTGCAATTGACTTACAATAAAAAAATAAATAAAACACTAAAACAAAATAATCACCAAAAAAAGAAATCAGACCCCTTATACCATTTCAATTGTGTCGGTGGTTTTGCAGAGAATCACACGCTTAGCTCTCCCTGACCACATGCACCTGGGCCACGGCGTGGATACAAGGTTGATGTCTTTCAAGGATTTGTTGACCCTTTTCTCTGAATTCTTTCTCTGTGTTGTTTGTTTTAAACCTTGTTTGTAATAGAAATATTTGTAAGAATTTTTCTTGAAAATGGTTTCCAGAACTATTTTTCAAGTTACTCTTTGATTCAGGTTTCTTTGGGTGATTTTCTATTTTTTTTCAAGAAAAGTTTTTTTTTTTTTTCATTTTTAAGTGGCTAGTACACTGATTTTTCCCCCCCTTTGGCTGAGGAGGCAAGCATAGAAAAGATGTCCCATGCCAAAATTATAAAGTTCCTCTTTCCTGTCTCCTCTATAATATCTTACAGACTTCCTTTATTGGAATTTATTTTAAAGGTCATGGATACCAATTTTTGCAACAGACTTACTACATATTTTTCTGTGACTATGAAGAACTATTAACACATGAGTACATCTACACCACACACACACACACACACACACATGTATATATACATGTGTGTGTGTATATATATGTGTATATATATATATATATATATATATATCCGGGGGAGTGCATGTGTGTATGCAAGTGTATATAAGGTCATATGTGTTCCTGAGAACATTTTTCTCTTTTACTCTGAATCTTAATTAATAAATGGTTCTTACTTGTCTATGTGTGATGTCTTAGACTAGGTCTCTTCTCATTTTATTGGCTTTCAAATTTTTCTTGATATTTTTTTGAAACAAAATTATGCTTACTAATCAAGCTGTATGTAAATCTAGAGATAAGGCACAGCATGAATAACTTAACTAAAACAAGTAGTCTTGTTAGTAACTATTTGCTGATGATCACTGTAACTGGTACTGTATTTGGAGTTGTGATCAGAAGGTCTGCTAAATCTACTGGTTCAGGTGTGTGTGTATGTGTTTGCTTACACATGTATGTGTTCATGTTTGTATATTTGTGTATATATATTTGCATATATATATATATATATATATATATATATATATATATATATATATATATGGTGTGTGTGTGTGTGTGTGTAATGGGAAAGATGACATTACCTCAATTCAATTGGACACACAGAATCATAGCTGGTTTCTAAGTCATTTGACACCTTGAGTCTCACCCTCTTCATCTATAACTGAGTAGAATCATTCCTGCCCCACGATGCTTTTCTACATCTCAGATGAGGTCATAGATAAACGCATAGGTAGTAGGTTTAGAAAGTTCTACCTCTCTTTGATAAATTCCCTGTTACATTTGGCAGCAAGTGCTTCCTAGATAGTAGACAATGTAGGGCTTTCCAAATAAACTTTTCTTCATTTACCTATTCTTTCTCTACCGAAAAGACACAAAAGTCTAAGTGAATTATTGCTATTAGAAAAGGACACACAATAATTCAGTTCTCCTGCAGGTAAGCATTTAACACCTGTGGAAGTTAGGCCAGAGAGATCAATGGTATGAAAATGCAGGCCACCATCATGGATGACAAAATTTAAGTCCATTATTCCCACACTCAGGTACTTAGCTAATGAGTTACCAAGTCAACCAAGGTAAGGATAAGAACCATTTTTGTTTTAAAAGGTTTTATAGAGATATGTGCAATGATTCTCAGAGTAGTGTTATGTATACATCAAATTAAAACTTAGTTTTCCAAGACCAGTAACTAGTAAATTGTCATATACATGCCTTTAGGACTGTGCACTCTTAAGGCAGAATTATGCTTCTCTGTGGGATAGCCAGGAATATCTACAAATCACCCTGAGCAACAGAAAGGCTTAAACTGACACTCAGAGTATAACCTTGACAAATCTCTGGAAGACCTTTCAGGGAGGTTGCTGCCCAGTTCATGCCAAACAACACTTTCTGTCTTTAGTTGTTTTTGTTTTGTTTTTGCTTTTGTTTTTCTGAGCTTCACTGAAACTTCTGGAACATTACCTTATACCTAAAACGTTGCCCACAGCCATGTAAAGGCCAAGGCTCTTTGGCTCCCTGAAGGACATGTGTTTCTAGAAACAGCGAACAGAACGGTTTTCACTCTATTTTCATCCTGTCAGACCGTCTTTGTAATGAGATGGCCCAAGAAGTCTATTCTTGAAAAAACAGTGGATGTCTCTGTGCCAATAAACAAGGGTCCCTGGAGGGAGCTCTAGATCCAGGCTGGAAACCTTACCTGTGTGTTCATCCAACAGGCCACCAGATAGTGCTGGTTAAGACATGGCATTTGTGAGCTGAGGATTCATTTACCCTTTGCTACACACACCAAGCATCACCAAGTCCCTACATAGAAGATCACCCAGTAAATATACTTTAAAGTATTACAAGGTTTTCATTTACTTTGAATCTACAGCTTGTTATAGGGAGGTAACATGGCTGAATGTGGCTCAGAGAGAAACTACCCCAGGAGGAGATTGAAAGAATTTATCCTCCATCATCTCCAGGAGAAAAGAAAGATATTATTCTCCCTTCAAAGTCTTCAGGGGCATTCTGGGAAAAAAAACACAGGACAGCAACAAACCTTATTTATTGTAGATTCCTGGGAGATAAAGGATACGTCTTGCTTGAACAAAATTTGGCAAACTCTCTGTTTTGTCTAAGAACTGTGATCCACATCTGGTTAAGTAAAGCTTGATTTATTAGCAATTCTGGAAAAGAGATAACCACTACCTGCTTCATAAAGTAGAAAAATCCAAGAGATTAAAGTATGAAGTTGCAAAGCCATTTGGCTAATGCCTGTTGTTATTGTTGTTAAACTTATGTGTGTCCATCAGAATCTTTTAACTACTTCAGGTTTTTCTCTTGTGGAACTCACATGCCAGTGTGTCAAGCCAGTCATTCCCATAAGGAGAGTAAGATCTCTCCCTGTAAAATAAGTTCTTAGGAACTGTCAGGGATCATTCTCCCTTAGGGCCCTGCAGCTGCAGAGACCATGAGTCATTTTGCCAACATGCAAATGGAGGCCCTAAAAAAGCTGGCTTTCCCAAGGTCAGGCTGTCAGGGAAGACAGAATAGCACCCTCGTGGCTCTGCCTCAGGGATAGAAGGAGTAGCAATTCTGCAGATGCCTGCACAATGCACCTGCTGGTCCCCCATTCCCACCTGGACAGAGATGCCAGGTGCCTGCTCACCATCTGTTTGGGAGCTTGTGGATAAATTGCACCTGCTCTCCTTCAGGTTAAACTCTTCTTAAACATGTAATATTTCAACCCTGGCACGTAGCACTTGGCTTCTGCCCTATAGTTATGCTTTTTTCAAACGATCTACTTTGGATTAGTAACCACCGAAGCAAACTCATTATGACATGATATGAAGGTTATTTTTTTTTCTATCTCTGTCATAGAATGTAGCAGATAAAATGAATGCCGTTTGCTCTGTCCTTAAAAACAACATACCCACCTCCACACCCCTAGCCACCACTTCTGAGGGAACTGAGAGCCCTCTGCCTACTAGGCAAGTACTCTCACTCGGGCATCATCTTCAGTCCCTCCCCACCCCTTTTTTCGTTTTAGAGAATCAGAGGTTACAACGAAATCGCAATCCCTGGCCTGTGGTATACAGCCATACAACTAACACCTGCCCAGAAGTGATTCCACTTAATTAACCTGAGGATAGCAATTATGCACGTAACAACCTCCCAACTCCAGAGCAGATCCTACATTCTGACACTGGGAGCAGTTCCCTCCCAGCCTAGGCCACTTTGATACCTCTTTGCCCTTTTAATTCCTACACTGCTCTTGCTTTGTAACGTTGTTACTGTTTGCCCGTGAAGGTAAGAGCTTGCTGAAGTTCTCAAAGCTGTACTCACCTCTCTCTGCATCCCCTTTTAACTCAATTTCAACTCATACCCACGTACCTAAAAAGCCTGATACTTTTCCCTTTCATATTTTTTGAACAATCTTTGCGCGGCTGGGGGGGGGGGGGAGCGTTGACCAGTATTTATTTCTGAAGTCCTGAGGATCAAACCCTGAGTCTGCTGAGCACATACTGTATTCCTGAGTGGCACCCAGCACTTAGCACTTGTTCTGTGGGTTCCCTTTCTATTCCAAGCCCCGGCCTAGGTAGTAGAGATTAACAAGCAGTAACCAAAAGCAGATAAGATTTTTTCCTGTACACACAGAATAATAATATACCACTAAATAAGTAAAATGTTTAGTCTGTGCAAAGCTTTGGAGTGGATAGGGGAAAAGCACAGGGAAGGCAGAAAGGCAGGCTTCTGCATCTAACTCAGGGAGAGAGAAGCCCATACTCTATAAATACCCCCACTGCTGTCAGACTTAGGGATGCGACCCTACTCTGACCCTGAAAGTGTCTTTGATCTTAACAAGTGATTTAAAATATCACTGGACATGGAAGCTCGCATCTCAGAAATCACAGTATCAGGAGGCAGAGGCAGGAGGATCATCCAGTGTTCTAGGACATCCTGGGCTACAGTGTACGTTGTAGGCTAGCCTGGCCTAGAGAGTGACCTGGTCTCTAATTAATTAATTAACTAATTAATTAAAACGTTAATTAAGATACCATTTGAAAATTGAAATACACTGAATTGTTTAAATTCCAATTAATTATAGTCTCTTATGACAAAGCTTTAGTGTTTAAATTTTAATACTTGTACTGCTTAAAACTTTACAAAACTAGTTAAGGTCATTTTTCAGGCTGAAAAATAACTTCAGAGATGACTCAGTTAAAATCTTTGGTTTTGCACAGGACAAAAACAATATCTGAAGAAGCCAAGTTAAATTGACATCTATATAAATTATAGATCGTAGAAAAGGCCTTTTAAGTTAAATTTGTTGTCCCAAGCTATAAGACGAGCTAGTGGCTAAGGCAGCACCAGGCTAATTTTTATCACTTAGTGAACGTTTCTTCAGTAGTGACTGCTGGTAATTCAGGGACCCCTGTCTCCTTCTAAAGGCCTTAGCTCATAAGAGAGACAATCCAGTCTGGTCAAGGGTCTAGATTAATTAGGGACTTAGTAAACTTGCTACATTGTCTGAAGAATGAAGGAAAGAGGGTCAGGAAGGGTCCAAAATCCCTCAAGGAGGACTTGGGCTTTCCATTGGAGGATAAGAAACTACTCACATACATGGGAAGCCGGACCCCGGGCATTCACTGCCTGCTTGGATTGTCCCCAGCTTCTTCCAGCTGTAGCTGTGTGGTATCAGCATCTCTTCTTTGCGAGGAAGGCAGAGGTAAACCTGCCGTCTTCCTTCCCTCTGAATTCTGGGTCTGTTCCTGGGCACCAGGGTTCCTTCTCATGCTGTCCCCACGTCACACTGAGAGTTAGCTAAGACATGTATTCTGTATTCTGGGGGACCCAAAATCTCAAGAGGCTCATGGGATATTGGACAGCACAGCGGCGTGTTGGAAAAAACAGTCCGGGGACTGTAGGTGGTTGCCAAGGAAAACAGGCAGAGTGAAATGTGTGCTTCAGAGAAAAAAAAAATCTCTGTCCTAAATATTGATAAATACTGAACGCTTATCACTGTTCGAAATTAAAACTGAACAGGGTGTTCTGTATTTCTGTTTGCTAAATCTGACAATTCTACATTTGTGGGGAGGACAAGGCTGGGCAATGCAAGGTACCAGAGTTAGCCTTGGTTTGGGCTGGTTGAGACGGGTAACAGGGAGACCAGGGGGGTGGGGATAAGGAAACGCTTTGCTTCTTTTGAAACAAAACCCACAAAGGAACCTCTCCATTTTTCTTTTATCTGCTTGTGTGCACCCTTGTGTCTCATTGACCCAGAGATTGATTGGTATTAAGAAAAAAAAACTTCAGAAAGTAACACCCACGACAAGAGCTGAACTAACAACGAGGAAAAGAAATACTGTAAAACGTGGTTGAGTTAAAAATAACAACCTACTCTCAGCAAGCTGCCGTGTCCTCTCCTATGATGGCCGTGAGCCTAATTACTTCCCTCGTTCTCATACAATCTTTACGCCTTCCAGGAGCCACGTACAATACCAGGTGGCCTAAGAAACCATATCACTGCACGAGAACATCTACACACTAAGAACCCAATGTCTAGAAGGAAGCAATGGCTGACTGAAGATCCCACAGCCAAAGCGTGCCCGTCCTGAGCACTGTTATACCAGGGTTCACCAGCATATCGATGTTCTAACTAAGCTGCTTGTGTTATCAGATTTATCTCCTATAAGCACTGTACAGTCACCTTCATTATTCGGGCGTGAGGAGCGTAAGATGCAGAGAATTGTGATGCTGGCATAGGTTAAAGGTCATATAGCCAAAACCGAAGAGGTGATGGCTGAGAACCCAGCTAGTCTGATCCAGACCCTCACACACAGCCAGGATACCCTACTTCTGTCAGGTAAGATTAATTTACATCGCCAAACATGTCCACATATGTAAACATTCAAAGCCCCAGACTCCCATGGCAGGTTGGTCGATCACAAGGCTACTTGGACGGAGTTTAGTGGGGAGTTGGTAGAACACGGGGACTGTGAATGTACCATACCATGCAGCAAGCCCATTGCTATAACCATAAAACAATTACATTTTCGGTTAGTTTTGATATGTTAATTTTAAAATAATAATACCAGAATCTACTACTAAAGTGAATATTCACTGCCATGTAGGAAATTTTTGAGTTGGCAGCTGGAATCCCTCAAGAAAGAGGAGGGGGCTGATTGAGAAGGAGGGAGGGAGAGAGAGATCAAGGTGAACAAGAAACCCTCCTCATCCACTGTTAGACACAAAGGGAAACAAAGCCCCCTAGGCAGTTAATACAATGCCAGGCTGGCCTCGGGGCCATATGTCCAGGGTGGTCACTCTGTCCAAGAAGAGTAACCAGTAGCCATCAATTGATTGACAATTTTACAATTATGTTTTCCTTTCTCTTGAGTAAGATCATCAATCTTATGATCATCAATGATGCAGGGTCCGGAAGGAGACCTCAGGCCTGCACAAAGCCACTGAGGTGAGGGTTATAATGCCTCGGACACTGTCTTCACGCCCCGCTGTACTTCAGCTGAAGAATTCCCCAATAAATGTTTGTCAAGCCCACTGTCAAGAACATCACCAAAGCCTTTTAGAAACAACCCAACCTCCCTCTACCCCCTTAAACTACACGGGAGCCTTTGAAATAAACTCAGCTTCATACAAAAACCAAAACCTGACATCCTTGCTCTTTCAGAAAGGTGGCAGTATTGCCTTGTGGTTTTGAGCAAATTACCAAGCATGTGAGGTCTCTGATTAGCAAACTAACCACCTCACCTCAAAGAGGAAAGGACAAATGTGTATGCCTGACCCTGGTGGCTGGTGGCTAGGAGATACACCCCAGACCTCCAGAGGCACTGTGGCTCCTGGCCACTTAAGCTCTTGAGTTTTCCACTTGTCTTACTGAACAATCCTTTGAAAAATCCCCCAGGTTGTCCCATACACACCTAATGATCAGGAACTACTAAGGCAGAGGCTCCTTATGGCCCATCACCCGCTGTGCACATTTTCGAACCACTCATCTCAAGAGAAACAATTGTGTAGCTCCTTCAGAAGGGCCAAGGAAAGAGATGGGGAGCAGGGGGGAACAGCAGCATCCAGCCAGCACCTGTTACACGGAAGGCTCACACTAGAGCTCTTATAAAAATGTCCCCTCTTAGAAGGTGCCCTGCCACCATTGAGTGGTCAGTTCCCACCTTTATAAAAGCAATAAAGTGCAAAGCTAGGTAGCCCTGCCAGGGTACCAACAAGGGAACACACCCATGCATCTTCTGTAGGCCCCCACACACCCTTACTCACCTCTCCTGAGTGTCCCTCCAGAAGTTTTTCTGTGTGCCACTAACACAACAATTTTAGGGAAAAATGTCCATTTATAAATATCAGATGGTTTGGGAAAAAATATTTGTGGCACTGGGTTTTTTTACCCCATGGTGATGTCATTTTAAATTCTTGGTGTGCTCCAAATTCGCTATTTTTACTTCCTCCGAGTGACTTTTTTGGGAAATACATTTGTTTGGATTAGCTCCATGCTAAGTGACCCCTGGACTTCATACACAGTACTAGGCTTATTTGTAACTGATAATGTGCCCACTCTCTAACTTCAGATCCTGTATTTGCCCTTATCCTTTGGGATAGTCCCCTCAAAAATTTCTATTTACCGATAGAGGAAAATATAGTAAAGTAAAGACATTGGATTACTCGTAAACAAAACTAAAACTCAGCACAGGTCAAAGGGAAGACATTTTTGAAGGCATTCAGTCAAATACAGCTGTTCGTTTTGGGGAAACAGAGCAAAGGCCACCACCTCGGCCTGAAGCACTCATTGTAAAGCAGTTGAGCGGTAGAGACGAAAAGTTTAAGGATTGCTGAACGCCTTACTCTACCTGATCGGAACTTCCTTCTAATCAGCAAAGAGTGTTCAGACCCCAGGAGTGTCATGGTGAGTCTCAGCAAGCCGCTGGTCGCTGGCCAGACGCCCCGCTTTCCACCAGAAACTGGCTCCCAGGAGCCCAGAGGACAGCAGCTAACAACCCAGAATTCATCCAACTCTTGGGGAGCTCCCTTGGGCAGAAGGACGCACAGTGGACGCCAGTGTCCCCAGAAAACTGGCGCCTCCCCCCTCGCCGCTCGCGAGGCTAATTAACTCCCAGCAGGCAGGACCCTCCTCCTCTGAGGGTGGCCAGGAACAGCCGCATCCTAGGCGTTCCTTGCTGATGTCATAGGCTGCCAGCGGTCGCAGAGTATCGCCACCACGCCTTTATGAAGGTCCCAAATTTGCTATCTGATCCTCTTTACTACTGACAGGAGATCAGCCAATCAGGAGCGTCTAGCGGGGCCTGGGGACCAGGCGCAGCCCCTGGAGCTTGAACAGCCGGCTCTTAACTCTTTGCAGAATACTAAGCCAAGGCTGCTTGCCCAGGCGGGAGTCTCTGCATTGACATTCTTAAATTGAATGCCGAAGGCTGTGGGTGGTGCCCGGCGACGGTAGGAGCATATCCGCTGGCCCTAGGTGTGAATGTCCCCGGTGTCCCCAGCCTACTGCAGGGCTCGGGAAGGCACATCCTCGGAAGTCGCTGGAGCCTGGGCCAAGAAGCAAGGCCGGCTTGCAACTCCCGGGAGCGCCTGCTTTCCCTCTGCATCCGAGCGGTGGTGCTTCAGGAGACCGATGCCTGGAGCTGCTATCGCTGCCGCAGATGAGCGCCCGAGGAGGTGGCAGAAAGTCTTTCGATGTGGTTGGATGCTCTTTTGGGGGACACAAAAAGTTTGTAGATGGGGACTGAGCCCAGAGGGGGTGGTGGTGCAAAAGTCGAGTGTACTATTGAGCGTTCGACAGGGTAGGACTCGGTGGACTTGGCAAGACGGATCTAAAATGCACAGAGGTTTTTGATGTCCCTTTTACAGTGGGAAAATCACAGGGCACCCAAAGCGGCTCTCTGATCATGAACGTCTCTGGGGCGCATGGGGTGACAGGGTCCCCCGTGCGTCATTAAGTACAACAAAACGATGGCTTAGATATATTTAAAAAATTGAACGGCATACACACAGCGCACAATTTGCCACTATTTGCAGCTTCATGTGCACGTGGGCTCCCAAGTACAATTCCTTACATCTCTGCTTTTGTCTCAAAGCTGTGAATTCTTGAACGGATCAGCCAATGACAGGTCTAAAGTAACAATATCTGTCCGGGCTAATCTCTGCCCTGATCTGGAGTCTCCTGCCTCCATCACCTGTTGCTGAAGGCATCCCAGGGTACCCAGAACTTTCTTTTCCCCATTCTCTGGGTTGCACCAATGCACTAGAGTCCCGGAATCAAGTTTTCTGGGATAGGTAAAGATCTTCCTTATCTTCCTCTTGTGAATAGGGTTGGGCAGCAGTCTTAGGTCTGCGACAGGCTGCCTCCTGTGGTAGCCTGGCAGTGGCTGTGCCTTCCACAAGCATGTGCTGAACTGGTCTGTTCCTGTGGGAACGGATCACAACTGCTTTAGTGTCTTCCATCAACCCAGATTCCTTACTGTGAGGGTTTGAAGGCTGGGAGTCAGAAACTGGTCTCACTGGGTTAAAAATCAAGGTGTTGGCAGGGCTGTGTTCCCTTCTGGAAGCTCATGAAGAGAATCCATTTCCTTTCCCTTTCCAGCTACTAGAGACCACCCATGTTCCTTGGCGTGCAGCCTGTTCTTCCATCTTCCAAAACAGAAATTGTGGGTCAAGTTCTTACTACATCTTATCAGTCTAGCACCTCCCTCCCCACCTTATGCATCTCTCTCCGACTTAACCTTACGTTAAGGAAAAGCTCTGTCAGGCTAGCCGATTGTGGATTTTAATTCCCACTTGTTATGCGATATATCATAATCTCAGATGCCTGAATTTAGAAAGCGAAGGGGAAGATGCTGTATTATGTGTTCCATAGAGACTGTCTCTCTTCCCAGCTTCTCTTTGTTGTAGTTAAATCCCACAATCCAATTCACCAATGAAAAGACACAAACAGAGGAAGGTCTAGGAGGGGAGGGGCCTGCAATATCTAGAAGAGCCCTAAGCAGGTTTGAGATGCATGTAGCAGGGGTTACTCCAGAGAAAAGAGGAGGTAGGGTCAGAGACATCACAAAATTGTCTCCTGGAGAAAACTACCTCATGCAACACGAAAGAGAAACAATTGTAGGAAAAACCCAAAGGGACTTTTACACTGAGGACAGCAAGGCTGAGAAGATGCCTACTGCGACTTAGTGGGGGCATTCTGAATTTAGTTCGAGCTGTGATAAAATCAGCCGAAGGATCCAACCAAGGGTCTTCCTGACCCGGAGGGAGGGAGGGTGTTTGAGTTTGTGCTTGTGGACAGGATCATAGTCCTTCATTGCTTGCTTTCTTTTATGGTTGTTTAGTGAGATGAGGTCTCCCTGCCCTGGGATTATTTTAGTTTTCATCTCAAAAACTAAGGGGTTTATTCATTAATCCTTAAAATAATATTTTAACCGATTCTTCAAGAATTTCATATAGTACATTTGGACTGCTCTTGGGAGTGGGGCCTGATCAGGTTGACCACAGTCTTGCCTCAGCCTCTGAAGTGCTGGGATTAAAAGTATAGAGCACCATCTCCCCTTTCTTCTTTTCTTTTCCTTGCTTTCTTCCCTCCTCTATCTTTCGTCTCTCTGTCACTTGGTCTCACCCCACCCCTGCAGCAGCCCCATGGATGAGTTGGGACATCCCGATTACTGCAGTTCTCCTGGATTTTTTCCCATTGGAGTACAGAGCAGCTGACTTCTGCCCTCCCGGATTTCTAGCCCTTATGGCTGGGGATATCTATGGATATAGATATGTGCATTATAGAAGCTCATCCTTTGCCCTTTGTGTGCAAATATTTTTATGACTCTTTTTGGTGGAATTTGGACAGGCTGTTCCCCCAGGAGAATAGAATCTCAGACAGCTGCTGTCAGAGTATAGCAGAGCAAAGTAGCAATGGCTGCCTACAGTCTGAGCCCTTCGGGGTGATTCTTCAGCACCCCTCCCTTTTGCTATGGGATTTTGTTTTGATTTATTTTACTTCGTTGCTATCAGTGTTTAAAAAGCTGTGTCCCAAGTTATGGGATGTTGTATGTAAAGATAGCTCAACCTATGGTGGACTCATGGAACAAGGATGCTCTCATAAGTTCTTATATAGGGATGAAAAAACTTATATAGCTACAAGGTAGAACTAAGCATCTCTACTGCTAAACTGAGAGTGAGGGTGGTCGCCTGCAATCCCAGCACAAGGGAGGTGGAGGCAGGAGGACCAGGGTCTCTCTGTCATCCTCAACTAGAGAAGGGGTTCCAGACCAAGGTTGTGAGAAACCCTGTCTAAAAATTAAAACAAAACAAAGAAAGAAAAGGCCCAAATAGCAGCAACAGCAACAAAAACAAAATTCTTTCTGTCCTTTATTGATGTTTCTTTGCCCCAGAGGCTTCTGGGAAATGGGTTCATGGGTTTATGGTGTTAGATGGTAAGGATCATCAATCCTATGGACCATTCCATGTTTACCAAACCAAACCAACCAACCTAACTAACTAACTAACTAACTAACTAACTTCATTGTTACCCAAAAGTGTACTCTATTCATACTAGTGCCATTTGGCATTTTCACCAGGCCAGCATATGGTTAACGGGAGGCATTTTATATAAAAGGATCTGGAAGTCACTGCTGCCCCACCTTAGAGCTCTATGCCCCTTAGTTGTGATTCTCAGCGTGAAGATAATATGGGAATGGTTATGTGCATGCAGACCTGAGCCCAGAGCATGGCCCAGGGAAGTCAGCTTGAATTCAGATCCCTTCGAGGCCCTCTTCCCTGAGTGCAGCATGAGGTGAGATATTGGGCCACAGGCAAGTACAGTGTGGTGAACAGTCAGCTCACCTGCATAGGTCCAGGACCTGTGGCTCCTTCATGGAGGAGGACCCTTCTTAGCGTGGCCTCTGTAAACCCGACTGACGCCAGTTTTCACAGGGAGCTTGAAGAGTCCTTGGTTTGGATGTCCTCTGCCACCTACAGTCTCTCTTCTTCCTTTCACAGATCTGACCATTTGTTCTTCCTTTACACAGTCTGAGAATGCATCCCAGGGTCTGCCTGTGCCACCAAGTCAAGTACCCTGCCTGTCGGGGGTGGGGGAAGAGGAAGAAACAAAGAGACAAACCACAGAAGTGAAGGGTAGCATGCGTCAGATGGGGCGCCTGGCTGCTTGTCCAGCCCCAGGCTCTCTGTGGCCATTTGGGAGGAAATACAGACCCACATGTCCTCCTCTACAATGGCTTAGAGAATTGGGAATCCAGGGTGTAAAACACACTGGCTTTGAAAACACAATCAGCAACGAAGTGCGTCCTAATATATGATTGGTTGGGCTGCAGAGAAGTTGGGCTGTTTAAAAGTAAATATGATGTTTAGCAAAAGTGCACCTGCCTTGGCAGAATAATGTCCTTACTATGATCCCTACCCACTGCCTGCATGGAAGACGCGGTCCTTTCACGGAGGTCCCCCGACAAAGGAGCAGAACCAGGCAGGTGTGAATGCTTGCTGACTGTCTGTCTCCTCTTCCCAATCTAGGACCCTCTCGGCCGCCATTAGCTCCTCTCAGCACCCGTGTGGCATGTGCGGGGGAGGTGGGCTCCAGTCTCTCTGCTGCATTAACTTCCCGTCAAGAACGTGAGACTTGCTCATTTCTCATCGTGAGCTCATTGCTGATCTTCGGGCTGACTTCAGGCTGAGCGGGAATTTCATGGCACTGTCAGCTGCCTCTGGGCTGCAAGTTAACTTCTCACCTCTAAGAAACCGCTCAAACTCTGGGCAGGCAGGGGGGACACGTATTGAGTCACTTCCTGAAGGAATGAAGTCTCAGTCACTAGCTTTTTTCAATTCCAGAAATATTTACCCGGCACCAAATGTGTTCTAGCAGCAGAGGGAACATAAAGATGGAGCCAACAGGGACTGGGAGCTCGGTGAGCTAAGACCACAGTGGGTGTCCCACGGACTCCCAGCAAACCTGAATCGGGGTCATTACTCCACAGCGCTAGTTAATGTCTTGATGTCTCAGGTGGAAGTCATGACAGGCACAGCTAATAGAATCTGCCCTCTTTCCTGAAATTGAATATAAAAGGACCTTTGCCTAAATTAAACAGAGACTTCAGTTTAAACAAATGTTAAAATAAAAGGTTTCAGTTGAAAGGATCTGTCACAAACCTTTTTGTTCCCTGCCTGCCAGAAACACTCCTCACCCTGCCTCCCTCCACAAAGAACATACAACTTGAGGCCAAATTGATGCCATTGGGTAGGAGGGGAATGTTACTGGCTTGAAAGGTCTTGGGCCCTGCATCCCGCAACCCACTCTTTGCCTTTCTGTGTCCTTGATAGTACTTTAAGGGGTTGAGACCACACACCAGCAGAGAGTCTTCTGGCAGCTTTTGAGTCAATCTCACCCCATGGTTCCAGCTCCTCTGTATCTAGGTTAGGGAGCCTGGAGGTTTCCTTCAAGTGATTAGCCCTGAAGCACTTTGGGGCCATGGTATGTCTAGGACAACTCCCCTACTGCCAGGCACCTTTGTCTCACAGCATACGGAAGATGGAGAAGCCCAAAGCAGTGATTATACCTCTGTTACTTACACGTGATTTTTTTTGCTACAATGTATTCAATTTTTTTTTTTTTTTTTTTTTTTTTTTTTTTTTTTTTTTTTTTTTTTTTGGGTGGTGGTGGTGAGGGGCTTTGATAAAACCAAGATTAGCTCTCCTTTTAGAATCTGACAGAGTGACCTATGAGGACAGGCTTATTTTGTCCCCCAGTTAGGACGGACTCAGGCCTTCATGGCAGGGAAGCTGTGGGGAGTGTGAGTAGGACAGCCATGTTGCGCCCCTCATTTGGGAAGCAGAGGGAGATGAATGCAGTTTTAGCTTGCTTTCTTTTTTTCAGGTCCCCAGCTCATGGGGTGATGCCATCTATGTTTAGAGTAGGCTTTCTTTACCCTTTCTAGCCATAACATCTAAGATATACTCATGTGTGTGTCTATTCACCCAAATTCAGTCCCAACGTTAGCCAAGATGACAGAGGAAAATGCCCAGTTCAGTGGCTGAAAATGGTTAGTATCCGAGGACACTTGAGAGTTTATCTTTCTAGATTCTCTTGGGGAATAAGACATTGGTAATTTTTCTCTTTCTTGTAAAACCCATTTCATGTCTCTATGTCCACCTAAAGTTTTTCTCTTTTACTCTGGACCACAACTTATTGAACTGTGTTACAACAATGGGTGGCATTGTTGAATGTGGAGTTCCAAAACATTTGGCAACAGCAAAAAGCTTGTAGACTGTGGTCGTTTAAGTGAGAATGGCCCCAAGAGGCTCGTATATTTAAATACTTGGTCCGGAGTTGGTGGAATTGTTTGTGAAGGATTAAGAGGTGTGGTCTTATTAGAATAGGTGAGACCTTATTCGAGGAAGGGTGTCACTAGAGATGGGCTTTGAGGTTTTGAAAGCCCATGCCAGGCCAAGTGTTACTCTCTCTGCCTCCTGCCTTTGGCTAATTATATAAAGCTCTCTGACGGTTTGATTCCTGCCGTGATTATCATAGACACCCCTAAACCTGTAAACAAGCCTTCAATTAAATGTTTTCTTTTATAAGACTTGCCTTGGTCCTGATGCCTCTTCATAACAATAGTAATTCAGTGATTAATTCCTGGGCATGAAACAACTGAAAATTTACTCAAACGAAACTGGTCATCAATCCTAGGTGTTTTGAGCAGAGCTTGCCCATGTTGGGTCCCCCCACTTCGTTACAGCCTTGTTTCTGAACACACCATGTGAGCTTTGGACTGTGCACGCTCCAGAGGGCTCCAGAGAATACTGCCTGAAATGTCTCTGCTCACATTCAAGGGAGTCCTTCTTAGAAATAAAAAAAAAAAAAAAAAAAAATTTAAAAAAAAAGAAAAAGAAAAAAATCATGTAACATTTTTATGTAACAAATTTTGTGAGCTATAATAGTACTTTATAAAATAAAAGTAAAATAAAAAAAGATTTCTATATGTATGGTTTCTTTTTACTGTGACTATGAAAGTTTCTGCTTGTATGGAAGGAAGTGCAATGGCTTAGATATAGAAGACAAAGACTTAAAGTTATTTTTCCCCATTATCTCTCAGCATGTATTAAGTTAGTAGATCTCTAGAAAAAAATTTATTAGGCTGTTTGATTTTAAAATTACGTTTGAGCTGCTCACTTGAGTGCCATTAAAAGCAAGTCAGTGAATTCTGACTTTGGACTAGGATGGGATTTCCAAAGCCTTCGGAAATGGCCGTAAACATGTGTCTTTCGTATTTTTTCTTACTATGTATTTATGGGAAATGACACTTTCAGTATGAATAACTGTAAAAACAGAACACTGATAAATTTTGAAAATCACTGAAGACTATGTCCTGCAGTATCAAATATTCAGAAAAAGTTTAATTCTGTATGTAAAACTAAACAAGCAATTTATCTCAGCAGTATAAAAATTCTCTTTTATCTTTAGTAAATGGTAAAATTATATATACACACACACCAAAGGTTTTTAAAATGTTCTTATAAAACTTATTTTTAGTAACTGATTTGCAGGCCTATTTTATTTACAAATATAGCTGGTGTCATGTAAAGATGTCCCATGTAAAATGGCACTGAGAAGAAGAGCCTCAAAAGGCATTGCATTAAGCCAACATATTTAAAGTGTTTCTCTACTTGGATTTCCTCACAGCTCTTTAAAAAGCCAAGTGTAAAACCAACTTTATTGTATTCTGTCCATCATTCCCTGAGCCTCCTCCTGTCCTTCCCTGTGTTTCCTGCCCTTTCATTGCCAGGAACTAGCCCATTGCCCACACCTGAGCCTTCTTCTATCCATCACAAGCCCCACTCATGTGTTGGGGCAATGTAATTGTGCACCGTGTAAATGTTGTCTTTGCATCATTCAAATGCTGGGCTTTGTGTGTCAACAGAGTCAAGTGAAGACTGGACTTTGGTATTGTTATTCATACAGCTACATCATATTTTGTAAACACTCCCTCTCCAATCTTCTGATTGGTTTATTAAAGAGCTAATGGCCTATGCCAAAGGCAGGAAGGTTGGTTTGTAGATGCAATAGAGGGGTGGTTTTGTTGGTCTGAAATATCTGGGGCCTGCTACAGCAGTCTTCACTTCCCAAAGATGATGAAACCATTTCTGGTTCTCATAAAGACCCAAGAGTCTGCTATTATCTTAAACTTTTCCCTTTAACTTCCCTCCTTTTTTCTCTTCTCCTCCTCCTTCTTCCTCTCTATCCCTCCTTCTCTTCTTCCTCCTTTTTTCTGTGACATGTAACTGGTCACATCGTGTTTCCTGACTCTTGAGTTTCACCAGCCTGCCATCTCCTCCACCATCTCCTCCACTCTCCAAATAACAAAACGGAGGACCAGGAGCCTTCCCTGCATCAGGTGACCTTACGAATCATGTGAACATTTCCCCATTGACTCAGGGAACCTTCCATAGCTAAGGCATGGCTGAGCATCTTGTCCCGGGCCTGTGCAGCCTGGGACTAGAGGTGAGTAGATCAAGGCACAGGTGTAGCAGTTAGTCAAGGCTTTCTCATATCACCTCACTTTCCCCAGGATGTGTGCTTTCTGTCTCAGTCAACAGCGTCTGGGACGGGGATCTGTCTTAGGGACATGATCCACCAAGGGGTTTCAAACACATTCTTTTAGACCTACATCTGGCTATTAAAATTGGTACATTTTAAGTGCAACCGTCTGAAAAGAAAAACAACAACAACTACAACAACCACAACAAACCTAACAAAACAAACCCATGTGCAGTTAAAGCCAGTTATAGTAACAGCAAGGAAATTCATGGTGGGAGGCTTGTTTACCAAGATACCCGGAGGAAGCTGGTTTCTGGAACCCCGGGTTCAGTCAAAAGAAACTTCAGCAAACAGCCAAGAGAGCTTCACATTGAGCCCTGAAGCACAGAGTGGCGTTTTATGAAGCTGGCTTGGACAGTGACCCGCATTTCGGGAATTCTCCAGGTACCCTTCCCTGACCGTGAGCCTCAGTCCCCAGGCTGTCCCACCCTGCCTCCTATCCTGTAATCATCACTGGTTTCATACTCTTTCCTCAAAGTCGTTTTCACGTGTTTTTGTTGTTGTTGGTTTTGGACTATTTTTTTTCCACTTTCAAACCCTCCCACGTGTTGCTTCCTTTATGGTTCTTGTTTTGTTGTTGTTGTCTGTTTGTTTATTTTTTTAAATAACACTGTGGAAGAAGCTTCTGTTGGAGGCAGGGTTGCTGATTCCAGTGACCTCTTCTTAGGGGCAGAACTGAGACCCGAGCTGGGGTGCATGGTCTTCTGTGAAAGCACGCTTTCTACAGGTTCATTCCTCTCTAACTTGGCGGATGAAAGAAACATCTTAGCAGCTTTCTGGACGTCCACACGCCCTGCAGAACGCTGCCCACGGGAGACAGGTGTTTCCTTTATCCCCCTGGGTGGCCAGCGTTCCTGTCAGGAAAATTAAACAGCTCTAAGTTGTTTCCTGGCTCACGGAGCCTTTTCTTAAAGTTCATTGCCAATTCTGTTGGCTTGGGGTGGGCTGGGGGCTTCTGGAGAGCTCTTTATTATGAACTGACCTTAGTACTGACCCATTCAATGGAAAAAAGAGAGATTTTGTTACATTCTCATGTAAAACTGAAGAACAGTAAGTGTATATAGGAGACTTTCAAGACAGGAGTCTAGGAAATCCTGATGTGTTTGACAAGGACATTGTTTAAAATGGTCAGAGGAGACTCAGTACAATTTCCATGACTGAAGACTGGCTGGGTTTAGAAGAGGGTTGGGACATCCAGCCCAGCCACTCTAGTGGTGTTATGATCTCTCATCTTTCACAGGGGTAATACAACCATGGAGGGTGGTCAGAGCAAACGTGGGTTTTGGAATCAAAGGCGCAAACACAGTTTCCGGACCATATCTTCTATTGCCTGTGTGACTGTGGGGTAAGTTACTTAACTTCTCTGTTCGGTGAATCTCTGGTCTACAGAGGCTGGTGCATAACAAATGGAAGGCGGGGTGCTGAGGAGATGGTGACAGTGAGTTCTGTCCCTAGAACCCATGCTCACATCTGCAGGTGGCTCAGGTGTGCAGAATCACTTTGTGCATTTTAGAGTGGTCTGTTAACACACATGCATGTCCTTGCAAAGAACTCTTCCTGTGGCTGCTGCGGTCTTCCTGCAAGTGTGTGGGAAGGGTGTGGCCAGGGAAGCTGTCCAGAGCCCAGGTAGTTGGCCTCAGCAGCAGCAGCAGCAGCGGCCATGGTAGCTTCCTTCTCCTCTTCTTCTTCTCTTAATTTTAATGAACATTCCTAGGGCATATAATGTCATGAAATGTCCTTATTCTAATTGGAGTATCTGGAGCAGCGACAGTTGCAACTGAGGGACTGACTCTCAGAAAGGGTTGAGTGTTGTCCTATTTGGAAAGAAAAATACCACTGAGATATATTGCTTGGTTAAATAAAAAAAAATCTATAAATCTGCACCTGACGCTTTCAGCTGCTTGTTGGGCTTTTAGGACGGCAGCTGTGCTAGGTTCCTGTCTGCAAGCACACCACAGCATCAGGAACAGTGTCAGGCCCCGAAGCCTCCCCTTGAGCTGGATACCAATTTGGGCCTGTCACTGGACCACCTTTCTCTCATGCTCGTCTCCATTTTTGTCCCTGTTGTTCCTCCAGATAGGAACAATATTGAGTCATAGCTTTTGACTGTGGGATGGCAACCCCATCCCTCCACTTAATGTTCTGTCCCCCCACTGGAGGTGGACTTTACAAGATCTCCCTCCCCACTGTAGAGTACTTCATCCAAGGTCTCTCCCTTTGAGTCCTGAGAGTCTGTCACCTCTCAGGTCTCTGGTACATTCTAGAGGGTCCCCCTACTTCCTACCTACCCAGTTGCCTGGTTCCATCCTTTCTGCTGGTCCTCAGAGCTTCAGTCCTGTTCCTTCCTCCAATACCTGATCATTCTCTCCCCTTTCCCTTCCTGTTCCCTCTCCCACCCAAGTTTCTTCCTTTGCCTGCTGTAGTTGCTTTCTTCTCCCTCCCAGGTGGGATTGAGGTATCCTCACTCGGGCCCTTGACTTGTTAGCCTTCTTGAATTCTGTGGATTATGTCTTGGGTATTGGCTACTTTTTTGGCTAGTATCCATTTATTAGTGAGTATATACCATACATGTCCTTTGGGTTTGGGTTATCTCACTCAGGATATTTTCTAGTGCCATCCATTTGCCTGCAAAATGCGTGATGTCCTTGTTCTTAATAGCTGAGTAGTATTCCATTATGTAAATGAACCACATTTTCTGTATCCATTCTTCTGTTGTGGGACATCTGGGTTGTTTCCAGCTTCTGACTATCACGAATAAGTCTGCTGTGAACATAGAGGACACATGTACCTGTGGCATGGTGGGGCATATTCCCAAGAGTGGTAAAGCTGGGTCTTTGGGTAGATTTTTTTCCAATTTCCGGAGGAACCTCCAGATTAACTACCAGATACTGTCATCCAACTAATGGATGGAAGCCAGGGACCCCCGTGGTTGAATTGGGATAAAGCTGGAAGGAACTGAGGAGGAAGATCAGCAGGTTCAACTGACCTGGACTCCTGAAATCTCTCAAAAATTGAGCCACCAACCAGGCAGCATGCAGCAGCTGATATGAGATCCTTAACACAAATACATCAGAGACCTTCCTGGTCTGGCCTCAGTGAGAAGAGATGCAACTAACCCCTGAGAGACTTGGGGCCCCAGGGTGTGGGGAGGTCTTGTGAGGTGGGGTTGGAGGGTGGGGACATCTCTCTTGGAGATGGAGGGGATGGTGTGGGATGGAGGTAGCTGAGGAGTAGACCAGGAGGGGGATGAAGACTGGACTGTAAAAACGGATTAAAGAATAAACACATCTGTAAATCTAAAATTTAAAAGTCTAAAGTCCTCTCTCCATAATTTGGTCTTGTAGATGAGAAAGTTTGAAGACAGACATGAAGCAATACCTTCCAGGGTGACAGAGACAGCTATTAAAAGCTAGTGTGTCATCAAGGTTTTCTGAGGTAGAAAGTGTAGATCAATGGGAAAATGACTGCCTAGCATGCGGGGCCCCTGGGGTTCACTCCAGTACTGCCAAAACCCAGTTCTTGAATGTGATCTACAGCACATGTATTTATGAGCAAATGCTTGTGAATTCATACATGTCTAACCCTTAACAGACACTGAACTGTCCTGTGTGCTAGATATTTGAATGGTTGAAGTAACTCACTTAATATTCTCTCTTTAGGAAGTAGGCATAACTTTTAATCTCCTGCAGAGGGAAAACTGACCTTGAAAATAAGACCATTAGGCTGTCTATGCTAGCATTAAATCTCAAGATCATTGGAAGAGCTTGGAGGGCTTCTGTCTGTTGATACTTTCTATGTGAAATCTGGCATCTGAAAAGACTGGAGGTGGTTTGGGAAGCCAGCTAGGGGGGATAGGCCCTGCTCTCTGTTCTGTTTCTCTGGCTAGGCCTGCTCTCCATGAACTGGAGTGGGTTTGCCAGGTATGCAGACAAGACTAGGCGTTCTGGGTGTCTGCATGGTTGCAGGGGGCTTCCTGGTGTGTTGATAAGGTGCCCTTGCTGGGGCATTGTTTATTTGGTTGTAGGTACCAGGATAAATAAAATGTTAGTTGTTATGATGCAATGACATTTGCAAACTATGCAAGGTATATAAAATCAATGTTTAAGACTAATCGTCTTGATATATTTCTATATGATTCCTTGACTTCTGGGGAATGAAGTGAAACACAAATCAGTCTGATCCTCCAGTGCCTGAGGGAGTGTTTTGGTTTCCCAGGAATCGAAAAGCTGTTATCCTGAGTGAGGTAACCCAGTCACAAAAGAACACTCATGGTATGTACTAATTGATAAACGAATACTAGCCCAAAAGCTCGGAATATCCATGAAACAATTCACAGACATTATGAAGCTCAAAGGGGAGAAAGGCCAGAAGAAGATGGATGCCTCAGTCCTTCTTAGAAGGGAGAACTAAACACTCATGGGAGGAAATAAAGTAACAAATAGAGGAGCAGGAATTGGAGTAAAGATCATCCAGAGACTGCTTCACCTGGGGATCCACCCCGTATGCAGCTACTAAACCCACACATTATTGCTGATGCCAAGTAGTGCTTCCTGGCAGGAATCTGAAATGGATGCCTCCTCAGAGGCTCTGCCACAGCCATACTGATACAGAGGAAGATGCTTGCGGCTGACCATCAGACTGAACATGGGAACTCCAATGAAGGAGCTAGAGAAAGGGCTGAAGGAGCTGAAAGAGTCTGCAACCCCATGGGAAGAACAAAATTATCAGCTAACCAAACCCACCACAGCTCCCAGGGATTAAAACACCAACCAATGAGTTCAAATGGAGCAACTCATGGCCCTAGGTGCATATGCAGCAGAGGATAGCATTGTCTGGCATCAATGGGAGGAAAGGCCTTTGGTCCAGTGGAGAAGGGGCCTTTGGTTCAGTGAAGGCTCATTTTCCCAGTGTAGGGGAATGTCAAAGCATTGAGGGGGGAGAGGGTGGTTGGGAAAGGGAGCACCTTCATGGAGGATATGGGAAGGGGAGTGGAGATGGGATTAGGGGAAAGGGGATAGCATTTGAAATGGAAATACAGAGAATATCCAATAAAAAGGGGGGGGGGAGGAAAGAAAGGCACTCAATGCTCCCACAGCTACACCACAGACTTTAACCTGAAGAACCCTTGACACATGCCTCTCAAGGCAATTAGACTGACTCCATGATTCCCTGCACCTAACATGCTGTTTCAGTGACTCAAAGTTTCATGTAAATATGAGTCCTACAAAAACTATTTGTCCAAAGCATTCAGACTTTCAATGGATATCCCTGCTTAGGGATATAACAGAGTCCAACTAATGCCATCTGATTGCTAAGTGACAGGGCTGGCTACTGGGCTTAGCTACATTTTAATGACAAAGTTTTCTTTATTTTTACAGATCCTGCTGGTTTTTTCTTATACATTAATGTTATGAAAATGGGCAGTTTTCTCAACCCTCAAATTTTCAAGTCTTCGACATGTAGGGCATCAAATAAACATTCTAGAACTTTCTTTGCTTTTGACTATAGTCTCCTTCTGGCTCACCTTATGTAAGTGTATGAATGTGTAGGTTTACTCTTGGGCCACTGGAACTTCTCAGGGGTGGATTAACAATTTGGGTTAACGTGAGGACACTAGCCACAGAGGTGTAGGTCTTGGCACTAATGACATTCAAAAAATAGCTCCATAACTCTCAGGTTGGAAATGACACCACATCTGGGGACATTCTGATGTCCAACAGAGTGAGGGTGGAAGTGAGAGAGAGAGAGAGAGAGAGAGGCATATTCATAACTATGGAATTAAGAAGAACGATGATGTTTGTTTATTAAGATGATAACTCACTTGAACATCACACGGAGCTAACCCCCTTTAGGCAGACAATAAGCACAGCGTGTTCTTTATGATAGCGCAGCCATAAAACTAGAAGACTTTACTCTTTGTTATTTATTGGGCCAACCGGACAAATCATTTTTCTACATGCCAGGCTTGGAAAATTCTTTTATTTTCTGTCTCTGTCTTATAAATAAAAACAGCACAGAGATGATAAATTTATTCTAATGCGTCCGGTACTGTAAAATCATCATTGCCAAGGGTTGGCCTTGGCATACAGGGTTTTGGTCCAAGTGTGGATACATATGTTCTTATTTCTCTATCCCGCCCGCCCTCCCCCCCTTTTTTTTGCTCAGGGCAATGGCAGAAAAAAAAGTTTTGGGATGCATATCATAAATCCATTTATTTCTCTTTCTCTTTGACCACAATATTAGACTGTGGACCTCAGCATCTTCTCATCTGGATGCTTATAATCCCTGCCTGAATAATCTCTTGGGGTCTCACCAATCCCTCCAAAGTCCACTGGCCATGAAGCCACCAGTGGCCTATTCAGTGGAAGGAGGTTCATGTTGCTCAGAGCTTGCTTAGCACTCTCCTACAATGGCCCCTAGCATCAAACCTAGCCCCTGCTGTGGGCCCTCCACCACCCTCTGGCAGGTTCTCTTGTTGCTTTTGGTTCTTCCTGCTTCTTCTTCCATTCAGCTCTTCTCCTCAGCAGCTGCTGGGAGAAGAGTGGCCAATTATGATGACCTCATTAGCAGGCTCCTTTGCCCTTTGCTTTCTGGATGTGCCCAATTAATGGGAGGCTCTGGCAGGAATTGGAAGGAGGTACAGAGTGAAGATCCTAGCTGCAGCCTTCTCCTGATAGCTAATCCTTCTCTTCTTGCTGTTCTCAGGATATCCTGCCAATCTAGCCCCTGGGAGTATTCAACATGGCTCGGTGGGGTCCTCATTCCAGTACATCTTTTCGATTGTCCCTTTTATCACATGACTATTGCTTCTCACTGGCTTTAAAGTCTCTGCTATATGGCACCTGCCCATCTTACCAGCCTTGCTCTCAGATTACCTGCTATCTTGCCGTCATATGCACATCCTAGGAGCACCTAGGTTAGTGCAGGCATGATGCAGTCTCCTTAATTCCCCAACTCTTCACCTTCCAGAACTTCACTCCCCTGACATCTCTATCTTAGGAAGGCTGCTTCCTCCTGCCAGCTGCTGTTTCTGATTTCCTTCAAGCTCCAGGATTAACTGAATCTGTCTCGTTATCTACCTAGGTCTCCATTTTTCTAGCCCTATTTCTAGGATGTGGGCAGGACCCTTAGATGTCTGCCCTGTGCCTTTGTAACTGCTATGCCCAGAATTGGGTCTTGCACATGGCAGTTGCTTAGTAACAATTTGCTAGGTGTTGATTGAGTGAATCTAGCTGGATTATCTCATTTATAGGGAAGAATATTTTATAGGGAAGAGCAGTGAAGATAGACTGACAAAAACTCACAGAGGGATGAACCTGGGTGTCTGGACTCAACAGCACTGCCCAACATTTCTATTAATTTGTGCTGTGTTCTTTCTGTAGAACAAGGTCTCTCTTCTTCACTGAGCATGCATTTTATCACAGAGCATAGTTTATTCCATGACATGGGTTTTTCTAATTCATATTGTCCTAATCTACTACTATTCTTTTTCCCCTTACCTCCCCCTGTTCTTCTTCCTGTTTTCACATCACATTGTAGCCACTAGACAGCAATTAAGAGTTATCTTTTTATTATTAGGAAGAAGTCAAAGCAGGAAGAAGCTCAAGGAAGGCAGAATATTGATTATAACAATAGTAGTTAACAGTTCTAGATTGATGATTACACTCTGAGATCGTGCATTCCAGGTAACTGTATTGTCTCCATACCAGTCCTATGGTCTAGATATTATGCGATTACAGAGGAAAAGTTGACATTCACGGAGGCTGGTGATTAGATCTGAAGAGGCAATCAGACAAGGGCGCATGGACAGAGTTGAGAAGAAGTTTCTGTCAGGCAGGAATGTCTGGCACAGAGGAGGGAGCCAAACCAAGGGCTTCGTGACCCTTGCCTGCCAATTCGGCCATTTACAGTGATCTTACCTGCAGACCAAGGTTTGCTGTTTATTATGTTCTTTTGACTGGTGCCATCTGCAGATGATTTCCTTTTGCCCAGAAGAGTTTCTCTCAATTGCAGAAGATAAACAGAAGGAAAGTTTGGGCTGCTCAACCTTGGAGCCCGCAGGTGAGTAGTTGTGAAAAACTTAATCTCCATGCTGTATTTCAAAGAAATTTCTTAATTTATTAGCATTCAGAGTCCATTGTGCAATTGAGACTAACAAAAACTACTTCTGCATTTTCCTAGGTCTACTTTTGAGCAGCCCAATGTTTTCATCATAATATTTACTTCTGGGTAAATAGAAATTCTCCAATTCTGATACAAAACAGAAAGATCAGAGAAAGAAAATAAATAGATGATGTGGCTGTTTAAAGATAATGTACAATGTTTTCTAGCAGCATAAATATTTGATTGTAAAACTTTCAATATGTTGTGTCTGTTAACTCATAACATACAACATTTAAATAATTTATTCAACCCACGTGGGCTTGGGTCACTAAGGAGGACAGAGAGAAGGCCAGTCTGGCAGGAGGCCAAATTCCCATCACAGCACACCCAATGGCTGACCCCAGCTGCTCCATTTGTTCCATCTGGAGCTCTTTGGCCAGGATTTAGCCACAGGCAAAATCAGAGGGTTAAATGGGGTACTTGTGTCCACAAAATTTGATTTCAAACCAGCTTGCCTCTGTTTCCAACCTAGAGCCTTTGTATGCTAATCAAACATTTTGTTATGCCCCCAGCCCTTGGCTTTTGTCTCAGACTAGTGATCCTCCTGCCTCCACCTCCTGAGTGCTAAGATCACAGATGCTTCCAACCAACCCTTTGTGCTACCAACTACTGTTAAACCATTGGATGCTCAGTTTGGCTGGCACTATTTGACATAGCTCATGGAATTCTGTGTTTTAGGATGAAGGGTTAGACGGTGTTTCTGGATCACCATGAAGTATTTACTGTAAAATTCTACCCAATTCATTGTCTCCTTGTCTCTCTACACAATTGTGTGATCAGGGTTCACTTTACAATCAAATGGCCTGATTTGGGAGACCTTTTATATTTTTGCTGTGTGTGTGTGTGTGTGTGTGTGTGTGTGTGTGTGTGTGTGTGTTGCCTTTATTTACATCTTTATGTGGAGGCTGTGTGAAGGGTATCCTTAGCATAGTCAAAGCCTCCTCCTGCTGTTTTGAGACTCAGAATTCCTGAATCCTGCTGAAAAGTGACCATTGAAGCTACCATTGGGTAAAAGCCTGTTCTGCTCCCAGCTTGGCCTCTCATCTCTGATGACAGAATTCCCACGAAGAAAGGAACATAGTAAATTTAGACATTATATACTCCAGATTTCAAATAAAATAAAATGAAATTAGTGCATGATAAAGACCTTCTGAGTTAATTAACCAAGAAGAAAGTAGTTTGGGTACTGGTGTGAATTGTTGTGGATTAGTGTGAATCGGTGTGAATTGGTACATGAATTATCTGGCCGCTTACCCGTGTCACTCAGAGGTGACTGGCAGCCCATATGCAGTCACAGTGTCAGAACAGTCTTATCTGCCACTTCCACTTCGAAAATCTTTCCTTTCCTTCCTGTTTTATGATCGGGTGTAAAAGCAGTCATGGAATTCAGAGGTCTCCAATATTAGTTGATTTTATTATTCCTTTAAGTCCCCTGCACCCACACAAACACATTTCTACTTATTGCTTCACACACTAAACACTCAGTGTCTCGTCCATCAAAACTGGAGTAAACTGACGTGCTACAAAAGATGCATCCTAATGCAGAATGCTGAGTCTAGAGGGTGTGTAAGTCTCATCAGCAGAAATGGTCCATGCAGTAGAAATGTTTTTAGTGGAAAGATGATGTTAGACATACTGATAATGAATAGGTTAACTCTATACCATATTTTATAAAACCTAGTGTGTGAACATTTTTTTCTCTATATTTTACTGTTACAGAAAACGTAATGCCTTTAAAACTTGGAATATCAGCATGGAATTGGTGGAGATTTTTTTCTTTTTAGTAGGATATAAAATGATATTATAATCAACAGTGATATGAGTTAAATCATTGGAATTCAGACTGTTTATCAAATAATAGTGCACAGTACAGACTATCTGGGCGTTCAGAGGTTTCTGGGACTTCAGAGATTGCTCAGTGGCTTAGTGCATTCACTGCTTTGGCAAAGGACCTGAGTTTGGTTGCCAGCACCCATGTTGGGTAGCTCACAGCTACCTGTAGCTCCAGCTCCAGGAGTTCTGACTTTTTTGGGGGGGGGTTCTGGATCAAAAACAGATGCATAGATATACACATAACTGAACATAAATGTGTAAATATTTTTACCAAAAAAATTCTTGTAGGCTAGACAACATTAAAGGAGAAAGGAGCAGCTAACTGGAACTTGGGGCTCGCGAAGAGAAACTCAGGCTGAAATGAATGGCTGGTGTGACCAAGTTTTAGGCGAGAAAAACACAGATGGAGAAATGATGCACATTCAAGAGATTTTGACCATGTAAAATTTATTGGAACGGAGAATGTGCCGTGTGGCTGTGGGAGCAGAACAGGGTATGCCTGTCATAAAGATAGGATCATCAAAATTAAACTGTGTGTGTGTGTGTGTGTGTGTGTGTGTGTGTGTGTATGTGTGTGTGTGCTTGTGTAGTATAAAGTGTCTGACTGGAGACAGAGTTTACAGTAGGGGACTTATCCATCACTCGGCAGAAACAGAGAGAAGGGCTGCATTTGGGTGTTAGGAGTAGGAAGCAGGGGGACTTGAAGCCACTGACTCATGACATCTGTTAAGTTTACTATTCTGTTTAAAATTTTAATTACATACATGCATGTATGTGTGTCTATGTGCAGTCATGTGTCCTCAGAGGTCAACGACATTGTACTCCTGGGAGCTGGAGTTACAGGTCGTTATGAGCGATCCAACACGAATTCTGGGAATTGATCTTCAGACTTCTGCAAGAACAGTGCATGCTCTTAACTGCTGAGCCATCTTTCTAGCTCTGTCTAAGTTTTATTTAAGGGTCAAGAATATTGTTTTCAGACAAACAATTTCTTACCTACTGAGTCACCAATCCAGCCTTCCAATGAAAATTTCAAAATACGAAATATAACTGCCTGCGTGTTGCTCGAATTCCTCATCACTGCAGAATAGCACGTGGCTCTCTTTATTCTCCTGTGCCCTGTCTCTAGATTTACCCATCTAGATTTCTCCATGGTCTGCTTTGCAGGTGAACAGGAAGGGAACTTAATCTTCCCAAGAGTGCAACGTGGCTCTGTGTCACCCCACTAAGTTCATCAAGAATTGTAGATCTGATTCTTGGAATTTCAGTGTTGCAGAGAAGTTAGATGTGGTAGGTTAAGTAAGAATGCTCCTTATATGTTGTTATATTTGCATACTTAGTCCCCAGTTGGAGAAATATCTAAGGATTAGGCAGATCAGGAGATGTGGCCTTCTAGAGGAAGTGTGTCACTGGGGGTGGTCTTTGATCAAAAGCCCATACCACATCCAGTATTACTCTTGTCTGCTGCTTGCAGATCAGGTTGTAAAACACTGAGCTGATGTTCCAGTGCCGTGCCTGCCTGAAAGCTGCCATGCTCCCCCCAACAACCCATAATGACAACCAAATAACCCTCTGAAACTGTAAGCAAACCTTTCTTTAATAAGAGTTGCCTTGGTCATGGTATCTGTTCACAACAGTAAGACAGTAAGACAGGTGTAGACTTGGATTCTTCTTGTTAAATCTTTTAGATAGCTGGATGCTCATGGAAACTTCCCCTAAAAGTTGACTGTATGTGTGTGTGTGTGTGTGTGTGTGTGTGTGTGTGTGTGTGTGTGTGTGTGTGTAAGATAGATTGGTATGTTTCAGCTGACACTGTATAATAGTCTGTGAAAACATTCAAGCTACAGGCTTCTACCTTTTTTCAGTTCAGGAAAACTTTCTTTCAGTTCTTTGGCCATTGTTTTTTAATATTCTGACCTCTCAGGAATTTTTGTTACATACAACACTGACATCTGGGTAGTTCTTTCTGTATTTCTCATCTTCTTAATCCTTTATCACGTTTGTCTCTTATACTCCCAGTTATGGGAAGACATCTTGTACCATAATTAAATTATTCTATTTTATTTGAAATCCATTTGCTCTGTACAAAATTCATTCCATTTTAAAAGGTAACTGCCATTTAAAATTTGCTAGTAAACATTTTCTGAAGCCATTCCTGCCTTTATTGGACATATTTTATAAATGTGGACTCTTCCTTAATTGTCTTGAGTATGTTTCGGAGAGATCAGGTTGCCCACAATTGTTCCAATAACTGCTATTGAAGTGATGAGCCATTCACTTCCACTGATAGATCAGGTTCCCTTTTGAAGATTGTTGAGTATTTTGCTCTTGTTGCTGCCTCACCCATGATCATTCTTATAGATAAATACTTGTCCAGTATTGAGAGATGAAATGTGTTGTGCAACAGTCTGTTTTTCATTCCTATAATGAAAAATCCCCAGGCATCTTGGCATTATAAAGAAGGATGGTTTACATAACTCAGAGTTCTAGGGATCCAAGAGCCATATCAGCTTTGCTCTGGTGAGGACCTCATCGCAAATGGTAGAACTGTGGGCAAGAATGCCAGGCAGGAATTTTTCTAAGTCTTCACAGAACAGTGTGGAGTCTGGGACTAAAATTGCTTCTCATGTGTCAACTTGTTTGGCTGGTTGGTATGAAAGGTTCTGTTCTGCAGGGCTAGTGAGTCCAGTTCCATGGTGCAAAAGGACTGAACCCCCATGGGCGTATCTTCAGAATTTACCCCCTTGAGTTTTTTTTTTTTTTTTTCTGTGCAGAGAATGAATAAGAGAATAAGGCAGAGAGAAGAATTCAATGCAGATGAGAATGAAGGTCAGACACTGGGAGCCAAGCCTTCAGAGAAGACGAGTATATGGTAATCTTTGAACAAGGAACAAAGTGCTCTGCTCCCCAAAAGTATCTTCTGTGTACCCATTATACCATCTCAGAGAGCTGTGAGAGTGTGGACCCAGGGCTCTTCACGTATAGAACCACAAAACTAGCATCGTTTAGTTCCTCTGACAGCCACAGTTGATTTGACTGTTCATTCTGTGCCTTGCCAATTGCATACAAATCGATCTCACTAAATCAAAAGGGTCACTGGGTGGTACTGCTTCAGTTTCTTCCAAAGAATTATACTCTAGGCCGGCCTCTTGATTATGTTTAAAACTGGACAAACAATTGGCCTTTAAGTGATTGATGTGTTGGAGTTGTGTGAGAACATTTGTGGCAAACGACTGCCGTTAGGATGGCTACATAAATATTTGTGTCTCAGGCTGATCCTTGGCTCAGTTGGTGATCACAGAGGTTTTCTGAGGCCACGCTGTGTGTGATAAGGTGATTAGCCACACTGACTTATTCCTATACAAGCATAGCAGCAACAGCATACAGAGGGGGCCCTTCCCTTAAATGAAGCCTCTGTCACTCAGGCACTGAGGAGTCAGAGGATAATGAACTGCAGTCAGTGCTCTCAGGCAAGTGGCATGAGCTTGGAGAAGTTACTTTCCTTCCTTGAGCCCCACTCTCCTTGCCGTATAAGATTACCAAACCCTGATACAAGTTTCACCTAAGATCCCCCAAAAGGAAGTTTAAAAAGCAATCTAAGAGGAAGTTCCATGCCTCTGTTAACATACAAACATGGCTGCTCTTTGGTCTGGTCCTGACAACCACAAGAGTTTTTCTTTGTGGTCTACCTTCTACCCAAGGTTGTGCTCTAGGAAAGCATCACTACTTATCTCTCTCCTTCCCCACATTCCTGCTCAGTGGTGCCATGGTTTCTCTCTCCCACCGTGATTATGGGAAAGAAAAACCTTGTTCGGAGTCATGGGGTCTGCTTCAGTGAATGGCTCAGCTCTGTTTGTTTTGTCCGTGTCTCACTAGAGTCGCTGGTCTCCTACTTACAGAAGGGAGAAATCTACAGGGGCTGAGCTTCTGGGATGAGAATACTTTTGGCACCTGCCATTTTCTCATGTCTGGTACCCAGACTTTGAATCACATGCCAGCATCTCTTTACCCAGGAGCAGGTCTGCCCTTGGGGAGGAGGTAGATGTTGGGAAGAGATGGGGTTAAAGGCTTGGATTCCTATCCTCTTCTCCACTAATTTTTTCTGTGGCTTTGGCTAGACCATCCTAACCCCATCTTTGTTTCTTCCTGGGGGAGGTGAGGTTATGTATGGTTGAATGTGTTTCACACTCAAGAGTGGTGAAGGTGCAAGGCAGCCCTGATACATCATCACACTTGGTGTCTTCTCAATGGCGGCTCTGTGGATTGACAACGTCCCCTGGAGAGGAAAAAGGGGTTGGCACCGTTCTTGGTTCCCCTCTGCCTATTAGCTGGCAAATCTTCAGAACAGAAATGCCTCTCTGCGCAGCTGTTAATCCAAACACACTTTGAAAGGGGTGCCTGTTGCCAAAACTTTATATTTATCCCAAGAAAAAATTAGAAACTATTTTTGGATTATCTGCACATGACTCGCCCGCCTCGCTGCAGACAAATCACAATCGCACGTATGCAGACTTGTTGCTGGACAGAACACAGGTCGCACCTTGCTCCCCGTGGAGGCTCTGTGCCGCCAGTCTTCTCTAGAGACTCCATACTGTATACGTGCAGATCCAGGCCTAGGTTCTGGCTCCCAGGCTCTCTCACTCTGGAGCGCTGGGCAAAGATAATCAAGTCTCCTTAAGCTTCAGCTTGAATATGTGGAAAATGGGGAGAAGTAACTATTCATCTTGAGGTGTTTGTCAGGAATAAACTTCTCCACTAATTTTTCCCGTGGCTTTGGCTAGACCATCCTAACCCCATCTTTGTTTCCTCCTGGGGGAGGGAAGGGTATGTATGGTTGAATGGGTTTCACCCACCACGTCTTTTCCCTCTCCAGGTATGTTTTGGCCTGAAAATAAAATCTTCATCCTTGTTTAAGGAAACAGCTAGAGAACTTAGGAAAATACAGATGGATTTACTTCCATCTTCAGCACGTTTTATTCAGGGGTCGATAACTCAGAGGGTAGAGTAGTATGGTGGCACTGTTTGCCTGTCATTGCTGAGGAGAAGAGCCAGGGAATGAGGAAGCACATGGACGTGTCAGTGTGGATGGTGAATATCCAAGCACCTCTAGTTACACCTTGCAGGACACCAGTCTAGTGAATGTGGATCTGGCCTGCCTGAGGAGCCCAGCGTGTGGCTCTGCTCTGGGCACATCTGTTTCTGCCTTGAAAACCTCTGCTTGAGAAACAGCTTTTGTTTGTTTGTTTGTTTGTTTGTTTATCTTTTGTCATGGTATCTGAATTATTCTGTCACAACCACTCATCCAGACCAATTGTTGAAGCACCTGTTGGCCAGAAAATACCATAGAAGAAAATGAATGGAAAATGATGCATATATCAAGGAGATTGCTTCTGGATGGGGCAGACAGAGGCTGGGGGAGGAGAGGCTTGGGGGGTGGGTACTTGGGGGGGGGGAGGAAGGTTGTTGTTGTTGTTGAAATCCTACTATTTCTAAATGGCTTTGGCAGGTGCTAAGAGGGAAGATTTGGACATCCCATGGTTATAAGGACTACGGCTTGGGTGACCATCATATATGCATTTACTCTCTGTCCTGTCAGAAGCAGGGAAGAGGGAGAGTTTAGACCCTCTGTCCATTTTTCTGGTTTCCCCACATTCCGTAATACTGATCTCAGTTTCCTACTGTTGATGAAACTGAGAAAACGAGATGCTGGATCCCCTCTGTCAGTGAGACACAAACAGTTGGAGTCCCTTGGGCAGCACAGATAAAGGCCACCATCCTGATATTGAGATACTGTGTCTGAATGAACTGTGGATTCCTGAGTCCTCGGCTGACAGATAACGCCTGGTTTCTGATAACTGCCCCTCGGGCCTTCCTTCTCAGCTGAAAGGAGAAACACTGCAGGCTCCCACTCCCTGATTGTGCCTAATCACAGATGTTTAGAAACAGCTAACAGCGAAGACCTCACACATTACAGTATTACCAAGAAGTGGCAAGTGGGCTCCACATCAGTCAACTGGTAAAGGATGTTGATGTATCTGAAAGGTGATGTATCTGCTTGGGGGAGGGGACAGAAAGAAGGAAACAGGAAGAGCAGCATCTCACTACTTCATGAGGCTTCAAGTCTTGCCATGAGAAGTCAGGATGTTTCTCCATCAGTGACTGATCGGTGTCAGCAATAGGGAGGGGAATCTCAAAGAGGAGTGGGGCTAAGACTTTCACCTAAACACCTACTATTTGCTGGCCACTAGGTTGCTACCCCTCGAAGTAGCCCAGAGAGAGGAGATACTGTTGTCACCTTACAGCAATGGCAGAGACTATGAAGCTAGGAATGTTGCCCACACTTTTAGTAAATTGTAGGGCTGAGCTGCAAACTCATTTTGTTGATCATGTAAGTCTTTGGAACTGCCGTGCTGTCTCTATATTTTTGGCTGCTGTCCCTGATAAAGATAACCTTGGGTTGAGGTGTAAAAAGCTTACTGGGAATGGCTGAGAAACAATTCCTTCAGGAACGACTAAGACAGGAGCCTGAGTTGAAGGACTTACGTGTCAAATGATTCCCCAAGATCTTTAGCAGGCTCCAGCAACTTGCCTTGGGACAATGTTTATGAGCTTCCAAAACACTCAGTTATCGAGATACATACTGTAATACAACATAAATGTGTGTAAGCTAATGCAAAAATGAATCCATACTTCAAAAAACACATTAAAATTTAAATACCATAAAGAAAAAACATCCAGTGTACTATTTGTTTAACCTGTTTGCTTCATGCTAATCCTGGCCTCAACTTGTCTCTTTATATATTTTCATATTTCATCATTAGTTATGCCTTTGCATAAAAGTTTCAAATATTCCATTAAGATATCAACCGTATTGTTCCCTGAGGTTTTAGGTGCTCCCTTATATTTTACATCTGAAGAACATATCACTGACCGCATCCTAGTCCCAACCCTGAGTCCCCGGAGCTCCAGAGCAGAAATGGTCTTTTAGAATCACCTTGTTCTCAGCAATGAGGGCTGGCTTCTTTATTTTTTATTCTCTAAGACAAGCTGTTGGAGGTCCATGCTCGTGGAGAGAAGATATTAATTCTGGGTTGGGTATAACTCAGTGCAATGGGGTCCCCAGGACCCCCTGCAGCAGGGGACAATGAGAGTCACAATGCTGTATCCACCACACTTCCCAACAGAATGACCTAGAGTCCAGGAGTTTCCCGGGTTCAGCCTTCTCTGAACTAGAGATGAGAACTTCTCTAGATGGAAGCCAGCATGAGACACGGTGTCCGCAACATGCACACACTTCCTTCATCACATGGTCCTTTCAAGGATGATGCTGAAATCATAGAATTCCCATCTAATAATATAAGATGTTTCCATGTGCAGTTTTCCCCCTTTGCAAAAGGCACCACTGATAAGGCCAGATTCTCCTGGATAAGCCGAAACGCCTGGTTTCCAACAGCAATGAAAATAGAGTGTCTGAATTCAGTGGGCCATGGTGGTGCATGCCTCGAATCCCAACATCTAGAATGCTCAAGTGTTCAAGGCCAGTTGAGGCTACATTGTGACATCTTCACTTATACAAAATATACAACGTAAAACAGAACAAGACTGAAAGTGTCTGAATCCATCAGCATCAGCCTCCAGCTTCACTGGTAGCAAACCCTACATATTATATTTTCTCTATGTTGTCTCACGGGACTGTAGAGAATGTTTTGTGCTAACTTGAAAGTTCAAAGAGACGTTTCTCTTGAAACGTCTCGGTCGGAACAGAAGCCAGAGGGAAGAAGTGGGCTCCAGTGCCCTTTGTGTGTGTCAGGAACAGGGGGAAGACTAGAACCAGGCTCTTGGAGATTCCACTGTTGGAGGCATGACACCCAAGAGAGGCAGGATCTAAGATGCCAGAACTCATAGATTTGAGGTCTAGGTTGTAGGGACTGACTTGCCGGGCATCAGAGATGGCTCAACATGTGTCCACAGACATAAGGAATAGGCAGACAGAACGGAACAGGGATGTGGGCAATGGGGGTTGGATGCAATGGAGGTGATTCTGCCCAGCTTCAGTCACATGTCACCATGGTGACAGGCTTTTGAGCCTGCTTGGGTTGAAGTCTCCTCTCATCTCAGTACAATCTCACTGTACTGAATGTGGGTGGGTTTTTAAGCCCTCTGTGATCCACTTCTTCAGAGAAGGCAATAACATGTGTTCCTTAGACTGAAGGAGTTATCATGGGAGACGTTTGGAGCAGTACCCACACAAAGGTGCTTATTTCTTCCAGATGCTTCCCCTGTCCCCCTGGACCCTCCTCCTGTTCCCCTCTCCCCCTTCTGTCTCTCCTTCTTTGTTCTCTTTCTCTTTTCTTCAGTGGACGCTCACTCACAGCTAAAGCTAAATAGTAAATGGAAGTTGGCAGACATGTCTCAATGTATCATTTAGAGCACAGTATCCTTTGTGTTTAATTTAAAATCAGAGGGAAGAGTTCTGTATTCTTCTTCAATTGTTTCTCTTTGCTTGCTGATGGCCCTCCAGTGAGATTTTCCCATGGATGTGGAGCTTCAAATAGAAAACCTGGTTCCTACGCTTGACTGCTGTTCTCATAACCTCATCTTTAAGACTCTGTCAGCGTTCTCTGGGCCCTAAAGTTACCTAGATTAGACTTAACTATGGCGTGGCCAGACACACACAGACACTCAGGCCGTAGCAAGGTTTCCATTTTCTGAGAAATCTTATGTTCCTTCTTCAGAAGAGTAGGGAGAAGTTCTTTTTATAAAAAGTTATTTTTTGCCCAAGAAACACACCATTTCCACAAATAATGAGGCTAATCTAAATGTCACAGGAGACAGGCAAACTCAAGGCTGAGAGAAAGTAAGTCTTTCCTCTCCCATTCTGAACCCAGCTTGGTTCTGATACTAGAACTTGCCTTTTTTTTTTTTTTTTTTTTTTTTTTTTTGAGAGCGCTTACCACATAGACACATTGAAAATGTTCCTTGCACAGAGCTGCCTTGCACAGGGGGCGAGCATCACTGAGCTGGATCTCTTCCCCAAATTGAGGGCCTTTACATGCTTCCTGGATCCATGCTTTGTCGTGGAAATGCATCTATAAACAAATGTCGCCATTTCCACACTCCCCTTAGCATACACCCTTCCAGACAGGTGTATGTGCCTTCAATTCTGTCCTGCACACAATTGCAGAGACCTTGCAGTGTCTGAGTGTGAGAGCTAAATGCATGGGAGCCGGGGCAGACGAGAGTTTATTCTCTAAGGTGCTCATCTCCCTTCAGTGAATGTGAAGCTCTGTACCACTGTGGGATGTATAGCTTAAGCTTTATTTTCTGCCTCCCATCCGAGGAAAACAAACTTACCTACCACGGCACGGATAAAAACTTGTGGTTTGTTTTAGTTCACAGAAAACACATTCTTTTCTAAATGTGGATTCGTTTGTATAGCTTGTACGTCTATTGGTAAGCAAACTTTTATAAAGGCTCTTGTATCTAAGATAGGGAATTCTGGGAAACTGGCAGCTTTGGAAGATGTAACAAGGCTCTTGTCATTATCAGCGAGACAGGCTGTTGGCAGTTTCCTAAAATAGACACCCCATGCCTTTTGCTAAGAACTGCTCTCTATTCCCTCGTTCTGGACAGTAATACATACTTGATGGGCTGTGTTTGATTTCTGTGAATCCTTCCTAAAAAGCAGGGAAGCATCTTATTCCCCTGTATCTGGCACTTCATGCCTCTGGGTTCTGCATCCGGAAATTCAAGCAACCATGTTGGAAAACCATTTGGAAAAATCATATTGCTTGCTGCTGATCGTGGTGGCGTCGGAGAACTCAGAGAACGGGGGCAGAGGGACTGCTTCAAGCTAGAGGCCAGCCGGGTAGACAGAGGGCTTTCTAGGTTATCTAAGGGTAAAGAGTGAGACACTAAGAGACAGATAAGCAAAGAATCACATCAAACTAAAACAAAGGCAAACCTGCAAAAGATTTGCATCTGTACTGACCATGTTCGGCTCTTGCCCCTCGTTGTCCTACAGGCAATACGGTCTGCTGATTTGCGTGGGCTTCTGTAATTTTTTAGGTATTAGCAGTAGTACGGAGATCATGTAAAGTCAATGGGAGGGTGCACATAGATTCTATGAACGCCTGTGACATTTTATTTGAGGGACAGGAGCATCTGTGGGTTTTGGATTGGGGGGGGGGGTTCCTGGCACTAATCCCACAGATGCTGAGAGACCTGGGAACTCAGACGGCTGAGCTGAGCTGACTGATAGTCACTCTCTGGGCGGTGAGCTAATCTTGCAAAAGGGAGCTCCATATCGGAAATGGTGCAAAGGAAAGTTAAGAACTGGGATCCCCGAAGCCACCACGGTCTCACAGCGCTGGCACCCAGCTGCTGCCCTCTGGACTCTGTTATTATTACTTTATTATTCTCCATGTGTTTTAGTTCAACAACAGTCACACCCCAATTCTAACACATCTACTGTCCACCTGCAGAGCTTCTGGCTCTTGCCTTGAGTAAGCAGGTCACTTTGGCTCTGAGGCTGTATTGAAACTGTCACCAGGCTTTGTCTCCCTGTATCAGGCATTCCAGGCAGGAAACAGCCTCAGTGACTGACAGGTCATCAGCTTGGTGGTAAGTTCCAGTTGACATAGTTTAAAAGGGAGGCCGATGCTGATTCCACAAGGTTCAGGAGAACCTCAAAGCTCTGCATTTACTCTGCCAGTCCTCAATCTGTCTCTACCTGCCTTACTGGGTAATGGGTGCAGACAGCCTTGGCTCCTCCCTCTGCTGTAACTATTCTAGCTATGAGAGGCATTCACACATTTTTCTTTCGATTATCACCGACTCTTATGGTTACTTGACTTTTGTGCAGTTTAAAAAAAAAATAGAACATTTGGATGAAGCCAGGTCTGCCACAAAAAAATTTTTTTTTTCTCTTCCCTTGAATGTTTTTCTAGTGACTCCTTCTGGAATGTTATTTTGAACTTGCAAAGTTCTTTTTTTTTTTTCTTAAAAAATAAAAACTCTGTGTATTTCTTTTAAGCATCCCCTGAGAAAGACAGATTTAAACTTAGCAAATGCACTGGCTTTTTAAAAGCACTTTCTTAAAATAGTGGCTGTCAATCTTGGTGGGAAATCTTTAGGTGCCCCTAATGGCCAGAAATAGAAATGTTAATGGAAATGCCATTTGCAAAGACAGTGGTAAGGGACCCAATCAGAAAAGACAGGAAGCTACAAGCTCTTCTAGGGTCACTCTGAGTCCTAGACAGGGGGGAAAGAAAACTAAAACCAAAACTGAAGAGAATAAGGGATTCTAATACTGTTTACAGGGGCCAGCTCCTGAGCATGTATATTCACACATCATTGAAGGCATGGCTACTCTCTAGCCCCTAATGAAGCAACCTTACCTTTCAAAGATCCCAAATGGCATTAAATGAACCATCTGGGTAGCTCTGGTGAACTTTGACTTGAGTGTACTGTTATATTGCTTCTTCTTTTCCTTGGCAAACATGATCAAATTTGCATATAAGTTGTTAAGGTCATCTTATATGTAAGCGACACCTAGTTTTGAGGTCCAGATGACAGAGTAGGGCCATTGGTGAGACCAGTCAGCAAGAATTGGCTAGAGGTGTTAGCTCCACTCATGGAGCTGCCAGAGGAGGTAGAGATGGGGTTCAAGGTCATCCCAAATGAAGATCCTACCAGCATGCTCCATTAAACTGGGGCAGAACACTGGCTTCTGGAGGCAGCCCCACTCCTCAGGTAGGGCTGGCAGGTATCGTTCATCACTGGACTTACCAAAAACCTTCTACCTGAAAGAAAAGATGCAACTGATTCTGCTTTCTACCTGAGGACACCATAGATGTGGACTACGGATGGCCAGGAGATGTGGTGTGATGTGTCAAGAGACCCATCTTTAGAACAAAGAAGAGTCTGACCTCAGCTCTCTCTTTAACCATCAGCTGTGAGTTTGGGTGACCCTGGTATTCAATGTTACAGAAAGGACAGGGCTAAACTGACAAATCTCAAGGCAGCCAGGGTGGTTGTGGTGACAGTGGTGGTGGCGGTGGTGGTAGCGGTAGAGGCATACACCTTTAATTTAAGCACTCAGGAGGCAGAGGCTGGAAGATTTTTGAGTTTGAGGCCAGCCTTATCTACAGAATAAGTTTCAGGATAGCTAGGGATACACAGAGAAGCTTTGTCTTGAAAGTATGATCAACAAGAACAAAATGAGACAAATCAAAGACCAAAGTGGGTGGGTGATCTAAATCTCTGAGGATAGGCAGTTTTGAACACACACACACACACACACACACACACTCTCTCTCTCTCTCTCTCTCACACACACTCTCACACATTCATACACACAACCAACACACATACACACACACTCTCACACACACAAACACACTCCCACACACATTCACACACATATACATACATACACACACACTCACATATACACATACACACTCTCTCACACACTCACACACACACTCTCTCACACACTCACACACACACACACACACACACACACACACACACACACACACCTAAATTGTAAAGTCTAGAGCCAGCTGATGAACTGCAAAATGGCTTCCTGCCTTGCCTACAGTTTCTTTCTGTAGGTGAATCTGGAAATACCTTCAGGGTCTCCCCTCTAAAACCTGAAGCAGGCAGCTCCTCTTCTCTGCAAGGGCTCTCCTTAGACTGTCCTTGGCTCTTCATTCAGAGCGTGTTTTTTGAGAATGCGTTCTGAGGTAGGTTCTGGGACAGCCATGGAGGGCGGAAGGCACCTCTCATTCTTATAGAATGTCTTAGTAACAAAATTCACAAGCATGACATTCAGAAACACTTGCACATGTACAATGGCCTTTCCTTCTAACAGCATGCATTGGTTTCTGTGGAGACAGCCCTGTGGGCCCGCACTCAGTAATCTCAGGTGCAGTGTGCCATTGTCTGTGTTGTGTACAATACATCTCAGACTTCTCTCTCCTCTCACAGACACCTCCCTAAATCTCCCAGCACTGACCCTGCTTCCGCTATCCGCTCTGTTTTGCCGAGTCTGCCATCTTTCAATCCCATGTAGTCATGAGCACATGCATGATTTACTTTGCCTTGTCAGCGTGACTTCGCTCAACTGGTGTCCTCAGGTTCATCCCCATAGCTGCAAAGGAAAGGATTTCTTCTTTAAAGGCCGAACAGCATTCTTACAGAGGGTCAGTTCAGGGGACCGTGAGTCAGGGGCCCCGGGGCAGAAGATCAAATCTACATTCAATCTGTCAAGGCCTGTCTGGGAAAACCTGGGAAATATGTGAGCCTAAGGCCTAGATAGGATGAAACTTTAAAAAGTCTAAAGTCTGTTTGTTTCCCAACTCTTATCTGTGTGGAGCAGTGCATGTGCACCACGGCATGCCGGTACAGGTCAGAGGACAACTTGCTGGTTCTCTTCATAGCTGCCAGGTCCCTGACTCCCTGAGCCATCTTGCCTGCCCTCCGTTTCACAAGTTCTAATGAATGCAATTTAATAAAAGGGAGTTTGATGCAAGAAATCGAAAAAAAAAAAAAAAAAAAAAAAACTCAGTTAAGCATCCCACCCAACAAGTCCGTTTCTGCTTTCTCTCTCTCCCGATCTATCTTTTCAGTTCTCGTCAGCAATATTCACCACACAGTGCACAGCTTGGCTACAAGGGGTCTTCCATCCATCCTGAGTTAGGGCCACTTGTCCTTCAATCTTCTTTCATGCATTCATTCCGGGTCTTTCTTACGCCTCAGAGCACCGGGGCCACTTAAGATGCCATCTAGCCAGCTGCCATTTGGTCCCACCAGACGATGTGTCCCTGGTTGAGATTGTTCACAGCTCTCATGCCTGTCTCCCCGCCCCCACCCTCCGAGAAGCAGGAGAGATAAGGCGGACTCTCGTGCATTTGTTTGGCTCTGAGTGGGCTGCACAGCACCATTTGGGAACCTACTTCTGCTATCACTGTCAAAGGTGTCAGCCGCCCAGAAAACTGTGAGCAGAAAATAACCTTGAGATTAGCTAAATGCTCAGGGCCACTGTGAACCCTGCTAGGGAGGGTGGGGGAGAGGATGCAGCCCCACCCCTGCTGTCACACAGCAGACAGAAATTCAGCCTGTTCTGCACTTTCTCTTGAGGGCTGCCATCGCAAAGCCAGAAGGACCCACGTTCTGAATCCACACTTGGAGAGCTCAGTTACTGTCCCTTATTTCTCATAAGGGACATGGATCTTGTTTTGTGCTAATGAGCACCAGAAAGGGTCAGCAATGCAAATTTCTGGAACTTTGTGTCCCACGTGCATACCCTGAGGTCATGGCTTGAATAAGTAGTCTTCCCCAAGGTGACTCCTTTGAAGGTCTGCAATCCCACTTCCTGGACTGTTGGTACCTTTAGATTTTTACCCCCTTTTTCCGGGAAGTTCTTCCTTCATATCTTGGCAGGCTCTGTCCCTAATTCCCTTCACCAGGATGTTCCTGACACTTTTTCTTCATTGCTGCCCACCCCCACAACCCCATGAATTCCTGTCATCCAGTGTGGTACCCACAAGTCCTACGTGCTGCCAAGCACTGAGAGTGACCAGTGCCAAGCTAACAAGGGAGTAAAAGAGGAAAAGTTTGAACTGCAGTCCACACAAATGTCAAGACGCAAAGCATTGTCCTGCCAAATGAACTGCTTGATTATTTCATAGGTCTTTGACTATTTAACACACAAACAGATATGATGAAATTACAAATTTACTTAAAAATTTTTGAAGTATGTGTGTGTGTGTGTGTTCACTTGTGTGTGTTTGAGTGAGCCCCAGATATTCTCCCATCCTGCCTTCTCAATGCTTTGATTGACAGGGACACTCATACATCCCCATACCCAAATTTTCCTGTGGTGCACGGCTCAGGCCACGGACCTCGTGCTTACACAATGACACTGTACTGACTGAGCTATCTTACCATCATCTGTTTTAGACAGGGTTTCTGCACAAACATCATGACCAAGAAGCAAGTTGGGGAGGAAAGGGTTCAGCTTACACTTCCACATTGCTGTTCATCGCCAAAGGAAGTCAGGACTGGAAGTCAAGTAGGGTAGGAACTTGGAGGCAGGAGTGGATACAGAGCCCATGGAGGGATGTCACTTACTGGCTTGCTTCCCCTCGCTTGCTCAGCCTGCTTTCTTATAGAATCCAGGTCTACCAGCCCAGGGATGGCATCACCCACAATGGGCTGGGCCCTCCCCTCTTGATCACTAGTTGAGAAAATGCCTTACAGCTGGATCTCATGGAGGCATTTCCTCAACTGAGTCTCCCTTCTCTGTGATAACTCCAGCTTGTGACAGGTTGACACACAAATCCAGCCAGTCCATCATCCCAATCTAGAGGGTTTTTAAGGCCCTTATGGGAAAGACATGTAAGCATCTGCCTGTAATTCTTATGCTCACCAAGATTATGAGGACATCACCTTTTGGATAAGTTTGTTTGTGTAAAGCGTTTAAATAAACTGCTTTACCCTTTCTCTTAATACAACTAAGAATTAAAAACTTCTTTGGAACCGTCACTCTGCATTTACTCAATACTAAACTATATGTTTTAGTAAGTTATATATTACATGTTATAAACAGTCTGTATTTGCTTTTATTTCCAGGGGTCCACTAGGGTCTTTTATCTTTTCTCTTTTCTTCTGCCCCCCCATGCTTCATGATAGTCTTACTGGAACTTTTATGGACCTTCCGGTTATCCTGCCCTGGCCTCACAAATGCTGTTTTATTTTCTTAAAAGTGCATTTGCTTCTTTTCATTTGTATGAGTGTTTTATATGCAAGTATATTTGGTCATGTGGATGTGTGCCAGAGAAAGTCAGGTATCTGAGACTAAAGTTACAGATAATTACAAGCTGCCAAGTGGATGCTGGGAATCCCACCTCAGGTTCCCGGAAGAGCAGCCTGTGCTCTTAACTGTGTAATCATCGCTCCAGCCCCTGGTATTATTTTCTCAACAATGTTGAGCTTTCTTCATGAAATCGATTTTAGCAAGTATTGAAAAGCAGGCATTCTTCCACAGAAGAGGTGTCCTAAGGATCAAGTACTTGATCTCAGCTATCTGGACATGAAGTAAAAATTTTGTTTATGCCTGTTCGTTTTTGTTTTCTCTCTCTCTTTTTTTTGACTCTAGAATGGAGAAGGCATTTGAAAGAATATGTAGTTCAGTTTTGAGAAGGTAACTGAGGACTAATGCTTCTAAAAGAAGTTCTTGGGAAATTGATTTGAAAAAGCACCCTTTTGGATCCCCAATGGAGGAAAATATAGCTTTTTGTCTGAAACAGTGAGCAAATATTGATCAGAACTAGACAGAGGTATGAAAGATGAATTTTGAAACACCTTTCTTCCTTAGCTTTTTGCTCAAACCTTTTGCTTTATGTCCAGATATCTGAGGTCAAGGAAATGACACGTAGGACCCCTGCAGGGATGCCCATTTTTCTAATTAAAGTCATCAGCACATGGTGGGCTGTCACTCAAAGTGATTTTCCCTTAGTGAATGGCAGTGAGTGGCCTCGGTACCATTCAGAGCCAAGTGAAACTATGTATACATCCTTGCCCATATACTGTGTGGAAAGACAGGCTCTTATCTGTTTTATTTCTAGGTGCCCATTAACTGGGGAAAAACATCTTTGGAATAACTAAGAAGTGAGAATATGATTTACATACAGTAGCTATGGGAATGCTGACCCAAGAAAGCCAGGCTTGGCCAGTGTTTGCTCAATATCCCTAGTGGTATATAATAAGGCATGAGTTGACACTCTCTGGGTATGCATACAGGGCTCCAAGACCTATAAAAACCCACCCCATACTATTATATCTACCTCTCATTTATTTTGAATGTTTTGCATATGCAAATACTTTACAACACCACAACTTGTATAGGAAGACAGAAGGAAGAGACAGGAGAATTGGCCAGAAGCTTGTGGCCAATTCTTCTAGAGCAAGCTATGTAGAAGCAGAAATATAATATCTCGCTTTAACCAGGTAGAAGCTAACTGGCTCCTGAAAGTTGCCCTCTGACCTTCTCGTGCTCACCATGACACACATAGAAATTAATTACCTCATTGAAATAGAAGGCGAGTCATAGGTTTATTCAGCAGTCTCAATCAAAGTATCTTGCCCATCATTAGCCCATTACTGCCTTGGCACTGGCTTTCCCTCCAAGGTGACCTGACACGTTGGTTGTTCAGTGTGACAGCTTCCCCCTCTAGCTCACATTAGGCATCAGCTTCTTCCTTCTCCAGGTATGAGGTTCCTGGGGGGAAATTCCAGTTACTTGGGAGGCTTTGTTTCAACAGTCTGTATCACCAGAGTTGGGACAGAGGCCTTTAGAATTATTAGAGTATCCTCACCCCTCCCAGGCATGTCCTTCACACTGGGGAAGCTGGGGAACATCCCAGTCCTCAAAAGTGCTTGAACTATAGTGTCTAAGAGAGGTTCTGGATTGGTAAAACTATCATTAGTGCCAGACAGCTAGAGGACAAGTTGAGACACTGTGGGAAGGGCTAGTATGGTTAAAGGAGGGCATTTGCCCTTGAATTTGACATGCTGTGCACTCTCAAAGTGAGGCTGTCTCAGGGTCTGAGGCAGCTTTACTAGGAGTTTAAACAAGCACAAAGGCTGGAAGTTGAGTTCTATTTCAGCCGAATGGCAGAACGTAGTCTTTTATTTAGATAGCTCTTGCCTTTTTCCTTCCACTTTCTAAAAACAACCTCTACGTTTCTATATTACCTTACAATTTATAAAGGCCACACTCACTCCCTGCCTTCTGCTTTTGTGGATTTGTATATACTGACTTTTCATGGCACTGGATAATTTATACTGAGCATGAAATTTAATTCATCCAACTTCTAAATAATTATATTCCTTTATATAACGCATTGAATGTTTTTTTAATGCCTGCAGAAAACCCAAGCTTTGAGTTTCTGCTATAATATCCCCTCTCTCCCCTCTCTCCCCTCTCTTCCCTCTCTCTTCTCTCCCCTCTCCACTCTTTCTGTTCTCTCCCCTTTCCTGTTTTACCATAGACTCTTTCTGCTATGGTTACTCTCAGGCATATTCAAAGGTTGAGGGAATTGTGTGGTGAACAGCCAGACCATCCTCAGAGTCACTGTGGCCCGTCTGTGTCATTTACATTCCTAACTCCAGCCCTGCTGAGTCATTTTATAGTACATTTCAGTCTTATAATTTATGCATGCTTCAGTAGTTGTGAGCTTGAATGTTTTCTGCAGACAGTCAATCAGTAAATATGCAATCTTCTGTCCTATGGTGAAGTTCCTATGAGCTGCTGGCTCAGCTGGACAATGTACAGCCCTGCTTTAGATATGCTTCTGTTTAAAATATCACCTATTGCTGAGTCGTTAATATTGAATGTTATTCACAAGGACCAGGCTTGTTACTGATGCTCAAATGCTGAACTGTGAGTTGATCATCACCTTCTGGTGCTGAAGAACATTGAGATAGGTCTTCATAATATTTGTGGGTGGCTGTAAAGATCAAAATGCACATAAAAAAAAGCATTACAAAGAGCTAGGAGCTAGTTCAGTGGCTCAAGCACTTGACCCACAAGTGTGAGGATCTTAGTTTGTATTTCAAGAACTCACACAAAGACATGGCTCAGGTGTAATTGCAGGAGACAGAGACAGAAGAAACTCTAGACTCTCCACTTTTCTAACTCTGTGGTGCTTTGATGCAATTCCTCATGGTGTGGTGACCCAAAACATTATTTCATTGCTACTTTATAGCTATAGTCTTGCGACTGCTATAAATCACAGTGTAAATATCTGATATGCAGGATATCTGATATGCAACCTCCAAGGAGGTCCATACCCACAGGTTGTGAATTGCTGATTGTGGCTGGGGCTTGGCGGGAGGGGGTCATACACAGCAGAAGACAGGAAATTGTAGCTGCCTCAAATAAGACAATCCATACCTGAAGTTGTTCTCTGATATCCACTAAAACACCAACCTTTGTGTACACATGAAGAGACCTACTGATCCAGTTGCATATGTAGCTGAAGATAGCAGTGTTTGGCATCAATGTGAGAAGAGGCCTTTGGTCCAGGGAGGGCATGTTTTCCCAATGTAGGGGAATGCCAAAGCAGTGGGGTGGAGAGGGTGATTAGGAGAGAGTGCACCTTTGTGAAGGCAAATGGAGGGGGAGGGGAGATCTGAATGAGGGTGGGGGAAAGAGATAAAGTCTTAAATGTAAATACAGAGTATCTAATAAAAAATGAGAAAAAACATAATAGCTGTGACAATCTGCACAATTACATCGACAAAGAGGAACATGAATTCACACACGGGTGCAGGGGTTGGTCGTTAATAACATGCAAATGCTGACATCATAACACTAAGTAAATAATGAAAAGGGTACTTGTTCACTGTCCTTCATTACCAGCTGAGACCCTGCACACTGAGTGATTTTGTAGTTTCTGTTATTTTGTGGTGTTCAGTCATGACCAAGAACTCACTAGAACTCTTGCCTTAGCTGCCATAAATAAATATAGTGATTAGGAAAGTTTACAAACACAGCATCTACAGAAAGTAGAGGTTCATCATGTTTCAGTAATGGCTCTGGAAAACCAGGATGCTTTCTCCAAAGGCTACCTTGAAGAAACATGGTCCATTTTCATCTTCAATGTCTCAAAAAGCTAGTGTTGCAGACATGGCCCTTGGCTGATGGTGTATTACATGTAACAGAATCTTTGGACCTCTAGTAGGGTCTGGTGGAAGCAACTTAATTCATCGAAAGCACGACATTGACATAACATTCAGACATCCTTTATCATTCTGCTTCCTTGCCACAAAGACTGGACCTGATTCACCTCTTCTGCTTCCCCCACAATGTATTCTGCTACATATGGGCCAAAGAGCAATAGGATGAAACTTTTGGAACTGTGAGATTAAGCCAACCTTTCTTCTTTTTAAGCTGCTGGTTCTACAGGCATTTTGTCATAGCACTGAAGAGTGAACCAATACACCATTGTTGCCTATCGTTTTTAAAACAGAAGATTCTTAGTGGTAAGTATTTAAAAAATCCCTCAGTATCCAGCCTGTGCTTTTCAGATTGACTTGTAATATTTTTTTCAGACAATTTTTTAAAATGTGAATTTTCTTTTAAAATCTCCCCCCAACCGTCCCGTCCCCATCAACCGTCTTAACTCTTCTAGCCTGGCAACACTTTCGAATGTTTCATAGACAGTTCATAGTTCACCTGTTCTCTGAGGATAGCTTTTCCCCCACTGCTCAAGTGGGGGTGGCAGGGCTTGTCCATAGCCGAGAGAGTTCCATTTAGGCCCTGGCATCTGCAGCCTGTTTAGCAGGAATTCCTCCAGGTTGTTGTCACCAGAACACTGCTCTTCCCTACTTTGCAAAGCCAATGCAGATTTTCTTTTCGTTTGTTGTGTGTGAGAGAATGGCAGTTCTCTGGACCTTTGGAAAGTGAAGGGGATTAAAAACATGTGCTTAACCAACCCTGCTAAAGCAAAGAGATTTACTCTTAAAAGATTTATAGTACTCTTTATTTTACAACCGGTTAAGTAAGCTTATAAATTTAAAGCAGAACAAAGAAATACCCACAATCTAGAGGACAGCTCAGCCTCCTCATTTCTAAGATGCAACAGAGAATCCATTAATTAATTTTGTTTCTACCAAGATTTGTTGACTATCTACAGTGTGCCAGGCTTCTATGTTCAAAGCCAGAGAGGTATAAAATGGAGTGGGGCAGTAACTATCCAAATCCCTCTCACTGCCTACAAGAGTCATATATACTTCTCACAAGGGAATCCGATATAGGACAACATTAAGAGCAGAGGATGCTGGGAGTAGAAGATTTGCTGTGGCAGAGGATGCCAGGAACAGGCAAGTCTGAGAGATAAAGGTCCTAGTAGCCAAGGAACTCTGAGAACAGAAGATCCTAGTAGCTGAGGATTCTGAGAGGATTCCCTGAGCAGGAGAAACTGCTTCCTCTGGCCCAGAGTCCCTGCCTTGAGAAAGCTCTGTGAGGAAGGTGACCCTGGAGAATAGACCAACACTCTTCAGGAGGAAGAGCAAACAGTCTGTACTTGCTAGCTTATAGGTAATCCAGGGTTTCTGGACAACAAAGATGTGAGGCTGAGAAGCAGATTATGAAGGCCTTTCATGTGAAGACTCCGTGTCTCAGGCAGTGGAAATCCATGGGTCTTCTCTAAGAACATTATTGTGGCATGATTGAAAGTTCTATAAAACCAAAAAAAAAAAAAACAGCAACCCAAATGAATCATTCTTCAAAGATTAAAACAAGATGAAAGAACTAGATCCCAATGGACTTGAAATCGAACAAAACTTATATGTTCCAGATATGTGAATAACAGTATATAAAATGTAGGAAACCCTGCCCTTTATTGTTAAGATAAAGAAGAAAGCACAAATAATCTTTAGCTGAAGTTCAATCCGTAAGCCCTTGCTTCTTGACTGGTCCTTTTATCAAGTGAAAGAAAGAGCTTCTCAAGTTCATAGGCTGATGACAGAGGGCAAGCCTGGTCACACAAGTAACCAGGGCACAGAGAGCATGTGCTACCTTTCCCCCTGCTTAGTGAGCATCTGAGTTTTCCTCCAGCCCGACAGAAGCCAAGATTCCCATCACAGGCTATTCCCGGTCTGTTTCTATTGATCTCCCTCCTGAAAGTGTGCAAAGGTGCATGGTTTCCATGCCACCCGTGTTCTCATCTGGTTGTGTACTGTTCTATTTTCAAAACTTCGATTTTCATTCTATAGGGAAAGACGTTTATCTCTTTAACTTTGTCCATACGATCACGCCGGCTGAGTTCTGGAGCACAGTATTTCTACAATTTCAGACACGCTGATAATTCTGTTAAGCCTCGACACTTCTTACCAGAATCTAGAATTACCCTTGGATGAATGTAGAGCCTGTGGGTCTTTAGGAGGGATGGGGAGCATCTCTAGTGGCAGTTTCAAGACCCAGGCCATTACTTTGCAGCCAAGACACCACGCAGCTACATTTGGATGCATCTTTCTACATCTGTGCTTTGTCAGAGACTTCTCCCTGATACACCTTGGACTTCAGCAACTCTCTAATGACCCAGTGCACTCACCCTAAAGCCCACTTGGCCTGTCCTCCCATTTTCAGCAGTGTTTTGTACACATCAAATAAATCTTGCCATTTTGTCTGTTGGCCTTCACTGAGATCTTAAAATTAGACACATTCACACATACAAACACACACACAAACATATATATGTATATGTTTGATATATTATATAATTTATATATAATATATTTACATATATATTATACTTACAGGGATGCTTAGAGACAGACACACGAGTCTTCACAGTATATCTTAGCATCAAAATCTTTTATTTAGAACCATCCATGTTTTAAACTAAAAAATTTTAATGGTACAGATCAGTTAATTACTTTATAAAAAGAAATAAAGGAAAGTGGAGCTCCTGAGGGAACACACAACACCTTGACAAAAGCCTTTGTCCTTTAGACAAGGTGATTTTAAAACCAGCGCTACGCTGAAAAGATAGCTCCCTGGATTAAGACACTTGCCTTCTGGAATGATGGCTTAAGTATAATCCTGAGAACCAAGTGGTGAAAGGAGGTGTCCTGTGACCTCCACATGTGCCCTCTGACTTCCACATGTGTCCTTTGGCTGCCGTATGTGCATTGTAGCATGTGTATACCTTTACTGCCAATAAATAATTTTTTTAAAGTTATTGAAATGTAAAACTAGTGGATGATTGGACATCTTCCTTTCACAAGGACTGAAACTAAAGTTCAGACATGTGAACCATTTGCTCAATGTAAAACTGTTAGGAAAAGAAATCAGTGTCTTTTTTATTTTTTTTTATACCAACACCACATTGATTCTCCCACAAAGCCCACTGTATCCCCAGTAGGTCTCCAAACTGTCCTGCTGATTTGGAGTAGTGGGCTTTTGCTTTGAACACTCATGTACTGGGCAATAAGCCTTTGTCTCGGTTACTTTATCTGTTACTGTGATAAATATTTGAAAGCAACTGAAGGGAGAAAGAATTCACTTTTGTTTTGCAGCTTGAATAAAAATATTACAGGCAAGAGTTGGAGGCAGCTGGTCACACGGAATCAACAGTCATAAAGAAGAGGGCAATGAATGTCTGCGCCCAGCACACTTTCTCCTTTATATATAGCCGTGACCCCAACCCAGGGAATGACAGGACCCTCTGTGGGCAGATTTTCCCATCTGTTAGCATAATCATGATAGTCTCCCCCAATCGCCTAAAAGCTAATGTCTTGGATGATTCTGGATCTTGTCAAGTTGACAATTGAAATGAACTATCTTTGCCTCTTTATGTTCTTTTCTATTTATTCCTTTCAGTGCAGGCCATGATTTAGATCCTACATCACACGTTTGTGTTTGGGTATCTTGTACCATAAATGATGAAATCTGGTTCAAGTGCACCTGCTCTTCACCATGATGTTAGACTTCAACCTGATTTATTAAGGAGGAGTTTCCTCTTGAAATCCTACCTACAGTTGGCTATTTTATGAATGTTTCACTATGTGTGGCAAGACAGTCATTCTGTCTTGTTTGAGGTCAACTCTGGATAGTATAAAGTTTTTTCCCCTCCAAATCAGGACTTTTTTTCTTAAAGAAGGCTCTATGAGGTAAAAGACAGCTCTGGCCAAGTGAGAGTGTCCAGGTCACCCTAGACCCAGGATGAAGTTAATAAATGCAGATGTCATAGCATACCTCAGCTATAATTACTCAGCAGTTAAGTTAATAGGAGGGGAGGGAAGATGAGGTGACTGGCTGATTCACAACCAGACTAAAGAGCATTATGAAGGGTTGACTGGTACCCAAAGCCTGTAGCTATTGATAGCTCAAGTGAGCGAGGATGAGAAAGGATGAGAAAAGAGAAAGACCTCCAAACAGAGCTGGATATAGGGGGCAGGGTTCACGAGGGGAATCTAGTTTCTGAGTTCCCCAGAGAGGAATGTCTGTGAGGCATTCTAGGAGGCTAATCCCCTAATTCCCGAAACACTGTGAGAGACAGGCCCTTTGGTAATCTTAGGAGACATGTATATATGTGAACTGACAAAGACCACTTCTGGAATGTCTTGATGGAAGAGAAGGATGCTGGCATAGGACATGAGGGTTAGAAAGGGCAGCTGTGCACATTCCCAGCCAGAGCTGTATCCAACAGGATGGTTGAACATTGCCACTGTTTCCTGGTTCAGCTGCATCCCTGATCCAGGCCCATCACTGACAACTTTTCCATCCTTTGATACAAAATTTGTCTTCCAGAGAAGCAGTTGTTACTACCTGACATGGCACATGTACATAGCATTTTCAGGAAAGGATATCATATATGCCCTAAGGGAGTTGATATTAGGAATTGAAGGGCAACTTGGGCCCATTAACTGGTTGAACCCAGTGTGAAAACCTTCTTTTTATGCACTGTTAATATAACAGGGATTGAAATCTGATGGGTTTGCTTGTGTGCTTTGTTGGCTGAACACAGGTGGCACTTGTGAAGTCAAGATGACTGACCATCTGACCTCAACTGGGTCTGTCCTGTTCTCACCATTGAAACTCTCACCTTCAGGAAGACATGGCTGTCTCTTTCAAACTAGAAATTCATGGCTGCTCTATTCGTGACACCTCAACAAGAGCGGTATATTTTCATGTCTGTTAGATAGATTAGACCTGGTGGATATTCTAATTGAAATTCTAGCACATTAAGTCATTTCCTAATACCAGATGACTCGTGATACACAAGAAGGGGTGATTTGAACCCCTCCTCTGTCTGACTTCTGCCTCCAACAGCTACACCCTCACCTCTCCATTCTCACCGATGTGACATCACAGGTGTTAATACTCATGATCAAGGCTCTCTCTGAATGAGAGGTCTTCAACCTCATAGCCACTTGGAGGATTAAGTGTCTAAGGATTTCCAGATGAATCTATTCAATTGTGTTCATTTCTCATCCGACAGCCAGAAGGTGGTGGGGGGAGGAGTGTTGATTAAGGCCACACAGAAAATGAATGAGAGAACAGGGACTTTATTCAAACCTCCAAATGTCAGCACCTGTGTTTCCTTTCCATATTGGAAACTTACTGGAAGCTCACTAGGACACGAGGGCTCCCTGGCAAAGTCAACATTTTACAACATGGCATTTTCAAACTGTGACAGGTAACAGGGATGGTTTGATCAGATGCCTTCATTCTCCATTTAACATTGCTGACCTTATGTAAGGCTGCATCAAACACAGGCAGCCTAGAGTTAAATCCGTGTCTTCCATGTGATAGGCTGTTGCTTCTACAATTGATGGTTTTCTCTATGGTTCTTCTCCATGGGGTTCTTCAACATCAACAGGGTGTTGTAGAAAGAGTTAACTTGCCACCAAGGGTGCTTAGGACCAATACCATAAGCCTCTCCTGGAGGTATCTAGTCTCATGCTCTGCCCCAGACCTTCTGAATCAGAACCTCCATTCTCACAATACCCTGGGAGATCCAGTGAGTGCAGACTAGCCTGAAACACAGCCTAGAGGGCTGCTGGATTTGTCTGCCATTGACAGTCTGCTCACAGTGGCCTGCAGTCAGTACCAGATTTGTAAGGACGGACAGGAATCTCAGGACTCCCAATCAGATTGCAGAGCTGTTCCTAAATCAGGTGTGGTGATGGGCAGGTGAGGGTGCGTGTGTATCAGTTCATAGTGTACACACCCGAGAATTTCACTCCTCGGTTTCTATTCTTATAAGTGGGATCAAATTCTGTCAGGTCTCCTAAGTCTCTCCAGCTGGTTTCCCCTTTGGACTGAAGTTATGCCTGGATGAAGGTAAAAACAACATAAAGATTGGAGACAGCCTTTTAAAATGCTTTAGGATCAGGTGGATGCAGACTTGGGGAGACACCTTATCCTCAGCCCCTGGCAATTCAGGTCCCTTTTCACCATCAGCCTTGCACGCCCTGCTTTCCAGGGATACAGCTGCACGATTGGCTTGGGATTTCCCCATTGCTTCCAAACTGGATTTTATAACTGTCTTAAGGATTGTTGACTACTCGATCATGCCTGGCTCTTTCCTGTTCCTTTCCTGCCCAAAGGCTAAAGGCTCCTGCCTGTAATCTTCTACATATGAGGTTTTTGCTCTCGGTGGAGTCAGTAAGCCGTCAAAGCTGCCGTCCTAGGCTGAATATCAACACAAACAACCGTTTCCATGTTAGATGTTTTTCCCTTCTAAAGAGTGAGATGATTTTAAGTCAGGTTTCAAATCCCAGCAGGGTTTTAGTATCCCCTTACTTTTGTGTTTACCCATCTCTGCAGGCTGGGGCTGCCAGAGTGACAACAGCTACATCCATCACAGAAGCAGAACTCTTACAGCGTAGGCGATAGTAGGACTTCCTGTGTTCTCTGTTCCCAGGACATTCAGAGCCCTTTCTCCCAGGTACGTACACACCAGGCTTCTGGCTGTGGTCCTTGGCTTTTTCTGTCGGATCACAGAGCAGACTTCTTTAAACTCATCTACTACACAGGCATTGCCGTGAAGTAAAAAACATGTTGGTTGGAATATGTTGATAATCAGCACTATCATCCCTCAGGGCCACCTCCATGTGACAATAAGGATGGTAGAAGTCATTTTGTTTTTACTTTTCTAGTTCTTCATGTGTACATGAGGATAAGTCAACTATACATTCAGGAGGAAGCAGAAATATATTAATAAAAGCCTCTCTGCTCATTCAGATAACTTTTTTTCTGTTCACACGCCTCAGATTTCAAAGTCCTCTGCAAAGAGTTCATTTTCTGCCATTTTTCTTGCACGACAGATGGTCCAGAGTCCCCCATACTTATGAATCTCACTTTGTAGCATTTGTTTGAGGCATGCATGAGTCATAGCGAATGCCCAGTGTCAGGCCGTGTCTATCCTAACTGTGTAGAGCTGGGTCCAGGGATTCAACTAAATTGGTGACTGCAGTCTAAGAATAATGTGGTTTGACATTGGCTCAGTGTGACCTGTTCATGGAGTTGGGAAGTGTTAGAAACGGAGAAAAGAGTATTTCCATAGCCCAGAATACTGGGAGGAATACATGGTCCTGCTTAACAACCAAACCAACCAACATATATTCTGGAAGTGTGTGATCAGAACTGTGATGTGCATAAACAGACATGTTTAGGAGTCTACTTCCCTATCTCTGAAAGGCTTAAGATCCTTCACCAGCACCCATGGGAAAACATCAGGAATGAACAACTCCCAACAGTCCACATTTCTGAAGATGTCCAGTCTTCCTCTGCCTTGTGCTGCTGGGAACTACAGTATCATGGGCCTTGTGAAGGTTTAAGCATCTGGGTTGTTCTGAGAAATGGAAGTGAACGTGACAGTCTTTACTACAGCACCATATCCAGCCTCTGGAGCAGATAGAACTTGCTGGATGAGGTAGAAAATCATGCAATGTATGCAAGGTCTCTACAACCCAGGGAACCCCAGGCTTCACCCAGGAGAAGTGATGAGTGTATCTCGAATCAGAGGTTGCTAGGAGACAGAAGAGTCAATAGCAACAGTAGCACCATGTTTTCTGTGTGGCCATTCTCATCCTCATGGTGAGGTCAAATATAGAGGGATTTTGTTGTTGTTTTGTTTTGTTTTTCTAATGTTTTCTTTTTTCTGAATGCGGTTTTGCTATGTAGACTAGGTTGGTTTTGAACTTAAGACCCTCTCATCTCTTAAATAGTATTACATGTATGCCCCATGTGCCTGGACTGTGGGCTGTGGTCTTAGTTGACTTATTCATTATATTACCTGTTCCTGACAACTGTGTGAGTTACTTGTATCATTACTGTAACAAAATGCCTAAGAGAAGACACTTATGAGGTGGAGAGTTATTTTCAGCTCATAGGTCAGGGCAATGGAGGCCATCCTGGTGGGGGCAGGAGTGGGGAAATACAGTGGTAGGAACTTGAGCTGATTGGTTGTTTCACAAACGCACCAGTATGGGAATTGATTTGTCTTGATGGGCTTATTTTAAGTTAATTATTTCTCCATCAATTTTATCTCCAAATATAACCACCTTTGGAAGTTTGAAAGTCTCAATGTGTGAGTTTTATGGGATATGCTTTTACTGCTAACGCTCTTTGTGATTAACACAACCTCCTTTGAGGCCTTTCATACTCTCACCCTACCTCTCCAGCTCTATACTCTGTTAGGTTCTCTGGATATCACACCCTGGCTCCCGTTTCCTGCCTGGCCTTTGTAAGAGCTTTGGCCCCTGCTCATCTGAGTACTGCCCCTTTGTCCTCTTTTCCTGCTCATCTGAGTAGGCTAAGCCAGCTTTCATGCTTCATGATCTGTGGTTCACTTACCATGCTGGTGCACTTCACCATGTACATCGGCTACCAGATTCACCTCTTTGAAGCTCCTGTGAAAATCTGTGTTTTCACTCATCCAATAACTTTGTATTCACTTTGCAATTACCAGGGGACTCAGCAGCACTCACTGTGCGTACACCATTGTGTCTGTGAAGAATGCTCTTGAATTTCACGTAAAGTTTCTGAGACTCACAAAAGCAGATCTTGAAACGTGGCCCATGGGAGTAAAGAGCCTGTGGGAATGTGGAGTGAGTAGTTGTGTCTCTGGGGTGTCTGAAGTCGCCTGGCATTGGCCTTGCCTAATCTCTATGAGCTCAAAAGCTACTGGGAACTCAATTACAATGTGGTATTTACATTCTTATAAATCCAAATTACATCCTGGCCACCATCCAGAAAATTCATTTCTGGATAAGACAGGCAGATGAAAGTCTCACATTATGAGGAGACATGTCTAAAATATTACAATAAAACCCACTGCATTTGCATTAAAATATTAGGGTATTTATTCCAAATATGGTAGCACCAAGATCCTGTGATAAACATGAAATAGGCAAAGTGGTTGTTTACATTTTGTCTTCAATTTTGCAACAGCAGTGTTTAAATTTAGTGATTTTTTTTTAAAAAAAGTTTTTCTCCCATTCAGCTGGCTGTTCCCCTCTCTGAAAATCATATTATAAATAACAGATCCAACAGAAAAAATGTTTCATGTTATTAAACTAGTTTCTTTCTCTTCTATCTTTTTCTTTCTAATTCTATCAAGACTTTCATCTTCACTGTCTTGGACAGAGCTATCTAAGTGGAAACAAGAAGTATTGGATTATAGTCATGGGGTACTTACAGTATTTGCTTTTATCACCAGAAGCAAAAGCCTAATTTGACACCAGCAAAGACCACTTCTCTTTTTCTGTAGGCCCCAACTAAAAATTATCTTGTTTATGTGTACGTGTGTGCTCAGGTGAGTGTGTCCTCGTGGAGACCAGAAGGGGGTATCATGTTCCTGAAAAATAGAGTTGGTTGTAAGCTACCATGTGAGTGCTGGGAACAAAACTCTAGGCCTCTACTACAACAACCAGTGCTCTTAACTTTTGAACCATCAACCCATATCTCTATTTTTCTTTCTTAAGACAGCATCTCATGCCTCCCGGACTAGCCTTAAATGCACTAGGTAGTCAAAGGTGACCTTGAACTTCTGATCCTCTACCTCTGGATCCAGTGTGTTGGGGTTGCAGTGATATGCCACCACATTTGGTTTCCCTAGTTCTGAGGATTGAACCTGGGGCCAAATTCATGCTAGGGAAGTACTTTACCACATGGATGTGTCCTGTCCCCATCTAAAGATTCATCACTTTGTAGTTTTAAATGTTCATTGGTACATTGGTGTTCAAAGGCAAGATTGTAAATAAGTTAAGTAACTACATGTACCACTGCTCTGGCAACATGGTCCAGAAGATGCCAGTAATAGATTATGGTTATCAACGTACCATACTGGATATCAGTCTACTCCAAATTCCAACACCTAAGACCAGAGTCTTTGGACAAAGACCTACTCATTCCTCACCTTAGGGCTTTCTACACTTGAAGCAGTTTTTTATTCTACAGGTAATTCGTGTTCATTTTTAAATCTGGGATTTAAAAGCTAGAAACACACTGTAATCTAAAGCACATTTAAGTAAGATCACGCTGTGTGATAATTTGCTTTTCATTATTCCGTATTTAGAAAGACATGTCTATAATACAATTTAATTTTTGAGTCGGTTCCTCCCTTGTGATAGACTCTGCATGGCACTGACAACACATTCCACACATGAACCCTGAAAGCTTTTTTGTCCTTCAATCTCACGCCTCAAGTAGACACATTTTTAGAAGTCTCCATGTCTTTTTAATAAATGTCTTAGTAAAGCTTGGCATTCATATAAAGATCCCCGAAGAGTTTCTAGTGTCCCTGCTTGTCCCTCTGTTTTCCTCATTGCCCATGCCTTACATTAAAGTAGTACCTGTGTCACAACTGAAGCCATCTTTGGAACACTGCTACCAGCCAAACTCAAAGGCTATTTGGACCCACCAGGCTTTCCAGCATGTTCTGTTCCTGAATCTAACCTCCCATATCATTCTGAGCTTGGCTTCATGTCTCCTTAGGCTCCCCTGGTCCATGTCAGCTTCTCACACATACCAAACTTTTTATGACCTTGACGGTCTTGAAGAGTCCAAACCTGGAGGATACTTGTTTTTAATGTATGTGGACATCTTCTCAAGCATTTGTGTTAAAAATTCTAAATATTCCAAGACACAGAACTTAAGTACAAATACACTTCGTATGCTAACCCTTCTTGTTATATAATTTTTATTTTTATCATATAAATCAACAGTTAGGGCAGTGAATTTTTTATATTAATTTGTTACTTAGACTAAATGCATACCTAGTGACCAATCTATGCTGACAGTGGCCACCATAACTTTCTGTAATGACATCCCAAGCTATGGCAACCCTTGAAACCTACAGGCTAATTGCCAAAGAACAAAATATCAGAAGCTGGCTGAATATAATATTAGAAATTGCCAAAGACTGTTTACTTAGCGAGTAATGTTCATGGCTGCAAGAGATCTTTGAAACCTTGTTAGAAGTGATAGCATTTATGCATGTAATAGCATTCATTGTCCAAACCCTGGTCTCTCTCGGCTTTAACAATTTGATGGATGGCAGATGGTAGACCTAGTATCTGTTAGTTTTATTTATTTTGTGAAAGCTCCTGTTTGTGGCTATTTTACCATATCGGGATAGAGGCAGATGTGGACACTCCTTTCTGTATTTCACCTGATGTCTGTATAAAGAGACGATTTGACTTTTCAGACACAATCACCTTGTTCTTGCTGGGATGACCAGGAAACCCTTTCTGTAATCCAGCCTGTGGCTAGGAATGCTTATAGTCTATTGAGAATTAATCTTTCCCTTTTCTGATATTTTGAGACATTTTTAATGAGTGCTCCAAGTTGGCCTGGTGCTCATGATGTAGCCTAGGCTATCCTCCAACTCTTGTTTCTTCTGTCTCCTCACCTCCTGACTTTTGTGGGATCACAGGCCTGTGTCACCATGCCTGGCTCCTTGTGATATTTTCATCTCCCCTTTGGCCTTTAAATATTGAAGCCATTTGTGGTTTGTTTTGTTTTGAGAAAGGACCCTAGTTTTGTTTTTCCAAATGCTGAGACAGCTGTCTCAACACCATTTGATGAATGACACAGCCTTTCTCCTGCTGGTTCGGTATCCATTTTTAAGGCACATGTTGAGGGACTGGAAACACGGTGTCTGCTCAGGGTCTCAGAGGGTTCCAGAAAGGGAAGCAGGAGCAGAGGAGAGTTTAAAACCCTTCCAGTGTTGTCTAGTAATAACTCCAGCTCTTCTGTTAGGTGAAGGACACAGTCCTAGCTGAGTACAATGATCCCCATATACCAGGTTAGCCCAGGGGTTCTGTCCCATGTTTCTACCCAGAAATAGACCGGGACTTCAGGCAATGTGCATGGAAAAATGGTGTGTATTGTTTGAAAGACATCTGTTAAGAGTCTCCCCAAGGTTCATGGCCAACTTCCTACTTTGGTCATATCTATACATTTCTGCCCAGAGAAACTTTATTTGCCAAATTAGGAACCTACTTCTGCTACTTTCCTAATCTAGTATAATTCCCAACTGCATTCTAAATACTTTCTCTATATCCTCAGATAAGTGAGCTCTCACCCCTCGCCAAAGAAACTTCTTCTTTTTTTTTTTTTTCAGCAGAGACCTTACAGAAAGCTGCAACTGGTCAAAGCATGGAGAACAACTGACTTTTGGGAGCTCAGGACCAATTGATATGTCTACATCAGAATCCCTATATCCAAGGCTTAGGGAACATCAAGGAAGAGTGGGTGGAAGGATGAAAGAGTCAGAGGACCATGATGTCTGCTAAGAGATTGTTTTTTACATATGATAGGGAACTGCAGCCATGAGATGTTAAGAACATAAACACCTAGACAAGACTTGCACCAACACACCAGCAGTTGGCATGCTAATGTGGGTGGTGAAAATCTCACAATGCCCTACCCATAGAAGAGGAGCATTAGACAATTAATGCCTGATAAGCAAAGGAGAATCAGTCCCCGCCCAAAGATGAGTCCCATTATAGGGCATCAAATCTCATATATGTATATGTATATGTATATGTATATGTATATGTATATGTATGTGTATGTGTATGTGTATGTGTATGTGTATGTGTATGTGTATGTGTATGTGTATGTGTATGTGTATGTGTTTGTGTATGTGTATGTGTATGTGTATATGTATATACACACAAACTAGATGAACTCAGAGTATATTTATATGTACACTCAGGACAATAATAATTAACAAGAAGAAGCAATGAGTTTAAAAGGGGAATGAGGGAGAGAAGTTAGAAAGGGGAGAGGGAGGGGCAGAAATGATGTTAACATAGTGAACATGATATTCTCAAACGAAAATGAATGATGAGTGTAACAAAAAGAAAATCCCAAGTCTCTAAGTCTCTAACAGTTTATAAATTTACTTGGAAGTTCTTTTAACTAGAAGAATAAAACCTCCTCATTTCATCAGTAATTATCTACAACCTAGACACTGAATAAAGTTTTCCCCTCCCATTTTACCATACTCCAAGGATCCGATGTAACCACTGTCCCCCATTTTATCCTCCAGCAGTACAGTAGTTATCTTGAGGCTAGACACTATGCTATGGGTATTGTTGTATTTTGAGGAGTACTTGTAGCCATCATTTTTCCATTTGATAGATGGGAAACCAAGTCACACAGAGCTTAAGGCACTTGCTGAATGTCTTATAGCTGTAACTGTTAGATTAAGAATTTTGCATCCATCATAGCCTACAGTGTGATGCTAGGGATTGTAGTCGTGCCCCTGCAGACAGATTTGACTGCCTGTAATTACAGCCTCCTCACTACTGAAATTCATCTCAAGGCCTCCTCTTTTCATTTTGTAAAATGAGACCAACGAGGACTCCAGCCTTTGAGTTGGGCTCCATAAATGGCATGACTAAGCGATTTCTCCAACTGAACAAAGATAATGTTGATAGAGCTTTATTGGATTCTGAAGACTTATGACTCTATCCTCTCCCAGAAAGGATGGGGGTGGATCAGAGGGGCCAATGGCTGCCTACTGCTCAGTCAGTCTCTTTCTGCCAGCACATGATGAGCGATCTAGTGTGATTTCCTACTTTTGCACTCACTGACTTTCAGAAGTATCACCTACCACAGGACACATACATCATGTACTCTGGTTGTTCTGTCCACATCTTGTGCATACCCCCAACCTTAAAAATTAGGAAACTGAGTATCCTTGATGCTGATTCTCTGTCAATGATCACAAGTGTTCTGTGGCCAAGGCTAATAGAAATCTCAGCTCCCCTGACCTTGTTGGCTTTTGGTTTAATAGCTTGCTGTCTCCAGTTGTTTGAAAAGTATTGCTTTTTGATGATATTTTTTTTTTGGCCACTGAGTGGCTGACTTGGGTTTCATGTAATCAAACACAGCTTGAGAATGATCTGCCTTGTCTTGCACAGCAAAGTGCCCGGGAAGGAGTTTATGACGGAGGCATGAGCACTTGACACTAACCGTCTCATCTCTCAGTGGAAAGACTTCTAGTTTATAGCATAGCACCCCTGCAAGGCAGGGATCAGAGCCTGAATAGTTTGTAAGGACATCTCCTAACTCCTTTTAATGGCTACACATCACAAGTGCTTTTTACAGGGCCCACATAGCACAATTCTTGCATATTTTCCTTGTCACTACAACCAACCCTTGCACTTGACAAAATATGCTTTTAATTTTCTGCATAAAAGTACTATGTAAAAACTGCTCTTGGCTCACTTGTATTCATTCCTACTCCCTTCTTCTTGCCATCTTCTACTCTGAGAGTCTGAAGGATGGAGTACTCACTTCTCAGCTTCTCGTGTGGCTTTTGATGCCCAAGGGAGCTGTAGGCAAGACTGTAATTCTAAGCTCAGAAAGCTAAGACAGTGTATCCATGGAGCATGCAGTTAGACACTAGTTGTATTGATAAGCTCTGGGTTTGTTGAGAGACTCTGCCTCAAAGAATTGAGTGGAAGAGTTAGCTGAAGAAAGTTCTTGACATCAACCTTAGACTTCTTTCTCTCTCTCTCTTCTCCCCACTCTTTCCCTGTTTCCATGTCTCTCTCAGTCTATATGTGTCTGTTTGTGCTTCTGTCTGTCTGTCTGTGTTTCTGTCTAGCGATCCACCTCTATCTCTGTCTTTCTCTTTTACGCACAAACATATATACATGTGCACAGGAAAAGAAGAAAAGGTAGTTTCAAGTCCAAATACCCTACAAGAAGAAAGGAGAAAGAATGCAGAAGTATAACACCACACAAAATCCAATACACAGAACACGAAATACAGATAAAGTGGCTGGCCCCAACTTTAACATGTATGTAAATAAACTTAATGATCTGAACATACAGTTAAGAACAGGGTAGATGGTCTGGGGAAATAGCTTAGGGGGTAAAGTGTTGGCTGCACAAGCATGAGGACTAGAGTTTGGATCCCAGAACCCACAGAAAAGCCAGTTAAGCATTGCGGAAACCTATAGCACTTTCAGTCAGAGAAGAAACCCCCAGACCATGCTTGGCAGCTAGACTACCTAGAATCACCTACTGCTAGGTTCAGCAGGAGACCTTGACTCAAAAAAACAAAGTACACATTTGGTCGAGTAAAAAAAAAAAACAATGTTAACTTTGGCATTGGAGTACATATGCACACTCCCCACATGCAGGTGGATATGCATACACAGATACCTACCACATACACGTTGACAAAAAAAATAGAATAGGTAAATCAAGCAGACAATCAAAGGAAAAAATCCCTTAGGCTTTCTATAGGAAAGTCACTTCAAATTAAATGACTTCAGGTTAAAATGGAAAGGCTGAGGGAGAGATGTGCCCTGCTGCATCAGACCAGAGAAAGCAGGCATGATGCATGAATAGCAGACACAGAAATTCAGAGCATCAGTCAATAGGAGAAACACAGAGAGATGTCATTGCACCACCCTTACCAGATTGCCTGAGCTTACAGAACACTACGCTCTTCTATGCACCCACAGAGTACAAACCAAGGAGGACTACATCCTGGATGTTTTAAAATCCTCAAAATTTTCAAATGATTAAGAGAAGACAGAGTCTGTGCTTCAATCACAGTGGATCTCAGTGAGAAATAGGAACGCTTCAGAAACATGTCTGAGGGTGTGAAGCCTAACCAACACCGATAGGAACTGGTGGGTAGAACTGAAGCCTCGGAGAAATAAGAAAGGCTGCGGCAGAATGACTGAGAGGGAAGATGCCTTTGGTCAGTGTGGACAGGACACAGATGAAGCACTCCAGAGGTGATACTTACTGCTCTTTGTGGAGGTAAAAAGAAAAAGTCTCTAATCAGAACTTAAAATTGCACTTTCAGAGCCTTCAATATGGGCAAGGGAGATGACTCAGGGAATAGCACCCATTGAGTAGGGGGTCAGATCCCAGAACCCACATAACATGTCCTGTGGTAGTGATTCTATAGTGAGATGGAATGAGGAGACAGAATACTCAAAAGTTCACAAGCCAGCTTATATAATGTATACAGGTAGGCAAGACACCCAAGGGTTGTCCTCTGTACTCCTGTGACCCTCTCACCCCCAAATGAACACACACACACACACACACACACACACACACACACACACACACACACACACTCACTCACTCACTCACCTCACATACACACCATTAAAAATATACCAAGTACAGAGTCAGAGAACTAAATGAATAGGAAGGTGTTTAGGTCATAAATATTAAGGTTTACAAAAACAAACCAGGGGCTGGAGTGATTAAAGGCATGTCCTACGCTTGGAGAGAATATTCACAATGAGCTGCTCTCTGTTGCTTCTCAGTCCTGCTATGGGGAATTTGACACCTTCATTTGTCCTCTGTGAGCACTTGTACCCATGTGCACACATACACACCTACACATGTAATTTAACTATTTTTAAATCTCAAAGAAGAGCCCAAACAAATTGGAACCCAGAAAATGAAGGGCCTAGTAGCCTCAAGTTCAACCTAAAGAATAAAAATGAGCCTATGTCCAAGAGATTGTTATTTTAAAGTGGAAATACAGCTGCTCTGAAAAAAAATCAATAAGATGGACAAACCTCACGAGACTTACAGAGGAAGAGACATGACACAGTGACCACAGTGACGGACAGAGACAGGAGGGAATGGAAATTACTCCATACACACATCAGCACCATAGATGATGAGGACCAATTCCTTCTAAAATATGAACCACCAACAAGTTCCTCAGTATAAAAGGACTCTAAAGTCACAGCCATTAGAAAACAGATTTTTTAATAATAATAAAAAACCTTCTGACAATGAAATTTCTGAAAGTAGATGGTTTCATGGATGAATCCCATAAAACATTCAAAGACAGAAAACAGTTCTACACAATCTTGTCCTGAAATTAAAAGAGGAGGGTGAAGGTCCTCAGTCACTTTAGGAAGTCAATGTGTCTCTGAACCCAAAACAAAGAGATATAGAACAGTATTTCCAGAGAATGTCAATGCTGGTATTCTTGTCAAAATCCCTCAGAAGTAATTCAACAGTGTATGAAAAGGACTAGTATCATAATTGTGCACTTTCATGATCCCCCAAACACCAAGACAATGACATTTTTGAAACATCATCATGACCATACATGAGAACGGGCTAAAGAGACCATGACATACCAACAGAGGCTGTAACCAACATTGGTCAGATCCTAACTTATCTGTGACTGAAATTCTCAGGATCTGAATAGAAGATTGCACCCATAAATGTATAAAGAATGCTGATGGTTAAAATTTTATAACCTCCATTTAGGTTTATTGAAATGGAGAATGATGTCATCAAGTCGGCACAACACCTCATGAGCCTGTGTCCACCTACCAAAAAAAAAATCTTTTGGTTCCATTTGTGGGCAGAAGTGCTTTTGTGGAAGTTTTCACACTGGGATGAGGGGATGTAACGCCTGGTTGGTTGAGCTTTACTTGGGGAAAGCCACCCGAGAAGGCAGGAAGTTGGCCACATGGATCACCAATGGTCTGTAAAGAACTCTGTTCCTTTATGAATTTTGTTTTAGTTTCGATTGTATGTCTTCCAGGGACCAGCAACTACACATCTGAAGTTCTAGCAGAAACCACGTTGTCTATGGTCCCTGGTTCCCATGATCCCATTGGCTGTTTCTGGATGCCAAAGAAGTGCCACCACTCAACCTTGGCCTTCTTGGTAATGACCTTGACGATTGTTTGGTATGGCCAAGCTTTTTGGGGGGATGGAAATCAACGAATGTCTGTATGTCAGGCTGGAATACAAAACCGACCATGGGCTTGGCAGGAGCCAAGTATGATCAGTTTGGATGCTCAGAACCCATGTCAAAACCATACTAGATAACACGATTGTCGGTCTATAATTTCAGTGTGACTGTTGTAAATGTCAGACCGGCTTTCTCCAGAAGCTCACAGACTAGCTAACCTGGCGTACCTAGTCGTAAAAGACCCCGCTTCAGTCAAGATCAATGAATTGGCAACAATTATTTCCCGAGATTTGGGGACAAGCTATAGCAAATTCAAAACCTTACGGAACTGGCGTAAAACAGGCAGAAAGCTTGGGGACAATAGAACAGTGCTTCAACAAGGTGGTGAGGATACACAATGGAGACCTCTGCTCAGTGAACTGTCTCAGAAAAATGCTGTCCCTTTGCAGAAGAATAGGATTGGACCCTATCCTGGGTTCATACAGAAGTCAACTGCAGTAAACAAAAGACTAGAAGGAAGGCGAGGTATGCTCTCCTAGCTGTAGCCTAAAGAACAAGGGCTGCACAAGCAGATGTGGATAAGTAGAATTATACCCACCGAAAAGCTTCTTCCCAGCAAAGGAGACGATTCACAAATGGAAAGGAAACTGAGAATGATTTATAGACCATGCTTCTGATAAAGATCCAATGACTCATAATATTAGGTAGACTATTTAAGGAATTCCATAGCTCAGCATCGAATCAAAAGAAACAAAAAAAAAAAAAAAAAATGGTTCCCACTTCCCTGAATTTTGAGAGAGAAAAGCAACAACAGCACCATGAAATCATGGTTCTGCTGTGTAGTCCTAATTGGTTGTGAACTCACAAGTCCCTTGCCCCAACCTCCCACATGCTGGGATTGCAGATGGCCCCGTGCAAGTCTGGATTTTCTATTGTATGCCAGAGATTCCTCGGAGCCACACATTGGCAATCTGCCTCTTTACTCCCTGTGGAATGGGAGAATTCTACTTATTTCTCTGTGTGAAACGTTTGATTCTGCCATGTACTGGCTAGATTATCTCATGATCTGCTGCATAGTCTGCTGGGGGATGGGGCAGGGCTCACAACACTTCTTCTGCTATGGCCTGTTCTCTGCTGCATTAAGTCACTCCACTAGGGACAGGCACAGGCCCTTCGTGGTTTGTGAACCTCTGTGTTTGGACAAGTTCTTTCCAGTCTGCTCCCTGGCTTGGCTGCATGGACACCAAGGGGTCATTTTTCAGCTATGTACCAGTCACTCACTCATGGTAGGAGCTGTCCTCATGTGTCCCCAACTTTGCACCACTGGGATTCTCTCTGTCCTCAGCTTCTGAGTTCTGCCTCCCTCTGACTTACCTGCGGTCTTCATGACCATATTTCTCAATATCATTCTGTAATTAAGGAGCATGTTCCCTGCTCCGGGATCCATCTTGGGGTTCTTCTTTGCACACGATACCTTCCAGGGATGACCCTGGCACAGTTTGCCGAGGTCTGTGAGTCTTCTGAGGACATGAGTCTTTTAGTACTAAAACTGACTTCCTAATGAAAGAAGGATCAGGCAGAGCATCTGTGTTTCCTCCACTCCTGATGCCATCTAGATGGGAAAGACGGACATGGTTCACCAAACCCAGCTTGCTCTCCTAGCTCGTCTTTATGCAATAGGCATATCTGCTTGGCTTTTCCTTCTTTGACCCATAGCTCAGGATATTTAATCGGCTGAGCTGTCCATCACAGAGATAAGGTCCTTGACTCTTCCACCTTGTTCTAGCTATCTGATGACATTCAGTCATTCCCATCCAACCTGACACCCCTGCTTGTGTGTTTTAAAAGCCAGGTTCTCTACATGATGATCTCACCATCATGGCTCAAATTCTTCCAGACAAATGATAGGACTTCTGTGCTTGGAAAACCAACTATCAACAGGTACTGTCTGGGATGCTCTTTTGTATAGAGATGTTTGCCCCACTTTGTTCTCTGTGCCCCAGAGCAGGAACAGTGAGGACAATGAGGTGGAAAGACTGTTGTCTGGGGGAGAAAACATTTTGATGTTTAAACCACTGACATTTTAGAATTCTCCCTCCCTTTCCTCTTCTCCTTATCACCCGCTCATCCCCCAAACTCTCTTATTCTTGTTCTCTCATTCTGTCCTTGCTTTCTGGCTCAGAGATGCTGAGTTTTGATGTTTAACTCAACTGCATTAATTTTTTTTTTTAACTTCAGTACTACCACAGACCTCTTGATCAGGAATTTTGTTAATTTAGAGACAGAGTAATGTCAGAGTATTATTGTGTGAGTCAGATTAGATTAACACTCATGGCCTCAGAAGATGCTCCCACCTTACCCTCCCATGTTGCTGAAAATATAGGTGTACACCACTGTACGAGCTCCTAATGGGAATGTCTGGCTACAAGTCACATTAGGCTTGCCTGATGCTGCCCTCCTACTTCTCACCATAAAACCTAGCACACTGGGGCTGAAGAGATGACTCAGCAGTTAAGAGCACTGACTGCTCTTCCATAGGTCCTGAGTTCAAATCCCAGCAACCACATGGTGGCTCACAACCATCTGTAATGGGATCTGATGCCCCTTCTGCTGCGTCTGAAGACAACTACAGTGTACATATATACATACATTAAATAAATATTTTTTTTTAAAAAATCCTAGCACACTTAGGGATCTCTGACATTTCCCATCTATCTGATTCCCTGTATGGGGAAGGATCCCGTATCTTGGCTCTTTCCCTGCATGTACTTGACACATAAGAACATCAACAAGTTTTTATTTTCATGAATGTTATTAGTTCCTAACCTGAACTTTATTCACAGCATCTCAGCCATGTCTTTCACAACCCTTCTTTTCTAGGCGTCCTTTGGCAGTGGTCTGAGACATCGCTCACATGCTGTTGGCTTCTCCCAATGCTGCCCGTGGTCTTCTTCAGCTAGCACACCAACTCTTTCCCACCTCCTTGCTCAGATCTTATTTAGCATTCCACCCGCTTCAATGTCATGTCCTCTGAGAAAATCTGTACCCGTCCCCAGACCACACCAGGCCTCCACTCAACCCATCAGGATAGTAACTGTCTCACTGCAGTCTCTTGTCTACACTTCCACAGAGTCGTTCAGCTTCGAATCAGTACCTCCCCCACCGTGTCTACTTCTGCGTTCTAGGTGGATTGTCTGCTTGTATTTTCAGCATCACTGAATGAGGAGATAATTCACATAAGATGGATACTCAATAAGACCAAGACTTGGAAATCAATTGTGCATTTTTTTTTTACTTAAGTGTCTGTCATTTTTAACTATAATATTTTATTTGGTTTATGTTTGAGACCCAACCTCACACTGTATTGCTTTATTTTATTTTGCTCATAGGTTTGTTTCTTGTGCTTGACTTGGATTCTGTTTTTTTGTGTTTGCTTTTTCTGTAGCCTGTTTTCTGATCATGTGTCTCCCCAAGCAATCGGGCAATCAGCCCACAATAAGTACAGTTTGAGACACTGGGAGATAGTCATGGGCAAAATAAAATGCTAGCCATTGTGGAGTAAACTTCTGTTTAGCAGTGGTTGCAAGTGACAGTAACAATACTAGCACACATGTAATTAGTGGTACCATGTGAAGTAATAGGCACAAGGAAGTATGTATGAAGGAGCGAGGGCACTGAGAAGGGCATGCTGGGAAGATGGCTGTTCTTAGGCATGCTTCCTTAGTCTCTTTCTCTTTTGAATATTTTATGTGTGTGTCTTCCTTCTGATAGCAATCAGTGTTGTAATGCATATCTGAGTCTTTCATTTCTTTGGTTATTTTGTGGGGGTGTTTGTTTAAAAGATACCCTTATTAGACTGAGTATGAGTGTGTGTCTGCATCTGCATATGTGAATGTATGCATGTGTACTTGCATATGTGCTTGAATGGTGTGTGTGTGTGTGCACATACACACATGCACGTGTTTGTGCGTGTTCATGGAAGGTGCTAGTGTGTGTATATGGGTGTGTATGAGTATGTGCATAGGGGTGAGTGTGTATATGTGTGTGTGTGTAAATTGTGTAAATGATGAGAGCAGGTAGAGGTCAGAGGGCATGTTACAGACATCTGTGTCCTTCTTCTACCACATAAGTCCCAGGGGACCACTAAACTTGGACCATGAGGTTCATTGGTGAGCATCTTTCCCTACTGAACCATCTCACCATGCCTGTTTGTACTTTTTTTAAGACTGTAGCTCAGGCTGGCACGGAACACACTCTATAGACCAGGCTAACTCAAACTCACCACAGTTCTGCTTCAGCATGCTGAGTGCTGGGATGACAGGAACGAGGCAGCTGACAAGTGTTTATTTCTTTACCATGTTCAGACAGTGATTTGGGATTTCATGAAAGTGAGAAAACCAGAGAACAAGTCTCCCTTTAGTTTCTATCTAACCCTCCTGTCATCAGCCTTGGTGGTCGAGTTGTTCTGTAAGGCAGGCCCGTACCAATTGTCGGCCTCCTGCTTTACACCAGGCTGCTAGGGCCACATCTCCGACACCCATTGTAGCCAGTGTCCACCTTGCAATGCATGCTGCTCGGCATGCTTCAGGCGCAGCAGACTGTGCCACCCTGTGTCTCCCTAGCTCTTCCTTGGGGTGCTGCTCAATAGTATTTCCTTGGCTGCTATTTTTCAATATTTAATTTTTTTATTTAAGTAACTAATTTTCGAGACTCGCTATGTAACCAGGCTGACCTTCTGCCTTAGCGTTGGTCTTCCGAGCTGAAGGATTAGAGGTTCAGTCCACTACACTCTTCTTCTCTTTAAATGAAAGATTAAGTCGCTTAAATGCTTTATTTGTAGCTGTTTGGGCTGCAGTTCTGTTTTTGTTTTGATAGCTTGCTTTACAAGGAGGTTTCGGGACAAGGTTTTGCCCCCAACAGTACAGTTTATGGTGTTTTCCTCTTTTTTTTTTCAACATCAATAAAAAAGTTATAATATTTTCTGGGGTCATAATTTTCAAAGTTGTTTAGGCTAATTTAACCAACACTTTTGATGTTTTTATTGAGGCTTCTCCATTTCTCTCTTGGAAACCCCAGTTCAGTGACCAAATACTATTTCTTAGCCAGAATGTTTGGTAGACGCTATGTTTATTTTCTTTTTATATATTCGCACATGTCGGCCGCAAGGTAAATAATTTGGTCTCATCTGCGTGTCTGGGGAGTTTAAGGTGTTGCTTCCTAGAATCTTTAACCCGGTTTGATTCCTTCCAAAGACAGCTTTATAGGATAGATCTTTCCTTCTTGTGTGTATCTGTTTATGGGACTGGAAAGGGGGGAATCCCGGAACCCCTGCTATTGTAGACCCTGACCCTCTCTGCTCAAAGCATCTGAAACCTGATGGGCTGATCTCATTCTCCTTCTCAGTTAGTTTACTGATCACAACCGACACAGGAGGAAAGAGGACACTTGGCTCCTAATTCCAAGTTACAGTCTCTCACTGAGAGGCAATCAAGGCAGGAACTCAAAGTAGCTAGTCAGATAACAGTCTAGTCTAGTCCAAGAGCCTAGAGTTATAAGGACTTCCTGTTTGCCTGCATGCTCAGTTTTTCATGCTCTCTCTTTACCCCTTTACCCATGCAAGGACCCCAGGGAGTGATGTCATTCATACAGATGTGGGTCTTCCTGTATCCATAAACAATCCAGACAACCCCCCATGGACATGCCCATCAGCCAACCTGGTCTAGGCAGTTCAACAACCGAGGCTGTCTTCCTATGTGATCTTATGTTGTGGCATGTCCACATTGGAAACTAGCCAGCAGAATCATGCCGTGTCTGTGTTTCCTTGGGGCAGTCTTGCAGTTTTAATTATAGACATATAAATTCCCTGTGAATACCCTGGAGGGGACTTTCCTACTCTGTTCACTGAGATGTTTTTGTGGGGTTCGCACTCTGAAGGCATGTTTATCCACTTATCAGAGTTCACATGCAATTCTTTGAATTTCCTTCCTATTGTTTTCCATTTGGTGTCCCAAGTTTGACCACCATGCCCTTCTTTCTCAGCAATCTATATTGTTTTCATTATAGTATTATGTATTATTAATATATACTATATGAATCTTTATTAATTTCAGCATAGTGTGAGTTTAAATAGAACCTCCCCAAGCTCACATTTCCCTGCAGCATCTCAGCTTCTCCACATTCCCTTTGTCTGCCTCCTGTTCTCTGATCCCTTATCTCTTCTTTACATTTGGAATCTTGCAGACATGACCCATAAATCCTCTGACACGAGCTACTATTTGTTTGCAATGTTGACTGCCCCGGGGAGCGAGTCTTTGGAGGCAGAGTCTCCGTCTGGTCGTTTGCAGCCTCTTTCTTCCCTATCTCATCAGAAAGTATTTTTTAGACAGGCTTTATTTATATTGCTTCTTATCTTTAAATGAGAATCTTGCTCTTTTTTTTTGTTCACAAATTCACTTTAAAAATGTATAGAGGACATCCAGAGGACATTTTACAGGGTATAACATACATTCCTGGAGTAGAGTTTTGTTAAGGGTGCAATTTCCCTGCTCCATGAAGAATGCTTATGATGTGTGCATGCATGAGTGTGTACATGTATACATTATGCGTGCAGATATACATCTATGCGTACGTGTGCATGCACTGTGTGTGCATGTATGTAGGTATGTGTGCATGTATGCATTATGTGTACATATATGCATGTATTTGTGCATGTATACACATCTGTGTGTGTTTGTACAGTCTGTTACTTTAAAAAAGAGCTTAGTGGATTTCTCATTCCATTAAGTGGCAACTGTTCATGTATCTGTCTTGCCATGTAGGCCACAGGCTTTCTTTAAAAACAACACATTTCTTCTTGTGCACATTATAGAATGGGGCTTGTAGCTGCTGTCAATGTCCAAACAGTACCCTAAAGAATGCTCTGACCCGAACACTGGGCAAAGAAGAGCATATAGGGAAACAGAGGCATAAAGCATGTGGGCGATGTTTTGTCATTGCCTTTGTGACCCAGTACTGTGACTCCAGTGCTGTGGCCTTGCCTTCTTAGAGCTCCTCTCACTTCTGTGACACTTGGGTTTCTTCCAGAGGTCTAAACTATGAGAACAGGTCAAAATCTGCTCCCTGGAAGATGGCAAAGTCCCCACTGTGTTATGATACTGGAAGTAGAAGGCAGTGGAAGAAGATCTGGGAACTAGGAGGGTTGGCTACCAAGCCCTCCAGACCTCAGAAAGTCCCAGCAGTATGGGCGTGCAGGCTCCCAGCCATGGGTACTCAGGCTCTCGGCTGAGATTAGGCTCCATTTCTTGAATATGGTAAAGAAGCAGAGTTTTCTAAACGGACACAAGCAGGAGGCACGAAGCTGGTGCAGGGATGCACGTGTATTTTCTCAGCCAAAGCAAACACAAGTGACCTGAAGGTGCCGGGGTGAAAGACCAAGCTTTGGGGAGACATACTGCTTTACATTCTTAGCTGTGGGGGGCACCTCTGCTTACAAAACAAAGCTTTAGGCTGTACCAGGACACACTTCCTGTGGAGTCCGTCCAACCGTTGGAATCACCCTGACCATGGTAGCATCTGTCAAACGGGAGCATGGGTTTTTGGGTAATGACATCATAGTCACAAAGAACATCATATTTCTCTTGAAATGCAATTGTTGCTCTCTTCAAAAGGGAGTCTGCCCATTAAAAAACAAACAAACAACAACAACAAAACTCCAAAAAACAAATGAGTGCTCGGCTCATCTAGAAAGTCAGTTTCTGCAAAGGACACCTGATAACACCCAGAGTTGGCACAGTCGTTCTTGCCCAGTGCTATGACACGAGTGGCTTAAACAACTCTGCATTCTTAAGTCTGGAAAAGAACTTGAAAAAGGAAGCCGTCTGATGAAATCTGAACTTGAAAAGACAAGATAACACGGTCTTTAATGCATAGCTGAATGAATGAATGAATGAATGAATGAATGAATGAATGAATGGGTTGGCTAGTTCATTTGTTTCTCGAATGTTATTGCCAGACAACATACTATGGAAAGGAACAAAAATAGATATGGCCTTTGGCCTTGTGAAATATGCAGTCTAGTCTGGGAGAGAGACAGGAATCAAATCACCATAGCAACAGATAAAATTAAACTACAAGGTGACCTTTGACTTCTGTTACAAGAGCATAAATGTGTATGGACTGCCTCATACTGGCAGAAGAGTTGAAAAGCACTGAGCAGGAGTGACATTTTTATAGGTCCTGATGCCCTGATTAAGAAGTGCTGAGCACTGTTTTTTTTTTTTTTTTTTTTTTTTTTTTTTTGGTAAACAAACACTGATTACTAAACATAGATGCACACACAGACACCCATGTACATACATGGACAGACAGATAAACATGCACACAAATAGATGGACACACACACACACACTTTCTTTCCTCTGTACCTAGAACAAAGGTTTGAAGGTTGGAGGAACCAGCCTGCTCCCAGAGGCAGGCAGCATCAGGCAGGTGACAGAATCCTGCCTGAGAGGCATAAGTAAGTGATGACTTGGGCAGCTCCGACGTTCCCCCTAAAGGCTCTGGCCAGAGTCCTTCAGACACAATAAAAAATATTGATTTTGCTGAAATAATTTTTAAAAATGTGAATTTCAAGGTTTCTGGATAATCCACCCACTCTCAGTCTGGAACAATTTTGCCCACGAAGACACGTGGCCACTGCGTTAAGATAGTACATGTCACAGAAGCAGAGGGGCCTCCCCTTGGCTGCCCTTCAGTCGCACAGTAGCTCTCTGTGCTGTCAGATGCATTGATAGAGGCAGTACCATGTATGGTTAAAGAACACAGTTCATACAGACTCAGTGCTGGCTGGGGTTGCAGGCACCCACAGGGCCTGTGACACCCTCACAAATAAGAGGAAGCTATGTGCCACACAGAACATGCAACACAAATATACTGAACATGTAATGTCAGGGTGGGTGGTTCCCCCTTAACTAGTGGGTTCTTGGGTATTTTGACCTAGAAGGCAAATATCTTGTTTCTCTTCTCTATGAATCAGTTCGATACTGTTAGTGAGTACCTTGTCTTTACCTTGTCAGTATGAGGGATTTAGGTTCCTGTATGAGTTCTCTCTGTGACATTTTATGCAAGAAATATTTACATGGAAGGAACTTTCAAGCCTCCTTTATCATGTGCTGTCAGGGGGCACCTCCCATGCAGCCGTAAGTTTCCTCATAAACTCTGAGGCCTAGACCGTTTATGTCTTGCAAGTGTTTGCTGGAATCCAAACCAAAAGCTGCAACTCTATTCTAACACGACAAAAGCCTTATCATGTTTGTAATTCGTATGTTCGAATTAGGGTCACACATGTTACCCTTTTGTTCTAGGGTGCACGCTCTCTAGGTCAGGAAAAAAATCTACTCTCTGAGGCATTTATACTGTTTACTACTGTGCCTGGAATATGAGAAAGGTCAATGTGCAGATAAGAAAATGAGAGAGAAAAGGCATATGAAATATGGAAGGTATGAGGGGGCTGGACATCTGGCTTAGTGGGGAGAGGTTCTTGCTGATAAGCCCAATGAGCAAGCTCAACCCTTGGGACCCACACAGTTCAGGGAAAGCACTGAGTTCTGTGCATGGGCACTGTGGCACAGGCGGGCTCACATACAGAAATAAGTAAATTAACGCAGAGAGCCAAGAATATAAAATAAGGTGTTAATAACACAGTCGAACATACAACAATTGAGGTAAATCGCCTATGATCTTTAATTTAAAAATTTAAGACTTGAATGTGTGCTATCTAGTGGTTCTCCAGATGGTATTTACTGATTCCTGTCCATTGGCCAGACACTACACTAATTATTTTTAAGTGTATTATCTGAGTTCATCTTTGCAAAAACTGTGGGCAGTGCCCGACTTGCAATGGGTTAAGTGTTAATTTTTGGCTACACGGTGAGATGTAAGTGATTCACCTTAGGTAGAAACCATGCCCCAAAGTTTGATGGTACCTCGTGCTTCATTCTTCTCTGATGATGCTGGCTGCAGCTCCGAGCTATAGCTCACCCTCGACCCTGTGCAGCAGGGAAACCCTAAGCAGTCCCCTCCCTGCTGAACCGTGATGCTCACCAGACTGGGTGGATCGAACGCATTTTCTAAGCGGGATATTTTCGTTTTGTAACCAGCTCGTGGGGATATGAACCCATCATTAAGTCCAGGGTGAGAATCAGGGAACACTAGCCTGTGTCTTTAAATACAACACAATTAAAATCATGAGACAGCTTAGCAGTAAAGTCGTTAAGGTCTTACTCATCGGCGTTCCAAGAAAGGAGAGTTCAGCGGTAGGCACACAATGTTACATAGAGAAACAAGCTATGCTGGGTTTCAAGAGGCATGCTGCCCCAGGAAAATACAGCCTAGAGGCACAAAGGATGGAAAGCACATCACAGTCAGAAGTAAATCAAACACGCAAGAGAGTGTGAACGGAAACTGGCAACACACTCACTTTTGGCCTTTAATATGTGCAGACAGTTATACTTATTTAATAACAAATTTAAGAAAGATAATGGCAATAAAAGAACAGACGCATACCACACTTAAGTTCTCAAAAAAAAAAAAAATAGAAAACATTTTTAAAACGTCCATAATGCATTAATATAAACTAATCATATATTTGTTTGCAAAATAAATCTTAGTATATTCTCAAAAATGGAAGTTTTATAATAGCAACGCTTAAACATACTTTCATTAAAATATATATACATTTCAAATGCCAAGTCAAATAAAACAAACCCAATCTCATAAAATTAAAACAAAATCCCATATAAGTAGCTTTTATACCTATGAGGGGGGAGAAATGCAATTCAGAATTACTTTCAAAACAATGAAAAAGCTGGTATGAAAAAGTGTGGAATGTTACCATGGTTACATGCAGAGCAAATGCACAGGTTTTAAACATTTCATTATTAACAAAAAAGAATAGAGACAGAATAGGTATCAGTAACCCTCGGAAGGGAAAGCCACCTGCCTTAGGAAAGAATAGAGATAAAATGGGACATGGTGATCATTAGGAAGAAAAGAGGCACCATGATTTATTCTTAAAATCTGATCTCCGTCAGATGAAGACAGAATACTCACTCCTAGACAGCTAGGACAGGAGTAATGAAGCCCACACCCACAAGGCCACACCTACTCCAACAAGGCCACTCCTCCCAACAGTGCCAGTCCCTGGGCCAAGCATATACAAACCATCACACAGAGAGATCAATACTGGCACACTTCTTGTTTTCTCCGTATTCAACCTGCCACCCCAGTCCATGAAATCCTGACATCTATCTCTAGAGTGGGACATTTCACCTCCATTTACCAAACCAAGAAAGTCCTTTGCATGTGTGCCCAGAGATTTGTCTCTTAAGTGATCATAGGTCTTATCAAGTTCCTGATCAATTTAAACACCACAGAAAGATGGCAATATATCCTCAGAGAATCCTCAGAGAAAAAAAAAATAATTCAGTGGCTTCAAAAGATGTGTGTGTGTGTGTGTGTGTGTGTGTGTGTGTGTGTGTGTATCCTTGGACATTGAGTAGTGATATCTCAGAAGACCTCTTGACTTCTGAAATGCCATCATGTTTTCAGTTTACCCTATGAAAGACCCTGTCTATGTTCATGAAAGTCCTAAGACAAGTTACTGTTGAAGCATCTTTTTAACAAAAGCAAAATGCATTTTTCTGGAACCAGGTCTTCCTGCAATGGCTGCATTCCTTTGGACACTGCTCAGAGTCTGCCAAGAACCTAACTACTTGTAGGTAACAGATTTATCCAGAAAATGCTTTTTCATCACCTAGAAGGAAACCAAGAAAATGCTTTCAATAATTTGTAAAGATAATTCTATCTGAAACAACTTTTTACTCTTTGGGGAAAGATATTTTCAACAAAAATATTATCTTCTCCCCTAATACAATCTGATATTTGAATCATCAAAAAAGAAAAAAAAAAGACAGAAAGAAAGAAAAGAAAAAAGAAAAAAAGAAAAGAAAAGAAAATCTGATCTCCAGAGCTTATCACTCTCACATCTGAAGAGATAACCTGAGAAAGGTCTATAAATCCAGCCACAAAAGAGAGAGAAAAAAAAAAAAAAAAGACTCTGGCAAGGGATGTCTCGGGAAAGGTTTCCTAACAGTTTGCTGTGTCCTGCCGATGCGAATACATTTTGAAAAGCTCAACGAAACAGGTGCTTTTTTTTCTGGAAAATATAAGACTGGTCAAAGCAGACCCAGGATGGAAAAAAAATCTGAGCAGGAAAAAGAATAGAGTCTGTGAAAATCTGCGAGAGTGTCAAAGCTCACTCCAGGAAGAGCTCTGGGTTTATGAACAAGTGTTTTCTCCAAATCCGAGGAACAGATAATTCTTTTGCTCTATAAATGGAGAGGATGGAGGAAGATCCCAAACTTCCTAGTTGGTTTTATGAAATGATCCTGACCCTGATTTCAGAGTTAACAACAGAACAAGGGAGGAGAGTACAGTTATCTCCCACCCCACAGCCACAAGGATGCCTACAGCTCAGTCTGATACTGTGTCAAAAGCCCTGTGCTCTGGCTGAGTCTCATCTTGCCCTCAATAAGTGAACACATGCATTGTTGAGGTTTTCCCAGAGTCATACAGATACAGAGGAAGATGATTGAATGATCAGACTGAACATGGGGACCCCAAAGAAGAAGCTAGAGAAAGGACTGAAATAGCTGAAAGATTTGCACCCTCATGGGAAAAACAACATCATCATCAGCCAAGGCACTGAGGTGGAGAGGGTGATTGGGAGAGAGAGCACCTACACAGAATCAAGTTGAGGGGGAGAAGGGAGGGAGTGGTGGAGGAAAGGCATAGCATTTGCAATGTAAATCCAAAGAATATCCAATAAAAAAAAGAACACCATAGCTTGTATACACAGGCGAGATGAGAGATGAAGGATCCCAAAACAGCATCATATAAATCAGGGTGAACCAAGTGTGACTAGCACACTGGGAAGAAACAAGGCTGTTGTGACTTGGGAGAAAGGGTGGGTTTTAAACCAGGAATAACATAAGCAGTGTCAGAGTATTGGGCACACCTGTCCTCTTCACACCTCTGCAAAATTTTGGACACTCGGGCCAGCTCGAGGCAACAGTAGTTGGTGACAGAGTCACAGCCATCATCAAAAAATTTCAGAATAATGTATGAGATTTTCCCTTAAAATTTAAAATAACTTAGCAAAATTAATGACCCACCCCCCCATCAGTATAATGACAGCAGCCTTAGTAAGCCCTGTGGCAACTTTAAAAGCAGCTTTTCAGAAACATAATGGCACCTTATTGGTCATGTAAAGTACACTACAAAATATCATGAAGCTATATTACCAAAACATATAAGTGGGCTACGTTATTTCTGAAGAGAATGATGTGTTACAAATGCATTGGTTTTCCAAAAAACACATGCATTTAACTGATCTCTTGTTGCCTTCCCAATGATAATTTTCACAAGCTGAAAACGTGATTCTGATCACCCAGAACTAAAGGAATGGGGTTCCACAACGGCATCTGAGACTGCTGCAGAGACAAGAGGGAGGCAAAAGGCGTCACCTTTCAAATAACCGGTAAAAGAAAGTGTAAAAACTAAGAGTTGCTAAAATGAGACATTACTAGCAATTTTCACCCACTATCTTGGGTATTAGAGGTATTTTGTTGTGTTCTTTTTTTGTTTGTTTGTTTAATTTTTAAAGAGTTTACTACAGATTCACAGGTGGGAGCTGAGGGGATAATAGAGAGCGTGCCATTTGGGTTAGGTATGGCAAAGGTAGGGGCTTCAGAGAAACAGGAAGGAAGCCCTGGACCCCAGAACAAAAGTGTACTTAGTAGAAACAGAAGAGAAGAGAGGGGTGGGGGAGAAGATGGGAGAGGAGGGAAAGGGAGAGGAGAGGAAAAGAGAGAAGAGGAGGGAAGGGGAGGAGAAAGGAGGGGAGGAAAGATGAGGGGAGGGGAGGAAAGGAGAGAAGAGGGGAGGGGAGGAGAGGAGAGGAGAGGAGAGGAGGGAAGAGAAGAGAAGAGAAAAGGAAACAAAAGTTATTTCTGCTTGAGTCAGGAGACTCCCAGAGCTAAGTGAACCTCCTGACAGCTCATGGCCCCTGCACCTGTGTGAGAAAGAATGCTGGGAAGAAAAGGTACATCATCTCATTAAAGACAGAATTTTTCATCCTCTCTTCTCCCAGAATGGCTTACAATAGACCCACCTTTCTGAGGTGTGGTCCCTCAGAGAGATTGACTGGCCCAACTGGATTAATTGTTTATGTTTTGGGTAGCAACATGCCACCCTCTAAAAACTAAGCTCTGGTAGGGGTCAGCCCAGGGGCCAGAGCCCCCAAACACTTTTGGCATGTTAAAAGTCGATTTTGTCACTAATGCCAAAAAAAAAAAAAAAAAAAAAAAAACAAAACACTGTAGAGGTTTGGGTGGGGAATGTGTCCCCCCACAGGCTCACATTCGTAATCCTGGTCTCTGGCAGTATCGGGGAGAGAATGGAACTTTTGAGATGTGGAGCCCAGCTAGAGGCCAGGCTTAGGGACTACATCAGTTTTCTGCTTCCAGATCCTTCCCTCTGTGAGCAAGCTCAGTCCCAGGCTCCTGCTGCCACAGCCAGCCAGCCAACGGGCCCTGTCTCCTCTCTTGATATGTCTCTGTCACAAAGCAGAGATACAATGGATAATTAATACAACCAATCAGTTCCAAACTGATTAAATATGTGGAAAAAGGAATCTGAGCAAAAAAAAAAAAATAAGTAAAATGAGCACAGGGTCAGAAGAAACTGAGTGTTAGAGACAGAATTGATTTTTAAGTAAAAATCTTGAAGAAACAATAAAAGTAGTTTGGGGAAATTAAACACACTAAACAATTATAGAGCTTAATATCCACCCGAATTGGTATGATGGAATGTTTATGATAGGTGAAGGTTAATACCCTCAGAGCCGGAAGTGTGCGTTTGCACATGGATACATGTGATGTCTATACACACAGTATCAAAGAGTGAAAACCCGTACTGGGACAGAATAATTGTGAGTTTCCAAGAATGAAAGACGCAGACGTTCAATCAGCATGGAAAATGTAGATTCCAAAGTTAACAGAACAAATGCGAAGCAATCTATCCAGCTCAGGAATACAAAGTCACCTCTGCTTTTCCCAGTGAACGAGAAGAAACCCAGTCATGCGGCAGTGAAGGGCACTTAGCCAGTGTGGCTGGAAACCAACTGGGCTGGGACAATGTCACTATTTTTCTTGTTATGAGACTTTATCATGGTACTGTTGAGCTGAGGAAAACAATACTAACAACCCTTGAGACCTATGAGGCCAAGAGACTGGGCAGAGACAACACAAAGGGCGGGGCATGTAGGATGTGTTTAGTAAGCATCCCCCCAAACTGCCTTTCTATGTGGGTAATGTTTGATCTCATAATGCACTCTAGCCCCAAGAAAATAATCAGAGATATACACATGTATGGTGTATGTATGTATAGATTTGTGTGGGTGCAAATGTGTTTGTGTGTTTATGTGACTAAACTGTTATAGCAGCTGAATTTAAAATAGTAGGGAGCTGAAAGACACCAAAATGCTCAGAGTTGGGGACTTAGTTTAATAGACTAAAAGTCCAATCAAAATTTGATAATGGTAAGACACTAGAATCATGTTCCCAAAGAATATTTAAGGACACTGGGGTAAAGCTCACCATAAAATGTTTGAAGAAAAAAAAAACAAGATACAAAATGTGCCATGTATCTGATTGTCTACATAGATAGATATTGAAGGATTTTGGGGTCCATTTATCAGAGACAGATACTATGATCATAGAGTTAAGTCATGATTATTTCTGGCGTGTAAGGTTATGAATTTAATTTTCTTAATGCTTTTCTGTATGTTTCCCCATATTAATGACTTTCTTGGTTTGGACAAAGTGTCTCAGAACAATGCTGGGACATTTTTACTTAGCCACTAGTGCCCAACAGATGTTTGCCATCGCTATGGCTCCTCCAGCTCCTGGAGCCCAGTTCTCCCTGTGACTTGTGCTCCACAGCTCCTGAAGCCAGTTGCTCCTTGTCTTGGAGTCTGGCTGGCTTCGCAGGCTGGCCATTCACTCCTGCTGTCAGAGGAGAGCAGCCTGGAGCAACTCCTCAAGGCTGAGTTCCCCCCCACCCTTCAGCAACCTTCCTCCTAAACCATTCTACTAAAAAAAAATATATCACCCAAAATCACGCCTAATCACCACAGCAATTCAACATCCTGTTCGCTTACCATATAAGGGAACTCTGGAGTTCTAGCTCTGCGAGCCAGAGTTCCTGCTTCTGAGATGGTACACATGTAGGGAAGACCTGGTCTACTCTGTGACAAACAGACTGGAAGCATGGCATCCACACTGCACGAAACATATTTGAAAGTTTTCCCAATTGATCTGAAATTCAAATTGAATGGGGAAGCCAGTAATCATTTGGCAGAACGATCCCGAATGATCTGTATTTCCCATGCTTTCCCTCCAATAATGTTACAGGTGATGGAACCAGTGGTCAGTGAGGCCTCAGTCCTTCCTACGCTCTCCCATCCATCAGCAGGGCCTGAGTTTGAAACCAGTTTCTCTTCTGGCCTTCGGGGATGCTGAGCCTGCCTCGAGGTCTTCTGTAGCTGTGTCTGAATAATTCACCAGCTCAGCACAGATGGATTTTGCTTTGGTTCTGGATGATAGCACCTCCAGTGAACCACCAGAAGCCAGCAGAGCATGGGGGGTAGAGGCTAAGACAGAGGGGGCTTTGGGACAAAGTCCTTAGCTGTATGTGGCTTGTGCACCCTGCCTTATCTGATTCTGGTGAACAAGGTCCTCACCATGGTGGCTGTGTTGTGGTTCTTGCACCAACCAGCCTCTCTCTCAGAGTTTAATTCTGATGCACACAAACAGAAGAGCTGTCCAGGACTGCTTCAGGAACTCAGTAGCTCTAGCCAGACTTCACTTGACTGAGGAATTCCTTCCCATGGCACCCAAGAGGGCTTCCCCAATTACCAATACTCCATCAGGTTCCAGAGATAAAACAGTGCCCACACTGTATCTGCTTGCCTTAATCAAGCTGATGAAAACATATCGATGGACCACTGGGCTTACCTGTCCCAGCAAACATAACTTGCATATTGGCAGCTAGTGGCCCCTCCTTGTAGAATGATGTAAGGATGGTCTTTATCAATGACCTGTGTATTCAGGAAAGATCTGGAAATTATGGAGAAAAATACCCTTGCAACTTCAGTAGTATACTTACAACATTCTGCAACAGGCAAGATAACTTTCTTTCTCTCCTTGTTCGTTGACCTTAGTCCAGAGTACTAAAGTCACCCAGGGAGAGCCAGCTCATCTTGCTCTATTGTTTCTGGCTCACCAAGGGAGGGAAGGTGAATTCAGCAGGGTCTCTTCAGGTATGTATGGCCAGCCTGGACATTAGCAGGTTCTGTTGCCCTAGTCTAAGTCCTCTGCCAAGGTCAGATGTTGCTGGCATCACCTTCCTGGCTGCTCCATTGGCATACCAGGCTTCTCTAGTGGAAGCAGAGTCAGATGCAGCTGCATGGAGCTTGGCATTATGAATTGTACCAACCTCGAGGTCCTCTGGGGGTTTCAGACATCCGCACTGCTACAGACATCCCCTATACCTGGGTTTCTGGCTGCTGTGCTGAGGGAGGTGTTGAATGTCTGCCACACTTTGGTAGGTAAGCATGGGTATGCCGGGCCTCTGCTGCCTGGGGTGATGGTACTGGCCAAATATAACTTGTCCAAAAATGCAAGGGTGGTGTTTTCAGATTTTATATCTTTTAAAAAAGAAATTGAAATGTTTGAACACACGCACACACATACACACACACTTAGACTGAGATTGCTTGGGATTGCCACCCAAGTCTAAATACAAGAGTCAATTATATTTCTTGTTCATCTTTTCAGCATCACCTGGAGCTAACTCATTTTCCTCTTTTGCTCCCTCTCTCTCCCTCCCTCCCTTCCTCTCTCCCCTCTTCCCTCCCTTCTTCCCTCCCTTCTTTCTTTCTATCTTTCTTTCTTTCTTTCTTTCTTTCTTTCTTTCTTTCTTTCTTTCTTTCTTTCTGTCTTTCTGTCTGTCTGTCTTTCTTGCTTTTTCTTTCTGTCTGTCCATCTGTCTTTCTTTCTTTCTTTCTTTCTTTCTTTCTTTCTTTCTTTCTTTCTTTCTTTCTTAGTTGCTTGCTCTTTTCTTCCTCCTTCTTCTTTCTCTCCCTCCCTCCTTCCTTCCCTCCCTCCTTTCTTTCTCTCCCTTGCTCTCCCCTCCCCCTTCTTTCTTTCTCCCTCTTCACATTCTTCGTGTCAGTTTGTAAAAAAGGTAGGGTATTAGAAAATCCTAGATTTAAAATTTTCAAAGTAGGTCTGCTCAGTCTATGGCCCCTTAAAATTCAATGCAGCCAGGCCTCTGCCTTTGGAAGCTGCGTGTGGCTTCTATCACAAGAAGGCTGTGCCAACCTCAGGGGCTGAGGTCAAATACCCCATCGACAAAAGAAGACACATCTGTCCATACTACAGAGGCAAGGGAGACCATACCAGGACCTCTGAGCAAAGTGCATTCCAGTTAGTGCCTTGGCAGGTAGAGGCTGAGCTCACAGCCAGGCAAAGAGAAGGCCTACCCTTAAGTTAATGCTTGCTTGAGAGAAATCAGTCAGAAGACCAAAGCCCTGTCCATTATATTGCACTGTGCTGTATTATATTATATTACATAGGCAAGGTCAATGTTTACAGAAACTGTAAAGGTGGAACTCTTTTGTCTGAGTGAGGATAGGATAAACAGAGGGCATTAGTCACCCACCCTTAGGAAGATCTCCCCCGCTCTTGAAGAGACAGAAAGGATGGAACCTGGGAGGCAGGGAGAACAGCGAGGACACAGTTCAGAGCTTGAGCAGGGTGCAGGCCACAACCAGCTCTGCTCTGCCCATGCTTCTGGGCATCATTGCTTCTTGCTTCTTCCTAATCAGAACATCATATATTCTCATACCCGCCCTCGCATCTTTCCTTGGTCCCCTGTCCCTCTCTTCAAAACCCATCCCCCTCCACTTCCCTTTTTTCCAGTTGTTCATCATACGTTTCCTGTAACAAGATCCCTGCTCCTGACCTCTCCATTAAACCTGTACACCTTTGACTTTGGTGAGAACTTGTTCTCCCTCCAGCACCCTTTAATGCTTTTTCGGATTATCGGTAGCTGCTCATATTCCATTCTCCGTGGAGCTCACCATCTAAAAGTGAGAGATGTTCACCGCTCCACAGGCTGCTTCTGGATAGTGGTCACATCTCCAGAGCATTCCATCTTTCTGGATGTCACCTTGTCTTACAAAGAGCAATCCATTTATAGCCGCTACCCTTCTCTCTTGTCTCTGCAGACTTCCTCCCTCGATCTAATGAATTTATAGATTAACTCAAGACTTTGTGTGTAAGCTCCATAGAGCCTAGATGGTTTCAATAACACTGTGGTGGACTGACCTTGTACTCTCAGGCATCCTCAGGCTCAGGTGGCTGAGGTCACACCTGGGTGGCCATACCACACAGCCATGATCATAAGTTCAAGTTTCCCCTTCTCAATATCGAGTCTTCCCTCAGGATCTGCAAGTTTTGTCATTCCAGCAAAGCAACTCTTCCACTGCTCTGGATATACGTCCCCCCCTCATGTGTGTGTGTGTGTGTGTGTGTGTGTGTGTGTGTATGTGTGTGTGAATTCATAGCATACTTATTCTAGATAAAAACAATACATTTGTTATCTTGTTGGCTTAAATATAACACAACGAGTTGCAATTTGTTAGAAAGCAAATCCTTGATCTGTGAAAACACTTTGCTAACAACAAATACTAAATAAAGTTAACAAAATTTTCGAACCACGTACCTTTCCCTGTAAAAGGAACATACATCTTAATGAGAGCATACGAACGTGGATCTGTCCCTTTGGGGATAATATCATGCCTGTGCTTCACGTCCTGTTTAGGAAAGTGAAAAGTTCACCCTGAAATGGAGGTGTCAGTGCCCACGTTCCAGGGACACTCACCTCAATGGATACTTAATGGCTGCCAGCTTCTCTTGGCTTATGGCCATACACCCTCTACCACTGTCTCCGTATGGACACTCCCTCTCTGATGGTGTGGGCTGCTGCCCCTGTCTGTCTCTCATAATCACACCCAAGAAAGGACTTAGCCTCCACTCAGAAAGTCCAGGATTGTCTCTTCATTTCAAAATTCTTCCCAAACCATGCCCTTAGGGCTCTCTTTTGGTTTATGCAGTAACATCATCAGGCCTGACATTAGAATGTGTATTGGGGGAGCAATTATTCAATGTATTGACCTCTCTGTAAAAAAGGTTTGAGGTAAAACTAAATCCACACCAACTGGCTACCTTACCCTATATCACAAGAGTGACCCTAGACTCAGTTGGGTGCAAACTTACATGAATTTTCTTACCTATGGAGAAATAGTAAAAAAAAAAAAAAAAAAAAAGTAACAATTGAATTTGGCTTACATCATTGGCTAAGGTTTTATTCCCTATTGCTAAAACATTTTAATTGCATTGAAAAGGTAGGCAAGGCTGGATTGAGGCCCCTCCTGCAGCTATTGGCAGGGGACACCTCGTGCCCACCTTACTGGGTGCTCTGGGTGAGTTCAGTCAGTGTGATTCACCAAAGGTCAGCTGAATTTCAGAAGGCAGTTGTGACATTCGAGCTTTGTGATATAATGAGAACATGGAATCAATTTTCTGCTGACTTTGAACAGCTAAGAGGAAAGAATTGAGCTTTTCCCCAGTAGGAAGGCTTTCAGTATGTAATAGAAAACAGGAAGTGAGGTGGCTTTCCCTATTCTTGAAAAGTATAACCCAGAGGGCTCATGTTGTAGGTAATTCTGGCCTTCCACTCTGCAAACTCGTTCCTAGGTATTGTTAGTATAAGTTTACCTGCCTGTGATGTTTACATGGGAAGGAGGAAGAGGAGGAACGGGTACCATGTTGAGTACTGAGTAGCAGGAAGCTGTACCAAGTGCTTGGTAATTATTAAACCAAGGAATCTATTGCTGTCCTGAAGTTAAGGAAACACAAGAGAAACCAGGCAGCTCCTCAACATCCCGTAGCCCAGGAACATGTGGCCGTGGGGATTCTGATCCAGCCTATCCAGTGACTTATTGGTGTGGGACAATAGTCATCGTCTGCAGGATGCCTTATGCTATTCTTCAAAAGGGCAGGAAGAAAGAGTGAATTCTCAGAAGTTGGGTAGGCTGGAGCTTGGGGTTAAACACAGAGACTTAAAGATATTAAGCAAATGCTGTGTTATTAAGCAACATCCACAGACCAAGTATAAAATGTCTAGACTTCTTGATGTAGGTAGGTGGAAAATGGAAACTATCTAATAATGTCTTCAGATACCATGAAACACATGTTTACCCTGTGTCTTGCTGTTCTGCCCACTCTGAATGTGATAGCATCTTGACGTGTGTCCATCCATCACCTGCCTCCTGGTGACTGCATCTCTTTGATTTTGCCTATAGGTAGCTGGTGGTGGTTTGTATATGCATGGCCCTGGGAGTGGCACTATTTGGGAACATGGCCTTGTTGGAGTGGGTATGGCCTTGTTGGAGGAAGTGTGTCACTTTGAGTGTGGGCTTTGAGAATTCTCATCTCCGCTGCCTGGAAGCCAGTCTTCTCCTATCGGCCTTTGGAACAAGAAGTGGGACTCTCAGCTCCTCTAGCTCTGTTTCTGCCTGAGTGCTGCCATGCTCCCACCTTGATGATGATGGACTTAACCTCTGAACCTGTAAGCCAGCCCCAATTAAAATGTCGTCCTTAAAAGAGTTGCCTTGGCTATAGTGTCTGTTCACAGCAGTAAAGCCTTAACTAAGACAGTAGCTCAGGTTGATTATCTGTTGGGGCCTGACATCTCCGGAGATCTGGCTTTAGGAGAGATCAGTGTTATATAAAAATACAGATTTTTATTGAAAGGGCCTTTGATTGGTGCATGGAGACCCAGCTTGGGTTCTGAGTTCCAACCCAGATAGCTGGGCTTTATTCTGGTATTCTGGGATGAACAAAGCTGACAGCACCCCACTCCTCAAAGTGGCTCATCCTTCTGAAGGTCCATGCCTGCTGGCTCTTGCACAACCTGCTTGCTGCTGCTGGTTCTTGTGCAAGTGTGATGGTCAGCTGTCCCTTTTGTTTTGTGCCACATCAGCACAAGCTAAAGTTATCTGGTGAGTAGTAATTGGGACAATGTCTACATCGTTTCTCTCTGTGTGTGCAAGCAGCACCACCCCTGGGCAGGTGGTTCTGGCTGTTATACGCAGGCTGCGAAAGCTGTGGGGACCAAGCCCGTAGGTAGCCAGCGTTCTTCCCACATCTCCGTACGACTTCCAGCCCCCAGGTTCATCAACAGAATATGACGTGAAGATGAAATAAACCTTTTCTCCCTTTGGGTTAGTGTTTTGTCAAAGTGACAGAGAAGCAACCCAAGGCAGCAGATGAAGCCCCAGCACTCTGATTTTTAGCTGCAGTGTCCCCACTGGCTGACGAGACCCTGTACCCACCACACTGCCCGGTGCTAACCACACTGAATGCATCCTGCTTCCTTCATATTTCTTTCTGTAAAGTCTCTATAAAGTGCTATGCCCCTTTAAAACTGTGTGCTATGTCTTGTCTTACTGTGCTGGTTAATTTTTTTGTCAACTTGGCACAAACTAGAGTCACCTGAGAGCGGTGCTCTCATCTGATTGGCCTGCGGGCAAGCCTATTTCCTGATTTGTGATCGACGTGGGAAGGCTCAGCCCACTGCGGGCGGTGTCGTATCTGGGCATATAATCCTGGGATGTTCGAGAAAACAGGGTGTAGACTTGCTTGTGGCTCGATATTCCAGGGCTGGTTGCTGTACATGGGTGTTCTCCCCTTTTTTGGGGAGAAGGGGAGGAATGTTGAAAGGAGGAAGGGAAGAGGAAAGGGGGGGATTAGAAGGATAGGAGAAAGGGGATGTTTCAACCGGGATATAAAGTGAATAAAAAACTTGGTCAATTAAAAAAGGAAAGAAAGGAAAAAGGAAAGGAAAGGAAAGGAAAGAAAGGCAAGCAAACTAGCTGAGAAAGCCGTAAGTAGCAAGTCAGAAGACGGTTCTTCCGTAAGTAGCAAGTCAGAAGACGGTTCTTCCGTAAGTAGCAAGTCAGAAGACGGTTCTTCCGTAAGTAGCAAGTCAGAAGACGGTTCTTCCGTAAGTAGCAAGTCAGAAGACTGTTCTTCTGTGCTCTCTGCTTCCTTTCTTGCATCCAGATTCCTGCTTTGAGTTTCTGCCCCAGCTTCCCTCGGTAATGGACTGGATAACCTGTAAATGGAAGTAAACCCCCCACTCTTTATGCTAATTTGGTCATGGTGCCTATCACAGCAATGGGACAAAATGTCACTGTATAGCTCAGGCTTCCCTTGAACTTTTCAATCTTTTTGCTTTGGCCTCCTGTCTGCTGGGAAAACAGCGCTGCTTGTAAGAGTATATTTTCTACATGGTGTGCTATTTACAAGACATTTCCCAGATTCTAGTGATGTCACCAGGCTACACCTAAAAAGTAGCAGAAGAAAGACCATGAGCTCTAAGTCACCCTGCATTGTACAGGAGACTCTGGCCCAGGGTGGGAAAGAAGAAAAATCAGCAGATTGGAGTGGATGTCTGGGGTGGAGAAATCCCATGCTTTGGGAGCCACATCTTGAAACCTCACAGACATGATGGGAAAAACATTTACAACACCACAGTTTTATTTCAATAATCCAGAGTAGTACACAGAAAGTAAGCAACAATGTGGTATAAAATTGAATAAACCACCAATCAGGCAGATAGATATCAGCGCCAGTTATGGGTCATTCTACTCAACGAGTAGATAACTATTTTTTGTTATTTTGCTTGTTTGTTTGTTTGGAATTAGAATAAAATTACATTTCTCCTCCCTCAAAGCCTTTCCATATGCCCCTCCCCGTTCTCCTTCAAATTCGCAGCCCCCTTTTTTTCTAATTGTTATTGCATGCTATGTGTGTGTGTGTATGTGTATGTGTGTATATGTATAAATGTATATAATTATATAACCTTAGATACACCTGTTTGGTGTATACGTTGTTACTTGTATGTATGTTTTCATTTGGCAGTGGGACAACCAATTGGAGTGCTCTTCCCTGAAGACCGCCTCTCTGGCTTCCAGCCTTCCTGGGTTGCCAATAGTTCTTTCTGTAAGGCTAAGGCCTTATGAGATTTTCCAGTGTGGTTTAGCATGCCCATTGGTATCATGCTTGTTCAGATCCTCACTAATATTCCTTCTGAAAGTAGATTGAAAGAGTCAAAAGTGTAGATCATAGAGTACAAGTCAACAAAGAATTATTATGGAAAAACTTCAGACAGAGAGGAGATTAATTAGAAGTCAGTAGCAGGATAACAGGAAAAATAAACAAATGAACCAAAATAAGACTCTCTGAATACTTGGGAATGAAGCAGCGTTCTTGTAAAGAATATGTGAGCATAAGAGAAAAGTCTGAAAGAGAGGTAGAAAATAATGTTGGTAAAATAAGCCAGGCATTTGAGACACCACTGAAACAGAACATAGAACCTATATGAAGGGTTGTGTTGAAAGCAATGGAACTTTTACCTTAAGAACAGAATAAATACCATGGCACAAATAAATAAAGTTGGAAACAGAAAAATGGTATCAAGAGTAGAGAAACCCCAAGCAAAGACCAAAAATATGGATACCATTTTATCAAGACTGACAAAGAAAGTGGGAGGAAATAAAATTCAAAATTAGGAATTGAATAGAGATTAGCGCTAATATACCCATTTCCAGCACCCTGCAGAATGTAGTGAGGCCTTGTCTCAACATTTCAAAAGAGCTGGGGCCCAGCTCAGTGGTAAAGCGCACACAGCTCCTGTACAAGGCTCTGGGTTCAGTCCCTGCTCTTCCACAATAAGAGTTGTATGAGTATTTTAAACACTTAGATGAATGGGTTAATTCCTTGAAATGAAAAATTACTAAATTTCACTCAAATGTAACAGGCCAACTTAAAGAGTTCCATAACTTTTAAGAAATTAAATTTATAGCCAAAGGTGATAAAGCAAACCAACAAACAAACAATAAACCAAAATGGACTCCCGGCTCGGATAATTTATAAAAATTATGCATGTAAACAATAAAGAATAAATGTAAATGACAAAATAGTGAAAACGTTAAATGATAATAACTAGTAAAACCATAACAGGAGGAGAATAGTAAATGATTACAATAAGAAATAAAAGTAGATAATGAGTGAGTTGATAATTAAAATTAAGAAAACATGGCGATGTCAACTGGTGGAGGAAAATCATTACCTATGACATAGCTCTCAGCAAACTGGAAATGGAAGACGCATCCTCAGTGTGACGTGACAAGAACATTGAGAAACACCCCTGCGTGGGAAGATATCCAGGGCTTCCCCGCAGACCCATTAGAGGTGAGCTCTCCTGTTCTCCCATCAGACTCCAGACCCAGGCAGTGCTACAGGAACCGCAGGACAAAGCAGCATGCAAGCTCTGCATGTCTCAGACAAGTCACAAGCTCCGAATACTTTTCTCCCATGGAAGGAAGCCTCACAAGGTGGTCTTTATGCAGAAGAATGTGATGCAATAAAAAGGGCAAGGACGACAAGATTTTACAGCCACAATTCAATAAAATGCCATGTCACGAAGGGTCCATGCCTTTAATCCCAGCACTTGGGAGGAAGAGGCAGGTGAACCTCTGAGTTGAAGGCTAGTCTGGTCTGCAGAGCGAGTTCCAAGACAGCCATGTCTATACAGAAAATTCCCATCTCAAACCACCCCTCCTTCCCCACACCAAAAAAAAAAAAAAAAAAACAAACATAAACAGAGAAAGCAATAAACACTCTTATTCTATTCTTAGTCAGCATAAAGAGAGAAGGAAAGGGTTAAGACTTCTTGGTTAGGATTGACGGACAAGGTGCTTAGTGTGGCTTGGAGCTTACATTTTTATACTTTGCCTAAATCTTTTAAGGCACAACACCATGGTAACCGCAGTGTTGTGCCTCTTTCTGTTTAAATAAACTTAAACATTCCGTTTCCGATAGGAAAACAATGATGGAGTGCAAAGCCACGCTTATCTGCTCCTCTTGTTTGAGTGTGCTCAGAGGATGCTCGGCGTTGGCACGGAAGCTGGCAAATCTGGAGGCTGAGACCTTGTTCTTTTTCTGGATGGAATTCTGGCCCCTTTGATGACTGTGTGGCCTTGGACAAGATTCCTGACCTCTCTGCCGTCCAGTTTCCAAAGCAGAAAATACCAATCAGACCTACTGCGCACGCAGGTTGTCAGAGTGGTGGAAGAGGGAGTTGAGGTGATAGGCCTAAAAGTCTAACATAAGCCAAGTAAACATGTTAGTAGTTATTAATGGTCAGATGCCATCTAAACCAGAGGCATGACCTGGGGGGTGGGGGAGGAGATAGAGAGAGAGAGATAGAGAGAGGGAGAGAGAGAGGGAGAGAGGGAGGGAGAGAGGGAGGGAGGGAGATAAAGAGAGAGGGAGGGAGGGAGGGAGGGAGAAAGGGAGAGAGAGAGAGAGAGAGAGAGAGGGAGGGAGGGAGGGAGGGAGGGAGGGAGGGAGGGAGAGGGGGGTCTGGGGAACAGAATCAAAAATTACATCTTGAAAATCCATAGTTGAGCCAGTGAGGTGACTCAGTGAGTAAAGTTGCTGCTGACATAACCTGGTGGCCTGACTTTGGTTCCTGGAATCCAAAAGTAGGAAGAGAAAACAGACTCCACAGAGTTGATCGGATCTCTTGATCTCTACGTGTGTGCCATGGTACACAAAGCTATGCACACACTGTGTGGAACACACCACAATGAACACATAATCCATGGAACGAAAGAAGACCCATAGTCATGTGGGGCCAGTACATATGCTATTTCCTGCTCACAGGTCTACTCCAAGAGGAGGAAGGGATATAGGTAGATTTGGAGAATACAGATTTAAGGGGACAGCAAGAACAAGCTGTAAGTGGGCCTCTGTAACCCTTAAGCTCACAGCTTTCACCTCCCTAAAGGATGATCACCTTTCTGTGACAGGATGCTAACAGCAGGCCACTCACAGCCAACATCCCTAGGAACCAAAGTTTGATCATACGGAGTCTAAGAACCACAGAAACATTTGAATGCGGGGAGATTATAAAAATGCTGCCCCTAGACCTCCCGGAATGGATACTGGCCAGTTTGACTAGTTTGATGGGCTAAACCCCTCTGTGAAAGCATTGATCAGGCAATGAGATTTCTCTTGTTCTTTTAAGACGATGACCATTCACCTTTTTTTGTTTCCTTCATTCAAAATGTAAATTTGTAGAAATTCCCCCCACATTTGAAGGATCCTTCTATAGATGAGGGTGCTTCCCAGGGAGGTGAGTTGGTGAGCCTTGCTGGAGTCTGTCACTGGGGACCAGCTTTGAGAACTGAAAAGCCTCATTCACTTCCAGTCGGCTCTATGATTTGTGCCTGGAGTTGAGGATGTGAACTCTCAGCTCCTGCTCAAATCACCATTCCAACCCTCTGCTTTCCCTCCCCAACAATGATGGGGTGATGATGGGGTCTTAGCCTTCTGGAGCCATAAGGGCAAACAAGCCATTCCTTCTGTAAGTCACTGTGGCCATTATGTTTTTATCACAAGTTAACAGTAACTAAAACAGGGATGTGAACAAGGCATGAGCTAGATTAACCAGACCCATGTGCCCTGTCAAAGCTGGGATTTCCCTCCTCATCTAAGAGTAAGATTAAAAGCGCTGCCCAGATCTACAAGCTAGGAGCCGGTTTGAGGCTGCCAGTTCCATAGCCAATGAGACCGACTTGAGAGCAGACCACTGCCCAATCAGTCGGGTTCACTTATGCCAGAGAAGGCCAAGAATATCCCTGACACCTTTTTTGACCTTATCTACAGTTTCCAGCCACAGCTCTGCTGATAGAGGGTAATCTGAGACAGCACTCTCTGCTGAGCTGTTAGCACAGCTGTAGGATTGTTCCCCAAGACTCCCAGAGTTCTCAGTTTTTTTAGGGAATAAAACAGAATCCTTAGCTGTGGGTCGCTGCCCCATCACAAGAGTTCGGGACTTACTGTGTCAGACTCTCTGTTCCTGGTTCTGAAAGATTCAGGCTAGTCCATGTCCCCATTCTTTGCATCATCTCAAGGTACCCTCTTCACTGGATTCTGTGCTTTAGAATGAGTCCAAGGCCAACACTCAGAAGGAAGTAATGGTAAGGGGACATGCTTTAGCAGAATGGTAAGGGGACATGCTTTAGCAGGGAACAAAAGGCATGACAAAGTAAACAACCCTTGAAAGAACACAAGGTACAATGTGAGAAGTACCCCCAAAGAGAGCTGGAACATGGAGCCCGCTTGCTCAAACTCTAGGGAATTAGTGCATTTTTCTACTGTTGGTGTTAAGATGATACCACCCCTTCTCCCACCCCACCCCAAATTTGCTCCTTTACTGAGCAAATTGAATCCCTATAACTTACATCACGTAGGGGAAATAGACTGGAGTCCCAGCGACGACTTCAAGGTCTCAGCCATCTGTTTCAAAATAGATCAGAATTCTACCCAGCTGGTAGTGATTTTCAATCCCGACCCCTGCAGAAAGGCGTGAGAATGCAGCCCAGTGTCCATTTCTTGTCCAGGGCACTGGGCTGTGCTTCCCTCTCAGGGTGACATAGATGTTATGAGACTTTATTTTTAATTTTGTTAGTAACCACAAGCCACACTGTTCCGGTATTTTGAATTGCAGCGTTTATAAATTGAAAAGAGAAGAGGGTACAGAATGTGCACTTTCTAGTTCATTGTTCCACGTCCTTAAACACACACACACACACACACACACACACACACACACAAAGGGAAATTCTACATTCTTTAAAGTAGCAGCAATCATAATCACGGCAGACTCTGCAACTTATAATGAAGGATAAGCTGTTTAAGCTGCTGGGCCCTTATCTGCCTTAGTTTGGACCATTACAAAATGGGAGGGAGCTCAGCTCTTATCGCCCGCAATTGAGATGTATTGCTTCTTACCTGATGTAAACTTAGTCATGTTCTTCCAAAAGATATGTTGACATTCCAACCCAGAATCTGTCAATGTGACATTGCTTGAATCTTTGGAGGTTTAAATGAAAGGAAGCCAGAGTTGTTGGAATGAACCTTAATTCAGTAGAAAGACAGCCACAGAGACACATGTGACAAGGGGTGCTGAGATTTAACTGATGTGCCTTCCTGCCAAGGAACCTCAAAGGCAGCTGGGCATCACCAGAAGCATGGAGAGCACAGTCAGACCAGCCCTCTAGAAAGAATCAACACCGCCAATGTTGACTCCAGACTTCTGGTTTCCAGACTGTTAGCAAATAAATTCCCTGATTGTTTTAAGCCACCCAGTTTGTGAGACTGCATTATCACAGCCTAAGAAATGAATCTACCACCTTCAGGAAAAACTGTCCACAAAGGAACTCTGTGTAATGTCATACATAAAATTTAACAAAAACACTTAACCTGACAACTGTTATAAATATGAAAAATATCTCAACGTGGAGATGGTCGGTGCTACAGAGGGGAAGCTAGACCACTTTGATGGAAAAAGTAAAAGATTGATCACAGAAAAGTTGGGTTCCTCTTCCAAACAGACCCACGAGATCCAACAGTGGGCGAACTGTGACCGGCAACCAAACTAGCTGATAGGCTGTTGCTAGCCAGCCCGTCAACGGAGATTAGATCTTACATCTTTAAGGGGTTCTTGAGTGCAAGCCCATTTCTTTCCCTTCTGTCTAGAGGAGTTCTCCAGGGTGTAAACCCATCTTTCCCCCTCTCTCCAGTGTGTGTGTGTGTGTGTGTGTGTGTGTGTGTGTGTGTGATTCCAGAACATTAAAAGATGAGGAAGCCCCTGGGTCGAGGAATCCCAAGGCTCCCCAAGACTCTGAACTAGACTCTCAAATCTTAAATCATGTGTCACTGTTATTTGTAAGACAAATCTCAAGTCTGTTCAATCAATGAGATGTTCGGTACATACATATGAGGAAGCTGTACCATTCTGTCCTCCTCACCATGCCATCCTTTCTAAACCTCTATACCTAATACTAACTCACTTACTAAGGAATCCAGAAAAAACGTGCCAACAAGAGCAGCTGTGCCCCACCCTGGAGCCTAATATCTACCACCAAATCCTTGGTCTAGTTCAGCTGCTCTGACTGATGTGCTGCTGGGCCCACCTTGTTCAAGGCCATAGACATGTGGAGCACACGCCACCTCTGAACTATACTTCAGCCCTGGTCCAGTTATTGAGAGCATCGCTGTCAAAAGTCCAGAAGCATGGAACATTTCATTTTGTTTATAAACAGAAATCATATATAAGAAGAAAAAAAAAACCACAGCCACTTTTCTGAGAGGAGAGGGGTCTATAGTCTAGGTGCTCATCAGTCACTTAGTTCCAGTCTCATAAAGCCCCAGGATCCCACCAGATAATTGTTACAGTGGTAGTAGCAACATTGGAGATCTTGCATTGTTTCATAACAGTGAGAGCAGACCGTGACTAGTGAACTGATTTTAATCTTCAAAAATCATCAGATGAGGAACATTCTCCTCTAACCTCCATCTTCCTCAAAGAAACTGGTGCTGGGGAAGAGTCAGCAAGTCAAACTACACCTGGAAAATGGCAAAGGTAGCCCACAGTGATGTGTCTCTGGCCCCCACACCCACCATGTGACCTGATTCACATGAAGCTCTTCCTATTTAGTCCCATTGCCTCTTGCAGAGCTAAGGGACGACTTGATCACTGACTGTTCTGTAGTCCTGAACTTCTGGATGTGACATCCCTTCACTGCCTCCCCAGACCTATTTATCCTAGCTGACTGTGGCTTGAGGGAGATGTAAACCAGACTGGCTCTAGGCCCCAGATCCTCAAATTCCCACCCTGATGCTCAGCCACAGGTATGACACAGAGTGAGACTTGTGTAGCATGGGGATGAGTCATTGAACTTTCCTCCCTCAGTGCTCCCTTCTGTCTGTGCTCCCAGAGGTGGCTCCTCCCCTAGCAACTGTTCAGACTGGCTTCCCATCTCAGGGCAGGCTTCATGTGCTTTGGCCAATGACTAGGTCCTACTCTGGTTGTCGGCCTTTCTCATCCTTTCTGCTCCTATTTTTCCCCTCTGTCTACAGCCCTGCAGTGTGTATATGTGTGTGTGTGTGTGTGTGTGTGTGTGTGTGTGTGTGTGTGTGTGAAAGCTGGAGGCTTTCACCTATTTCCCACTCATGGTCATAGTCTTTCTCTCTAGGCCACCACATCACACTTACTTTGACTGGGGTTGACTGAGTTCTTCTTAAGACTCCCAGTGACTTTTCTGTAATCTGACTCAGAAGCCACCATCTCTAGGCAACTCAGCTTTTTCTCACAGTCCAGAAGACCAGTAGCTCTTGCTCTGCCTGCGGACTCTGGATGAGACATGTTCATCTTCTTTGTCTGTGATTTTCTGAGTGACTTGCTAACAAAATCACAGTCACCAGTGTCTTTAAGCTGAAAGAATTAAGGGGCAGAAGCATGTGGCAATACTGATAATGACTATGTAATTAATTTATCGAGGAGATTATATACATATGACCTTATGAGACACACACTATTACTACCTCCCAAATTCTAGGTGAGGAACCCGAGGCTCAGAAAGGCGAAGCAACCTGTGAAGACCACATTCCAGGAAATGAGGGTTTGGCTTTGAATTCGTGTGTAAGGACTGTGGTCACCCTGGAGTGTAGTGGCTACCTTCTGGCCAGCTCCACAGAGCATTACTATACATCGAAGTGAGCCTTCTCTTGGGAACATATATCCATATGTTTTCTCTGGTATTTCTTGTGTTTTCCCTCCATTAGACAGCTAGGCCTCTGTTAAACATGAGGGAAAGGAAAACCAGCAAAAGTCAGCTAGCTACCAGAGGAGGCATATTTTTAGCTTTTGAGTCCCAAATCCCAGGTTGCGTGGTCATAAACTAAAGATGTAAAAGATCACACGAGAAGCTGAAAGCTTTTTTCTCCATGCCAGAATCTTCAAATCACAGGGGAAGGGTTGGGGAATCCAGAAAACTGCCCCAATGGTGGAGTCCTAGGAAAGATACCCCATCTCACCACCTGCTCCATGGTACAGTCACCGTGGGTGGAGCAGCAAGACAGATGCCAGACAAGGTGGGAGGTGACAAAATCTTGTTGTCCCTGTCCCTGGGGTTTAGATGAGGACACCCCTCCCATCTGACTAAGATTATATCTCCGTAACTAAGCCAATTTGGAATTCAATGTAGAAATTAAAGAGAGTTACAGGGAAATAAGGCAAACTGCTTTTTTTATCCAGCTGAACGTGGGGCCTCTGAGTCACAAGGGTCACTGTTTCTAGTCTGCTATGGGGCTTTTCTCCCCCCTTTTTGAGCATAGAATAGAAAATTGCTTTTCTAGCTGATAATTAAGAACAAAGGAGTCTTAACAGACAAGTGGGAAATACAGAAAAAGATAATTGTATTAGTATTAATTCAAAAAAGTATTTTCTGTAAAGGCTTACTCCCTGTGGCCCAGCCTACCCTGTCCTATAAAAAATATCTTTATCCTCCTACAAGAGAGACTGTCTTATGAGGGTATACTTATATTTTGTTTAGTGGACTTCCTGTCCCCCCGTCCGAACTCTAACTTGGGATAAGCCCTTATGAAACAGAGTCTGCCTCCATCCAAGACTCATTCAGCTGTGTTCTTATGCAGAAAGCTGCATGTGAGTCAGGTTGGTGTTGCGGACATTATGCTTTGGGGCAAGTACATTATGAATGGCTGCTCATAAAACTGTGCCAGTGTGCGTATCACTGCTGCCACCTCAACCTGCTGTGAACCTGTCTGTGATAAATCCTGGGAAAACTCTCCAGTGCTATCTTTAGCATCCACACCGGCTTACTGGCTCACGTCATTCACAGCTCTAAAAATACAATTTATATCATCGAATTCCTCAAATTCCTTTGGTGCTTACACTCTGATTTAAGTGGTATTCAAGCAAGGGTGATTAGGCTAAGATGCCCAAAGCTACTAACCAATGTCCCCTGGGGTATTAGCTGTCTATCAGATGGAGTGCGTTGTTTATCAGTCTCAGATTTGGTGTGTGGTTAGACGCCTTGGGATTGTCAGAGACAGTGTGTAGAATTTTCTCTGTGGGGCTGGTACAGAGGAAGGAAATCATATAATTTAAGGTCCAATTCAGAACAGTCTGTGAAGATATACAGGAACCCTTCGTATGCATCAGGAGAGAGCCACATGCTCAGAGCTCAGACTGCTTTGTCCGAACCAGTGGTTCTCCACCTGGAGGTGGTGACTCCCTTCGAAGGGCAAATGACACTCTCCTGGTGGTAGCCTATCAAAAAAACAAAGATACATTATAATTCCTAACAGTAGCAAAATTATAGTTATGGAGTAACAACAAAAATAACTTTATAGATGATGGACAGTCACCACAACATATTAAAGTGTATTAAAGGGTCACAGGAAGGTTGGAAACCACTGTTCTAAACCAACAAGGCTTCTCACAATGGCTCCTAGTGAGAACCAGTTAGAATTCTCTCAGTACAGGCTCACTTCCCAAGTCCCCTTTCTGTGAACCAGCTGGAGCAAGAAGAGCATCTTTTGACTACTTTGAACTTTCTCCTGTGCTCCACTCAGCCACTTCTGTATTCCTGGGGACACTCCGTTGCTGCTTCTGACAGTAGTTGTGGTGTGTCTGTCTGGGTACATGCCAAGACAGGACTGGGTTTGGTTCTAAAACATTGCTTTCACAGTGAAGGGTTATAGGTTGGGACAGGAAGTTGTAGCTGCAGGAGATTGGAGAGAAAACCCCCACCAGTGAGTCACTTCTTGTGGACAGCCACCAGCAAGATGAGGCACTTAGGTCTGTGGGCCTGCCATTCTGAACCAGAATTGCTTGTAGAACTTTCCGACTCCTAGGCCCACTCTAAGAAATTGTATTTGGTCTCTTAGCACTGGGTGTAGTCTTTATTGAGCACTTTAAAACAGAAACTCTTCCAGGTTCCACACCATAAGCCTCTATGGTATAGTCTGAACTGGAGAAAAAGGCTTTCATGAGGATCCATTAGCAGGGGTCTGTCACAGTGGAATTGTTCTGAAATGAAGCATCCCAGCAGTGTCAGCTCACTTTCTACCTGGGAGCAAATTGGTACTGAAGAGCAGTCTCTCCTAGGACCACTATGTATCACCTTAGGTGAGGGCAGAGGCTTAGTAAATCTAAAGCATGCCGACATAACTGATGGCCTATGTTGATGTAATTAAAATTGGGTACCCACAGATACAGTCACCACATACATGTACACACAGACACATACATACTATACTCTACACACAACACCCACATATCACACATATACACACCCCACATGCCACATACCACATACATATACACACAGATACATACATATTATACCCTGCACACACAACCTACATATGACACATATGCACACCCCACACATCACATATATGCACAGCATCTATATAACACACACACACAACAAACCAGCCCACATATCACATATATGCATACCAAGCATATAACACCCACAGGCACACATGCACACAAACACAGACACACATACACACACATGCCCACGCACACACAATGGACACACACGCCATACATATGCATACGGCCTAGCCCCTACTTTCTCCAGAGTCTAGTTTGGAGCCTTGTATCATTGACAAGGGGTCAGATTTAAAGTTGTCTCGATGGAACGTTTATTCTGCCGTCAATCCAGGACTTGTGCAGTTCGGAACCCCCTCCTGTGACTTCAGTGCCTTGCAGAAAAACTGTAGATATAAAACTACTATTAATGAGCAAATCCCTCCTCGCCAGCTGTGCTCCAGGGGTTCTGGGCTTGGCTACCAGCGTCTCGATGTGCAGCGATTTGGTATGTGATGCTCTCTCATTTTCCCTGATAGAATGGCTAAGCACATTATGTTCTCTCTCCCAGTTGGCAGCTCAACAAAGGCCAGTCATAAAAACCTCCACTTGTGTAATAAACTGTTGTACAATCTACTGCTTATGAACAAGGTCCCTGAAAATGGGCAACCTTTCTGCACGTTAAACACAAAACAGATGGAGGTTTGAAAACAGCTTTCTTCTTCAGGGGAGGAGAAAGTCCAAGAAGGAAAGAGAGGCTCAAGAGTCCTAACCGGAGGCTGAACTCTGGCCCAGGTTGAGAGACAGCTTCATACCTGGGGGAGCCTATCGGACGGCTGGAAGCTGGAAACACTTCCCTAGGTTCCTGGAGCTTCTAAGCCAAGCAGGTAAAGCAGGTGATCCATTGAATCCCCCATGAGCCTGTTTTGTAAACTCTCTAAGTACAGTGGTGCTTGGGGGCTCTCCCTCCTAATCCCTGTAGAAATGCTGCCAGGAATACAAAAGCTCCTACTTGGCTGTTACTCTTATGTTCTACTTTCTTTTATTTACCTGTTGGCCTTACATATGTGAAGAAAACAAATGTATATATATATAATCGCAAACTAGAAGAACTCCTAGAACCAGGAATGCAATGAAGCATGTGGATATCCTACCCTCCTGCCAGGCACTCCCTGTTCTCAGAAGAACTGCTGCCACATCCCAGGGTCCATGCTTCAGTCTCCCCTCGTGAGAGTGAGAGGCGGGCAGACCATATTCACAGACATTTTGTTAGTGTCGTTGTGGTTGTCATATTCGGTTGTTGCTGATCCATTATTGTATAGAACTCATAAATTAATCTTTCTAATAGGTAGTTGCACCTGGGGAAAGTGTAATATATGTGTATACACACGATTTGGTACTCTCCAAGGTTTCAGATGTCCCTCAGCATAAAACATTCCCGCTATTCTCAGTTTAATCAGGCGGACTGCCTATTGCATGTTCTTGGGCATCTACTGCTCTGCGTCACTGGGCTTGAGGATGCCCCACTTCCACACTGAGACCTTCTTTCTGTGCGGCACATGGTGGAGCTGCGTTTTAAGTGAGATGCAACATATAAAATCAGAAAGTGGGGAAAAGTCCTATTCGACACAATCAGCTCTGCAATCACTCTACGCAGCCCTGTAGACTCTCGTAAGGGATCAGAGTTTTTCTCCAGGGTCTCAATGGCTTTTGCTACTTTCATGGAGCCTCCATCCTGGTTAGAGTCTCTGTTGCTAAAACCAAGCTGAGAAAGCAAAGGTTTACTTCATCTTACACTTCCAGGTTAAACAGCCCACCATTGAGGGAAGTCAGGCAAGGAACTCGAGCAAGGCAGGAACCTGGAGGCAGGAACTGAAGCAGAGGCCGTGGAGGAACAGTGCTTACTGCCTTGTTTCCCATTGGCTCATTTTTAAAAATACAACCAGAGCTACTCGACCAGAGGGTGGTAGCACTGCCCACCCTGAGCTGGGCCCTCCCACATCAGTCACTATCAAGAAAATGTCCCCACAGACTTGTGTACTGGTGAAATTGATGGGGGTGTTTTTTTTCCTAGTTTGTGCTCTCGGCCTCTGCACATAACACATGACAGATACAACATGTAGAACTGAGCTATTTCCAAGCCTGTTCTGGACGTATAATGCCGAGCTATGTCTGTGTGGCCCAGACAGGTATGGGGACCCAGGAGAAATTCACGCAGTTCCTGAAGGTGTCCTTTGAGCAGACCGAATGCTGGCTCTTCCTCAATCCTTGCAGCCTTGTTGCTCCAGCCTAGGTTCTTGAGATCCCCAGGGTGTAGCTCCTGTAGGTGAAGCACTGATCCACAGACATCGATACACACTTTTCACAATGGTGGCCAGTTGGAAAAGATGAGGAGCATTGGGTGTAAAGACCGTGGACCTCCAGATTAAAAAAAATATGGAGTTGAGTTCTTTGGAAAAACTACTTCAAAGTCATTACTGGAATACTAACATAGCAATGTGAATAAGCAATCCTAGACATCGTAAATTCTAGAACTAAGGAAGTCCTGGAACTATGAGTTAGGTCTTAAGTCATAGCCCATCCTGCATCAGAATTGTAGAGTTACTTCTGCATCAAAAAGCTGGTCTGCATTCACAGCTTCCTCCTCTACTCCGCGGTCACGGCTGGTTTCTTAACGTTAAACCAACTCTGGAATCACACAGTGAGTGCATCTTGGCTATAATTTTATGTTTCTTCCCCACAAGACCAAACCATTAGGATCTTTACATATCACGCCCACAAAACAGCACAGAAACAGAGCAAAGCAAGACCAAGCAAAACTACACAAGGAAAAGTCGGGTCTATTAAAAACAAAACAAAATGAAAAAACAAAGCCGTCAATTTCTCTGCTGTGTGCTGAGAAACCATCCTAACTGAAGAAAAGGAATAAACAAAGAAGAAATCAAAAAAAAAAAATCAGAAAACAAAAACAACAAAACAAAGCACCACCGCCACCAATGCCATGGAAACGGCATCATAAGGGCACTGTCTGTGCCACATTCTGGAAAAGACTAAGCTACGAAAACCTGGTATCCATAACTGTCCAGGGACTGAGAAAGGGGGAAAATGAAAACTCAGGGGTGGAAGCCAGGAGTTTTGAGTGTGTTGGGCCATTTCTCAGGGCAACAATGTAGGGAACACAGGGTGCTGGCTGCCTGTGTTAAAATTGCACAGAGCACCACAGCTCACAAAGTGAAAGCCAGTGTGTGTGAAGCAAAGTGAGAAGAAGCAACGGGGAGTCAGATGGTCTGCAGGAAGAGTGCTGGCTCCCGGAGGAGGAATCCAGCTAATGTATGATGCTGTAGCACTGAAGGGCTGGACAGAAAAGGGAGCAGGGTGAAATAACACTGAACTGAGGACAGGAATTCTGCAGATACAATGTACACCTTGCTGGTAACTTAATTTCCCACTAGGGCAGGTTAACCACTCTGAAGCTGCCTTATGTGTTTATACAACTGGAAAAAGCCTAGTGTGGATGGCAGATGGTAAGGGTCACATTTCTGCTACCAAAGACACACATTATAGAGAGGCAAGCGAGAGGGCTAAGGAGTTATTGAACTGTATGAGAATACGGGCTGTCGCTGTGGATCCAGTATGGCTTAACACAGATGAAAGTTATACAGTTGCAGAGATCTTTACCGCTGTGTGTGTGGGACTGGGTTAGTACAATGGATGCTTTTGCTAGCTCCATCCATGGCGTCTCAAAGCAGGAGCACCTGAGCACTTAGAAATTCAGAAAGCACCCAGGTCTCACACTCTGTTTTCCAACAGGAGAGAGGGATGGGGGAGATGGCTAGGCCTAGTGATGCTTCAAGAAATAAACAGAAATGAGCTGAAAACATCTTGTAGGACCAGAAATCAAGGAAATACTCAGAAAACAAAGCAGCGAGGGCCTATCAGAGGAATGTGGGAACAGGCTTCCACCAGACCAAGCTGATCTGATTTCAGCAACTAAATAAATCGTGTAGCATTATTGTAACTCCAAATATAGTATAAAGCCCCACTGAACTATGCTGACCTGAAAGTATGAAGTAGATCAGTCTATAAATCAGCCCACAAATGAAAACAGGCAAAAAGGACCTGTAAATAATTCACACAGCTCCTTGCTCCTGGCTCCTGAGGGTGACTTGTTTCGGGAGCAGCATCTAGAAAGCTGAACCTGAGCACTGTCATGGAGCATAGATGGCCAAGTAGTCAGTGCTCCCTGCATTGGAAATGGTTTCTGAGCATGACATGCACAGGTAACATGGTGTCACAAACACTTATATGGTGTGTGGGGGCGTGTAGTGTGTGTTTATGGTATGGTGGCATGTGTGTCTGCATGTGCCTGTGCATGTGAATGTGTATGTGTTGTACTAGGGTAAGTATGTGGAGGTCAGAGAACTGCTTTGGGCATTGGTCCTTGCATTCTGCCTTGCTCGAGGCAGGGTCTCTAGCTCACTGCTTACATGAACTTCCAGAAAATTTCTTTTTTCTACCACCCATCTCCTTAGAGAAATTCTGGGACTGATAACACAACCTTTACTGAGTCTAGCTTTTATGTGGATTCTGGGCATCCAAAGTAAAGCCACCAGGCTTGTGGGACTGTCACTTTACCTAGCGTGCCTCCTCCCCAGCAATTATGTTACCATTGATACATTTGTCAGAACTCAGAAACCAACATGAATTTATTACACTTTTTTGCCACTGTTCCTTAGTTGTGACAATGACACCAACATATAAGGTTTGCTCCCTCCCCCCTTTTCATAAGCTTAACCATACTCCGGATGACCTCCCTAGCCTCAGAGGATGCAGATATCAATTTTCTAATGTTATTCTATTTTACTTTTAAAAATTAAAACATATAGATACAGTTGCACGTCATCTGGGGGATTGGGTCTCTAAAAGTATGACTTTCATGCGGAGGACAAAACCAATCTTGGTGCAAGAAGACTGAGATGTCTTCCCAGTTCTTCCAGTTACAGGGTGGAAACTTTGGCAAGAATTTAAGCTCTCAGCGTCAACTGAGAAAAAAAAAATCTAGATTTTTCTGCTCACACATCTTACAAAACGATTCTGAATATCAAGGAAGATAACGTGATAAATACATACTCGACTTGTAAAAGTTTTGCTGCAGGACAATTCAACAAATTCCACCAAGAGTTAACCTTGTTAAATAAACACTCTTAACTGTAGTGTGATAAAATTTCCTGCTGTCACAGCAGAGAACTACAGATGCCCAGTCAGGGATAGCTCCTAAAGGACCTTGTCCCACATATCAAGAGGAAATGACATCACACCTATGACACCTGCCTATGACATCACACCTATGACACCGAAAGGGGGATGAAGGACAGAGCTCACTGCCTGGCTTTGCTCATCAACACCAAGCTTCACAGTGTGTTGTTCTCTCTGATGTAGTGGTTCATGATAGCATCCACTTTGGTTTTAGCCACATAATCTAAGGCTGTGTTTTGATTCTGTATGATAGAGAGGAATGTCACAGTTCAGTTAGAGACCTTGTCAGTGAGGTAAGAAGCCCATCACCACAGCCATCCTTGAGGGTCCCACAGGAAAGCAGCACTGTAGTGAGCATGCTCAGAAAAGTGAAGGAAACACTCAGCATCTACGTTTAAAATGTTTACGAATTTAAAATCCATTAGGAATGAAATCCAAGGTTGTCATAGATGAGACAGTGCATTGGGAGCTGAATATTTTAGAAATAAAACCCAAAAACATGGAAAGATAAGTAATTTAGAAAACAGATTCTACATACATAATAATATAAACATTCTACAAGAAAAAAACTACATATAAAAAGTAACAAGAAAATAAAATACACTTCAACTTTGAACACATGGTCAATTTGAATACCTACTTTTAGGTACCCACTTATTCTCTCTCTCTCTCTCTCTCTCTCTCTCTCTCTCTCTCTCTCTCTCTCTCTCTCACACACACACACACACACACACACACACATACACACACACAAACACACACACACAAACACACACACACAAACACATACACACACACAAACACACACACAAACACACACTTACAACAATATCACAGTTAGAAACTATCTCTGAGGTGCTGACTATTCCCCTAAGACCTAAGAGTCACCAGTTGGTAGTAAGGAGTGATCTGAGCAATGGTCATCCAGGAGGGAGGGATGGCTTAACAACAGCTATGTGGTGGAGGACTGCTGTTCACCCTCAGTAGAGAGCTGCAGTTTCTAATTTGGGACAAATCTCAGGTTAATTTGACTACAAGCAGAAGAAAAAGTAACTTCTTTGGGGGAAAAAAAGAGGGGCTTTTTCTATCAAGTCTCAAACTATCCCCAGACTTTAAGCAACGCTCTTCTAATAGGAGATCAAAGTCATCGAATTCAGTTGAAGTCAAGACACTGAGTGACATGCAGCAGAAACCACACACAGCCAATCTAGGGCTCCAAGAGCTTAAATGTCAGAGCTGAAAAACACAGTGGATCAAACTCAAGGAAGCCATTCCAATGGGAAGGTGCAGCCAGAGGCCAGCGGGAAAACACTTCCTGTTTATAGGCAACTGAGAAAGAACTTTCAGGTTGAAGGGGATATAAGAATTTCTAGAAATCAAAAGTATCACTGCTGAGTTGTTTTAAACCCAAAGGTGGATTAGATGAGAAATACGTTTGTATTAAAACAAGGGTGATGCAAAGAGACTCAACATGGAGGGATAATATGGAGATAAAAATGTATAATGTGGCCTAAGGAATGTGACTGATGGAACAGAGTTCAACACAGTCATGACCAGAGAAGGAAAATCATACAGCTTATCACGAGTTTTAGATAGAAATGTAAATCACTCAACTCCAAAACTCCACTGAGCTTCTAATTAGATCAGAGATCTATTCGTGGCCGTGTCACACAAAGACTGTCATACAAAAGGTGAAAGAGTGCTTTGAGAAACGTGAGGATTCATGATGGGCTGATCCCTTGTTGAAACCTAAGAGTCTCCATTCCCAAACGATGTCAGTGGTGCCAAGATCTGAGGCCCTGATTTCCCCAAACTATGACCGTCAGGTTTGCCAAGCACTGCAGTGTAGAGCATGCTTAGACAATGCCGGGTAAATGTCACATATTTGCAAATGCCCGGCAGAAGAGAAATATGTCTAGCTAACTGCACAAGTCTGAAATGTCGAAGAACCAAGAAAGGTTCAGACATCACAGGTGTCCAAGAAGCATACCATGAAACACATCTGGGGAACAAACGCCAGCTATACCACTGCAAAGACCTCAATCAGGACAAAAGAAAAAAAGACTATACAAACTTGCACATAGTATGTTTGTAACCTTTGTGTGAGGGAAACCCTGCTAATTAAGGCTGTAATCTACCAAGACCAGATAGCTCCTCTGAGCTCAGCACAAAATAGAGAACTCCTTTTACCAGCATGGCTTCCCTTTCTCTGACCTTGTCTGGGAATCCTGACCTCCCCACACCCACACATCCTTTACGTCCAAATCCTCTACCTGAGGAAGGTTGAGTAGTCCATGGCAGATCTACAAGGTCAACTTCTTGTTTTTTCAGATAAGAACTCACCCAACAAGTACCTGGGATTCCTGGTGCAGCTCTCTACAAATGAAGTGTTTACAGTACTTTTAACTCCAGCCAGTGATTTCATTCATCCTTAAAACTCCTTCCCACTCTCCAAAGTTCATATATAAACCCTTTTCACCCCAAGAAAGGTGTATGAATACAATCCCACACCAATGAAGGTATATACATAAGCTAAGACCATCTAAGATAGTGCTTTTCACTGAAGATCATCAGAGAAAATCCCACCCATTCCAGACTCCATTTAATCCTTCCATTACAGGCTGGTGTACAGTGGCATCTGGACACCCTGAGAAGAAAATGAAGGATGTGGAACCACAGCTGGTCCCAGACATTCATACCACACATTTTCATCACTAAAACAAAACACCTGAAACTTTTCTGGTTATAAAGATGAAGGTCTTCTACTAACTCACAGTTTCACGAGCTCTGATCTGTGAGTACACAGATGAATTTTTTTTTGTCTTGGCTTTGGAGGGGTTTTCAGAAGGCAACATGAGGGAGTACAGGGCAGAACACAGGGCTCATCTCCAGACTAGGAAGCAAAAGAGAATGAAGAGAAAAGGCTAAGACTCTGCCATTTTTTTCTAAGTCAAGAGGCTCCAACATCAAAGGTTCCACTTTCTTCCCAGAGTGACACTGTAGGGACCAATCTCAATGCATGGAACTCTGGAAGATGTTTATCCAAATCTTATCAATCAGCTTCTTCTACCAAAGTCCTGGATAAGAACCTCTATTTCCTGAAACCTTGATTTTAGCCTATGAGCTCAGAGATAAGGAGTTACAAAATTAGGACACAGAAAGCCAGTGCTATATTAAGATATTTGACAAGCAACAATATTACATAAAATATATAGTATAAAATTAACACAGTGAGACTAGCAATATTCTATCATCATTATGGTAAATAATCTAACTTCTTACTTATCTTTTTGTAAAGACATGCTACCAATGTAAAATCAATTCTGTTCATTAATAAATAAACAGAAACTCAGTAGAAAATAGAACAAGAGCAGGTTTTTCTTAAAACATATATCCATTAGGCCAGGCACAGTAGGATATTTGAACTATCAGTCTTCATAGAAATGCAAATAAAGGCCCCAACACAATAGCATGTTCCCCCCAAAGATGGCTATCGAGAAAACCATCATGGATCAACATCATCCATTTGAAAATAATTTGCTCTTATCTGCTACTAATTAATAAATGTTTATTCCAGCAACCTAGACACTCTTCTCCCAGGCATGGCCCAGTCAAAATGGGGATGCTGTAAAAGAATTTTCACAGCAGTACTATTATCAGTAGCCCAAATTTGCCAAATTACAATCTCACTAACTGTCCACTCAGAGCAGATTGGATGGGTGAGACACTCTTCAAAGAAAGGTTCTACGGGTGAAAACGTGAGCAGCAGCATGAATTTTATGAGCAACTCTGAACGAAAGAAACAGGTACAAAAAATGTTACGCTGTGTGATTCTGCAAACGCAGGCAATGAGTGAGAGGTGAGAATAGACATTGCTTTGAGGGAAAGGAAAAACCTCTGCTAACAGGAACAGTGATCCGTTTCTAGGGTTTCCTTTCTCATCTTGGTTGGACATTTTACAAGTGCCCAAATTGAGATTAAGTCTTTGACTTACACATTTTGTTTTGTGCTGTGTGCTATTTACATGTGAGCATCTCATATGACTAATAAAATGTGGAGTAAAGAACAAACTAATGAGAAGAAGGAAGACTCTAATCTAGAAATCTGGGTTAAGCAGAAATCATAAACCAAGATTACAGATACTGGATCAAACAAACCAAAACCACACCCAAACAGAACTGACCAAACACACCTTCTACAGCACGATATTTGGGATGCTTAGTTAAAGGGTAATCAAACTCTGTCCTGCTTGGAAGAAACACAACCAAGACACAAGAAAAGAGAAATGAGAAAGAAGCTCCAAAGAGCCTCCCAACCACTGATAAACCAGATAAGCACTGAGAGTGCGCCTTAGATTCAAAGAACAAGAAATGATGAGTTTGAACAAATGAACATAAATAGCCCTCGGCATCTAACCACGAGAGAATGTACATTCCTTCGAGCTCACATGGTTTATTTTCAGAAATTGATCATGGACTAGGGCATAAAGCAATTCTGAAAAACTTTCAAAGAATTGGGGTAATAAAATCCACATTCTCTGACCACAAATGCAATTAACTTAATATTTCCACTCATATCTATTTATAGAGACTTTTGTGCATGAGCCCCAAGAGACACGAGCAAGAATGTGTTAGGAGAATACATAAGCAAAGTGGGAACGACCTGAATGTCTACCAACAGGCAAACAGTTAAAAACTGCTATTATAATGAAGATATATGAAGCCAAGGGCAGGGCTACACCCAAGCCTGCAAATATAGCACTTCACAGGAGGCAAGAGGGACATCTTTAGCCACATAATTAGTCACAGGCTAGCCTAAGCTAAAAAACTGAAAAATTATTTTCAGGAAGGGGGAGCCAAACCCCCGAACAACCATGACAACAACAACAATAACAACAACAACAAGAAAAATAACAACAAGAACAACCACCACCACCTCACAAAATTCTAGAAATGTAGAGGCTAGGGCATAGCTTGGTATAGTAGTTGTTATATCAACATGAGGATCTAAGTTTCCCTCCCCATCACTCATGCTTTCTAATAGCACTACATACATGTAGTCTATTCCCAGAATTCCCAGAGCTCACCAACCTGCAATCTAGCCAGTCTATAAGCTCTAGACTCAGTGAGAGACTCTCTCAAAATAATTATGAAAAAGCTATTGAAAAGTGACACCCAAGCTCTGGCCTGCACACACACACACACACACACACACACACACACACACACACACACCCCACATGCACGAAATAGCAATAAAATTCATATCACAGAGCAATCCTGCAACATAAGTAAATCTTATGTGTTTTTAAATGTGTTAGGTAAGAACACCCAAGATCCTGAGAGTATACATAGTTAGATATTTACATATTACTCTTTCAAAACTTGGCAGATGGAAAATAATCAACAATCTGAAGAACACAGCTAAATGGCTATATAATATCTAGAATTTTGGTACATGCAGTGGAAGAATGACACACAGTTTTCTTGTGCCCATGAACACCTGTAAGTTTGGGTCATATCCTTGATTTCAGAAAGGTTCTTGATGTGTTTTAAAACGTAAAGATTCAAAAGCCATGACCTGCTCTGTAGGGATGGGCATCCTAGGAGATGACATAGAGTTGTGAAGTCCCGATTGCACAGAGACTTAATCACTGTAACATTACTGTGCAAAGCATCACTCAAGGGCATCCACTGATGCAGGGTAAACATCCTGCCACACTGCTGGCTGTATAAAAATAGCTCACGACCCATGCATGGACATAATGAATCATGGCAATGGCAGACTAGAACCAGAGACCAAAAGTAAACCCAGACATCTAATGCCAGGGAGTGCTCAATGTGACAACTGAGATGTATCAAGAGAGAAAGATTTGTCATGTCAACCAATCCAGCTGAGTCATGGGAATGACTGCATGTAAAAACAAACTAACCACAACAACAACAAAAACCAAAACATTATAACTCAGTGTGGATCAATGGCCTGAATATGGCAAGGATTACAAAACTCTTAAAAGAAAGTGCCTGGGTGAATCTAAATAATTTGAGTAATGAGCTTCCAGATGAACCAAAAGCATGAAAAGCAAAGAACAGAAATCAAAGCTCATCAAAAAATTTTAATCTTTTGAAAATCTTTGTTCATCAAAAGTTGTTTCTAAGCAAACAACAGGCAATCTACAGAAAGGCAAGACATGGAAATCCCACATCTGATACATGTCACGTACCTGTGACAGACAAAAAACTTATACAACTATAATGAGGAGAAGAAATTGAAATTTTACAATCAGCAGATGGTAAAACACTTTTCTCCAAACATAAGCTATTGGTCAAAAATAGTTTAAGAACTCATCATTACTCATAAAGAAAATGCAAATTAAAATTCCAACAGTTCATCCACATTAACATCTTTACAACCAGAAATCAGGGGGCTGCAAAGATAGCTCACTAATTAAGAATGTTTGCTGCTCCTACAAAGGATCCTGGTTCGATTCCCATTACCCGCCCAGGTGGTAGTTTGCATATATCTGCAACTCCAGTGTTGGGGGTTTTGATGCTCTCTTCAGATCTTCCCAGACACAAGGCAAGACCATGGTACAAGCATCCACACAATCGAGACATTTGTACACATAAAGAATAATAAATTAAAAAGTCACTTAAGAACAGCTGTTGGTGGTGAAAGACAAACCCGAACCACATATACTGCTCTTGGAATGGAAAACACATGGCTATTTTGGAAAAGCATCCCAGCAATTTCTCAAAAGATTAAACTTAAGATCCAGATAAATATTCTGTTTATTTGTACAAGACAACTGACAACATATGTCCATGTAAAAGTCACTACATGAATATTTATAATAGTCATAAGGGAGGTGACAATGTAAATGTTCAGTTGATGGATGGACACATGAGTGTTGTATGTTCATACAACAGAGTGTTACATGTCCATGAACATAGAGTGATGTATTGGTGCATGCCATGTTTTGAATGAACATTGAACAAACTACTATTAAAAGTGTGTAGGGGGGGAAGCAAGCTACAAAAGAGAGGTGAATTCATTTATATAAAAGAGCCCAGATTAAACATTTTATAGAGACAAAAGTTTAATTGATGTTTTCTTGTGGGTAATAGGCAATGGAACCTGGTTAAATGATGCATGGAGAAATTCTAATATCTATGCGTTTGCATATACTGTGTGGTCACCGATGTCTACTTAACTTGGTAAGCTAGAAGGCATGAGAAGAAACTTTAAATAAACCTGAGAAGAGCTAGAGAGACCGGTTTAGAGGGATAAAATACAAAATTAATGGTATGACATAATATATTACATACATATTATATATAAAATACATATAATTACATCTACACTATAATTATATATGATATATATATATATCGTTGAAGGCTATCAACACAGTAAGACTAGTTTGAGAGCATCAGTAATGTTTCTGACTTTAGGCAAGTATCACCAGTAAAAATGCAGGGAAAATGAGTATTGGATGGACAATTTCTCAAGCTTAGAAGAACTATTTACCAAAGCCAAACAGAAATATAAAATCATTATAGATGTACTCTTAGGTGCTCTTCAAAAATAAGCTGCAGAAAGCAATTGATAAGGGGGGATTCGAGAATGTCTACTCAGTGGATTGTAACATGGGAGCCATGAGAAAGAGGAACATTTGAAAGTAAGAAGTCACAGGCCAGCCAAGTGTGTGGTGTCTGCCTCCTGTCCTCACTTGAGAGACTGAGGCAGGGGAATTGCTAAGTTCTTCACAAAGTGTCTGGCAGCCGAGTCAGAATGGAGCGACTGCTAGACCGACCGCCGTGAGCTTCAGCCATGTTGCCGTCTCAATTCCAAGCCAGAGGGGAAAGCAGTTTGCGAGCAAAGCTGCCATGTCTCAGAGCAGCAAAAACACTTCACATAAATGAAGAGGATTTGAATTTCACCTAGAACTGTGGATTCAGATAGGAAGGGAAACCAACCAACAACCCTGGAGTGACCCAGTTTACCCTCATCTCAACTCCCCGAGCAGCTCAGAGGCAGCAGCTTCCATCCCAAGTCCTGTCTGTTTCCATCAAATTTGCCTGAAATCTCGATTCTCTGCCCAGATGTCTGCATACTTCATATCAAAATGGTAACTTTAAAAACAGAGGAGGTTGCCATGGGTCACAGTATCTTCCTCCCCTGTGTGTAGAAAGGCAATTTGCTTCATAGAAAGAACAGTTTTGATGGAGGGCAAGAAGTTCAAGTCATTGAACCTTAAAGAGGGACAAGAATGCGAGCCAGTCCTTGATGGATAGAAGCTAAACCTATGGTCTATTGTTCAGGTGTAAAAGGACACATTCTTGGCAATTCACACTGACAGAATGAAACTTGATGCTGGGGTGGTGATACTCTGTCTATGAGACTGACTAACCCAGAGACATCACTGGTTATTGTTGTTTTCTTATCTTCATGTTAAATTGAGGCACTTGAACTCTGAAAAATAAATAAATAATAAATAAATAAATAAATAAATAAATAAATAGGACTAAGGGGGAGATTGAGAGCACTTCCTGGTCTTGCAGGAATCCAACCTAGGTTGGATCCCACGTTCCCGCAGGGTACTGTAGCTGCAGTTACAGAGGAGCAGACAGCCTCTTCTGACTTCAGTCAGCACTTCCATGGTGCACAGACATGAAAGCAGTCAAAATACTAACATGTATAAAACAAAGGTCCCCAGGGAATTAACGATACAGGCACCACCATCTTCCATCCTTCGTGTGTGTGTGTGTGTGTGTGTGTGTGTGTGTGTGTGTGTGATTTCACACAGTGTTCTATAATATGGATTAAATGAGCAAACAGATTTTTTTCCCATAAGACTTCAATATTTTTCCAAGTATTAAAGGGGATAATTGTGAAACTTTGCTTGGGCTCTAGGGGTCACTCAGCAAGTGATGAAGGACAGTAATTGCCCTCTTGCAGAGAACCAGAGTTTGGTTCTCAGCGCTCATAGTGGGCAGCTCACAACTGCCCAGAGGTTCACCTCTACAGGACCCAATGGCATTTTCTTATCTTCCATGTGAAATTACACTCACATGCCAATAGACACATACAGACATGCACATAGTTAAAAGGAAATCTTTCTGTAAAAGTAATCTTTTCTCTCTGCTTTAATTCCCCTGCCTCCTCTGTGTTTTAAGGTGACCCTCAGAAAACAAAGAAGCACTTAAAACTATAAAGTTAACCAGAAAAATCCTTAAAAAGACATAGTTACATCAAGAATAATGAATAAGATGTTAATAATATGCAGTAATTTATTATTAATTACAGTGAATATTATATTGTTAATATGCAATGGTTTGAAGACATAAGTTGGTATGGATATTGTCTTGGTTAAGGTTTACTGCTGTGAACAGACACCATGACCAATGCAAGTTTTATAAAAGACCACATTTAATTGGGGCTGGTTTACAGGTTCAGAGGTTCAGTCCAGTATCATCAAGGTGGGAGCATGGCAGCATCCAGGCAGGCATGGTGCAGGAAACACTGGGAGTTCTATATCTTCATCTGAAGGCTGCTAGTGGAAGACTGTCTTCAGGCAGTTAGGGTGAGGGTCTTAAGCCCACACCCACAGTGACATACCTACTTCAACAGGGCCACACCTTCTAATAGTGTCACTTCTAGGCCTAGCATATACAAACCATCACAGATATAATACCTTGATAAGTTTTCTTTTTCATATATGCAATTTTACAAAGTATCTTTTGGGTGGTTGGAGTAATGGCTCAATAGTTAAGAGCACTCAACTACTGTCTACTGTCTTGGAGAGGACAAATTTTTGGTTCCCAGTACCCTGTAACGGCTCACCATGGTTCATAATTTCCATTCCGGGGAACCAAGCACCCTCTTTTGATCTCAGGTTCTAGGCATGCACTTGGTGCAAACACACACCTAATTGAGACCACAGTGTTTGGTAAGTAGAGGCAGGTGGATCCCTTTGAGTCTGAGGCCAGCCTAGCTTTACAACAGCAATGAACCCAACCAAAAAAATAAAAATTCTATCTTTTGTTTGTGTGTCTTTTTTGAGTTTTCACTTAAGCCTAAGGTGTACACAGAATTGCATGCAACAGAATGCCATTTGCCACACAAGCAATTAGAAATAATGAGTCTGAACTCAGAAAAAAGCGGAGAGCAGGGCCCGACCCTGCAGGGCCCTGTTACTTGTAACTTCCAGGAACCTTCTTGGCCTCTCCCTGCAGGGCCCAGAGCTGGCTGGGGAGCTGTTCAAAGGCTGCAGCAAATTTCCCCACAGGATGGAAACCACAGCTATCAGAGGAGAGCGGTTCCTCAAATGCATCTCCATCACCTTTTGATCCCGGGGATCCTGACACTTCGCCTGGAGTCCTGCCAGGTCCTCAGAGTCTGGCAGGAGGAATGGTCCACACCTCCCCCTAGCCTTTGAATGACAACATTTTCATTAAAGGGCTTTAATGCTCTCTTAAATTCCTCAGTTGTGGTTAGGACAGCAGACTATTTAGACAGAGTCCACAAACTGTTTGGACTGCGGGGGAGGCTCGGGCCTTCGTGTTTTCAGACTGGCTCAGCACAGTGGGCGGAGGGGGGGGGGGTAGCAAGTACTGTCTCTGGGATGCTTCTGGAACGGGCTTCTCTGATTCATCTCTAAAGCTAGGACCAGAAGAACCGAAGGAGAAAGGCACACACACGGATGATGTCAGGTCACACACGTGGACGATGTCAGGCTTCCAAACAAAGTGAAAACGCTCCAGCGAATGTTTAGTTTTCTCGGAGAGGGAGCGAAATAGAGGCTAAGCAGAGAGGGTGTGTGAGGGTTCCAGACCGGAGCAGACAGGTCTGGGTGTTGGTTTGTTTGGTGTGACTATTTAGTTGGGTGGAAAAGGTTCGAGGGATCTTCATGAAGCTGAACCTGCAGCATAGATGAATTCGTGTAACTTTAGCTGATATAGCCCGCTTCTTAGTATAGTGCGCAGTAAGCTGAGGCTTCTTAGGGGGGATTGAAAACTCTGCCTCACTGCATGTGCATCTGACTCCTGGAAGGATGTTCTAGCCTGTGTCTGTTCCCTCAGATCCTCAAAGAGAACAGCAAGGCTTAAGCAGGGCAGAATAACAGAGAAGCGTATGTGGCCTTCGGGTGGAATCCTAAGTTTTCTAATAGGAACTTTTACAACATAAAAAAAAAAAAAGAAAGCCTAATAATTGGTTGTGTAGTTAGTTCATATATGATACTGTTATTTCAATAAGAAACCACAATGAGGAAACTGCTAATGAAATACTTTGAATTGTTTTAATATGGCATCTTCAGAGTTATAAATTTAACAGTCATATTTCCAAGTACTGACTGAATCCAGCTTTCTTAAACTCAAAGTGGCATTAAATCCACCTTTCAAGCACCCAAGAGCTACAATATGAGTCCAGAGACGTAGAAGTTGTTCTCATGGGCACACTGATGTGATAAACAAGGCAAGTGCCAGGGAATAGTGATCAACCCAAAGCAGAGTGTGAACAATACACAGGAAATGAGGCGAATTTGAATTTCAAGTGAAAGGCAAATACTGTTTTATTACATACAGGCTTGCACTTTTATTTGCCATCTTTGACCTCCTGAGAGGAAAGGGGTTAAAAAAAACATATGGAAGATAGCAAGATCTTCTCTTGGAAGAACTCACCATGGCCACAAAGCCTGATGGCAGTTGATGACAGCCACAAATATGTCAGGACAGCTAAAGCTATTGTTCTCTGTTGTCCTTAGGCTGGGTCTCCAGTTGTAGGCAATATCTGAGCTCTGTCTTGTGTCTGTGCTGTTTAGAGATCAAAGAGAGCCAAAGTTCAGCTAGTGCCATTGTGTTCTCAGTCTTGTGGGTGTCGCTGGTCGTCCTGGGTCAGATCTAGACTGTGTGGCTAGGTCGATCAAGCCCACAGATAAACTGACCCAGCACCTCTACTGACATAAGGGATAAAGGGCTCACAAAATCTTGCAGACATGGCCATAGCCAAGAGATTCTCTGAGGGACACTGAGATCAAGAGGTCACATGGATTCTTCATGTCCCCACCTCAAGGAAGATAGGAAGGGCGGCTTTGTGGTCCATTCAAAATTGGGGCAGTGACTGGAGTTGTGGCTTTGAGCAAATTTCCAGAGAAAAGGCAGTTTCTTCTCTTTCCAGCACTCCCTATCTATGGGGAACTGATCACCGCACCCCAGAATGCCCAAATCTCTAGAGGCCCAGGACTTCATGTAACTCAGCAGCATCTGCATTCCATTGAGAAGATTTTCTCGGACACTCTTACCTCTGTGTCACCTGTAATGCATGACCTATTATCAAAGTCACTATATTTCCTAGGAAATGATTATAAGGGCAAACGTGTTCAAATGTTCAACACTGGCCATAGACTTCACTACATATTAAGCTTCCAGATGATTCCATTGATCAGAGCTGATGGCTGTAGAAGGCTTTGTTCCCCGAACCGAAATGTTCATTGCTCACAGAATTTCCCAGGCCTTCCCTGTCCCCAGAAATGCCTGGCTTTCCTCACCTCAACACCCTTTTTGTGACAATCCCTGGCTGCTAAAATTGAGCACAGGTGGACGCACCCACACCCCCTGCAGAATGCTGGTTTCACAGCTTTTTTCACTGAGTCTCACCCTTGAATTCTCCTTAGCCTAGATACTGAGTCCTTTCAAAGGACTGTCACAGGATTATAAGAGGGAATTAAATTTAGTAGAATTTTAATTAAGATATATGACATGGCATGATCCTGGGCAGGATCATGTTGAAACAAAAGTGAGCGATCCCAGACATGGCCATTCTACATTCTTGGTTTTCTGAGTCATTCTGGTAACTGCTCTGGTGGCCCATTGTCACATCACGTGCCAGACTACAGGCTTCACCAATGAGGACTGAAAGAAAAGGGATTGCAAAACCTTGTTAAGGATTTTAAAGCCAGATTTCCCCATCTATTTGCCCTGAATGAACTAGTAACCTAGGTCTGTAGACATTTGACCATAATGATGAAAAGTCCCTAAAGATAAAGGACTTAAAACCGAATACATGCACAGGAATATAGACGGCGTAAATATTAACAATGCCTTGTTGAGTTTCTTCCTCAAGCAAGAAGAAAGTCAAAAACATCAATGAATGTTAAACTTTAATTCCTTAGGAATGTGTGATATATACATAGAGTAGCCACTGATGTGTTTTTAAGATAAGGATTAAAATACAAACAAGACAAAACAAAATAAAACAAAGCAGGATTTAACGAACAGCAAGAGGGAGAAATGGTGTATTTTAGATTCAAACAGTTGAAGACATAGTCCAGTGGCAAGAGCATTTGCTTAGCCTGTACAGAGTCCAGAGTTCCAGCCCCAGCAGAGCGTAGATGGGCAATGGTACCACACATTGATGATTCCAGCTACATCAGATAAAAACAGGAGGATCAAACTGATATCACCTTAAATGCACATCAAGGTCAAGATCAGCCTGGGATGTATGTGTCTCCAAATAAATAAATGCATTCATAAAACACATACATACATACATACATACATACAGACAGACAGACATACAGACATACATACAAAAAATAAATTCAAACTGGGTCGATGATTGTTAAAGATAAGTCAGTGTTCCGACAGATAAACAAAAAAGCTATGCTAGGTGAAAGTTGATCTGAATGAATGGCCGGAGAGAGATATCTGAACAAATAGCATCCAAGAAGGGAGCCATAGAAAGGTTTAGATGAGCGAATGCAAGAGGAAGCCCCACAGCAAACTCAAAGCAGAAGAAATGACAGAAGCTTCATTAATATCGGACTTTTCCAAACTAAGAATCAAAACCATTCTGAGAGATGCAGAGGTGCATCCATAGAAAAACCACTGCAGCTCAGCAATGGGGTCAGATTCTGAATACGGGGTTCTGAATACCTTGAATAAGACAATTCAATAGATGGAAGGGAAGAATATCGAGGGAAACATTCGACTATGCAGTTTTAGTGGAGGCATAGATGATGAGTTGGCAAGGCCACGTCTGGCATCCCTGACCTCTCATGCCCTCAGTTAGGACACTGTACTTAGTAAATACAGGGTGCACATACAGGCATAGGTGGACATTAACAAAACGGTTTCTTTTCTTAACCAGCAAACCCCATTCCATCAAATATTGTTCATCATTTTAAATGAGCTTCCTGAGAACCCTCTAAACTGTTTTTACTGCCAAAAAAAAAATTGGAATTTTCAGGTGGAAATCACATTACATCTCAGAGAAAGTAAAACTGAGTATTTTGCACATTTCCCACGGAATTCTACGGTTTTAAATCAAGAGTCAGAACCGTGTTAGGATCGAAAGGAACTTCCCATGTCCTCTGATTAAGACGCACAGAGTTTAGATGTAAGGGATAAGAGCCCCCACGGAGATAGACAGAGCAGTTGACAGAGCAGCTGGCCCCGGCCACATAGCTGCACTCTAACAGGGTGAGAGCCTACACCCGGGCCTTCTGCAAAGTAAACTACCAGCTCAAATACAAGAGTCTGCTGGGACCCACTTACTCTTTGGACATCTTCATTAAGCCGTCAGGAGTGATCTTCAACCTCTTAGTTTGCATTTCATTGTGATGACACCCCTTCAATCCAAAACCCCTAGTTCTGAGATACATGCATTTAGCTACAGGAAGGAAAGGCTATCTGCCAAAGAGTGAATTTCAAACTTCAGTGTACCAACAATGGTCTGTAGATTGCATTAAAAGAAAACATCCAGGCTCCCTCTTGAGTTTGTGATTCAGCGGGGCCAGGGGAGGACCTGAAAATTTGTGCTTTAAGCAAATTCCACAATGAGGTCCTTGCATCTGGACCTGGGGCCACTCTTACAGAACCATGGTCCCACTGATGACGTTTCCTGAAGGCTGTGATATGCTTTGCCTACAGCCAGATGTCTTCGCAGTGGCATCCACTGAGTGATACCATCTGCACTATCCCGACGGACATCTCTTGTCCCGACTCATATGTTTCGAGTTGGTTCCTCACCTTCCTGGTTATTTTCACATTTTATTCCCAAGGAGCAAATTTAAGTTCTACCTAGATGCCTTTTTGACTTTCTTTGAAGCTGTATTAAATTATAAGAGTGGGAGAAGAGTTGTTGTCTCTTTCATCTTGGGGTCTTGCCACCTTGGGAGTGGATACCTTCTTGAATAACCAGATCTCATCCCAAGCTCCTCAGAAAACTTTCCTAGTTTTTCCTTTTTTGTACTTTTATTTTGAAACTTATTTCCAGGCAGTTTATATCTGCGATTGTTTAGTGATTAAGATCTTTTTCCACTGTGTTTTCTAAAATGCTTCTCGGTTGTAAATTGGGAAAGCCATTGCCTTTTCTGTATTTATTTTCTGTGTTTTGAAACTTGAGATTTTATTTGTGACTTAATATATAATACTTTTTTTTAAAGTGCAACGTTCTCTGGAAAAGGTACGTTGTTCAAACTGTTCCCTTTTAAATGCATCCCATTAATTTTATTAATAATATTTTAAAATGATTATTTACTCTTTACTTTAAAAAAGGTAGGCCTGTCTCTGTGAATATCCCCTTGTGATTTAAGAGTATTTGCTTTTTCTTGTGGTTCACATCTTAGGTAGCCTTCAAAGAACAGTGTAGTTAAAGCTTGTTACCAACCTGTGGGTGTGTGAGGAACCATTAGAAAAGATAGTGCCTAGTGATGGGATATTTTGTCATTGAAGATGCCCTAGAAGGGGTTATTGAGACCTTAGACCACACCTCAAACACACAGACACACAGACATACACACACACACACACACACACACACACACACATACACACAGAGATACACATACCACTTTCAGGCTATCATGTGGTGAACAGACCTCTTCTACCACACATTCCTAGAGCATCCCAGAACAGCTGTGCCAAGTATCCATGCCCTGAAATCTCTGAAAGAGGAAAGGAAACCTTTCTTCCAAATACATTGGGCCTCTCATATATTTTGCCACAGCAACTGAGAGCTGACTAAATGTACCAGACATTTCTCATGATCCTCTTGTCATGGAGGCTCTGGGATTCTATGGCATCTTGATCTTAGCTTACATTAAAGACCTCAGTCTTCAACTCCTCAGTCTGGTGGTAACACTCTTTGCTTGGATTTATGTAATATACATTCTAATATTTTGGGCAAGTAGTTAGTCAAAAGACAATAATTTTACTTCATTTTATTAATGTTTCAGTTTGAGAATCTCTGTTTTAATAAACTATTTTTTTAGTTACACCTGAACCTTGTATTTATCTGCATTTCCTCCTTTCTGCTTCTATTCGTGTAGATTTCCCTTTATTCTCTCTCTCTCTCTCTCTCTCTCTCTCTCTCTCTCTCTCTCTCTCTCTCTCTCTCTCTCTGTAGCTGTGTTTGGCATGGAACTCACTGTGTAGACCAGGCTAACCTCAAACTCACAGAGATCCACTTGCATTTGTCTCTGCCTCTTGAGTGCTGGGATTGGAAGCACGTGCCACCACACCTAGGCCACTTTATTCTCATCTTAAGAACATGTCTTTTCTTTTTCATTTTGTCGTTCTCTGATTTTCAAGTATGCCTTCATATGTGGTTTATAAATTACTAGAGGGAGATATCTGAATCTCTTTCTTAACCACAACATTTAACACAGTTTTGTGGGGTTTCCCCCTCTTTGTTCACATCTTCATCCTTATTGATAGGATGTGGTTTTATAGAACCTGCCTCCATAGCCTGAGAACCACGTACTTGTCTGCTTTGCTAAAGACATTTGCCATTTATATTCAGTTTTAAGGTGTATTTACAACTGCTTGGCTGCCTTCTGCTTTAACAGAGGGTCTTACTAGCCTAAACTTGAACTCACTCAATAGGCCCTGCTGACTTCACACTTGCTTCTGCTTTTGTCTCTCAAGTGCTGAAACTGTGTGCCTATCCTGGCACAGCAAGTTGGATTTCTCTTAAGCTGTTTTCATGAACATTGGAACAATTAAGATTAGTTTCTCTGATGCAAACAAGTTTGATTTCTTAGATGGCTGTCATAAGAAACATTCTCCACAGAAATAACATGTCAAATATTTTCTGAGCCTTTTATTGAGGATGTATTTCTCCTGCCTGAACAGCCAGAAGGCAGCCTGATACAATAAAGTCCCTGCCAGAACCTTTGCCTCTCAGCGTTACTTTGAAAGTCACATTGTCTTCCAGTCTTTCAGGACAAAACCAAAGAAGCCTGAGACCAGTCATTTTCTTTACTACTTCCTTATATAAAAGTTTAATTGCTTCCATTCTTGTCATCGGAGCGATTTCTAGACTGTTCCATGAGCAAAATCAAATAAAAAATGAGTCTTTTCTACATAGCGAGTCATCTTTTAGCTCAAAAAATTCCTTTTATAGTTGACAGTAATATCAAACAAGTTTGTGAAGAGGGGTTCTCCAAAGTTACACACACACACACACACACACACACACACACACACACACACACACGTTCTATTTTTGATTCAGTGTAACTTTTACATTTGCTTTTTAACTTAGGTGAAGAGTACATAAGATATGTAAGCAGGCATTTTAACCCTTGGAGTTATCAGTAATCTAGTGAACAAGGTAAAGACTGCACGTACTGTAACTACCACCTAGCATGCTTTGGATACTTCCCACGTACCAGGCTCAGGAGTGAGCTTTTTTGTATTCATTATCTCATTTCATTCTTCCTGACAGAGTAAGGATCTGTTACCAATCAGATAAGCAGATAAAGGGACCAAGTCTTCAAGAGGTCTTGTAAATTAGCTGAGCTAGGTTTCCAGACCAGCCAAGAGAAGAGCAGGGAAGACTGTGTCCTAGCCAGAAGTCACAGCAGCTTGGTGAATGTGCAGAAAGAAAGAAAACCAGTGACTGAAGATGAGGGAGGGAAGGGGAAAGGGGCTAAAGGCTAACAGGGTAGATGAGAGCCAGAGCAAGCCTTTTCTGGGAAATTTGCAAGTTTGGCTTCCATGACGTCACCTTATTGCCCTTTGCTCCCCCTGAGGTTAGTTTTAATTCTACTACCATATCTTTAATTTCTTGCAGACCTCCCAATCACAGCTTCCATATCTTGAAAGCAAGTCTGCTGTCTCTTTCTCCGATTTCATTGTTCAAGCTCAAGTCTGCTTTTATCTCAGCCTCTGTCTGGCTGCTGCCTAGGATTAGTGCATCTTTATCCAAGTGGAGAAAGCTAAACAGTGGTCCGCATCACCACGTGGCCTCTGCATTCGATAATCCTTAGATGGGCTCGTCTTCGTCATCCAGTGCTGACCTGGTGTGCTGCTCCGGAGCCCTCCTCTTAACGCACCCGGTTATAGATGTTTAGAGAAGGGCTTGCTCTTTGCACATCCCTAAACAAGATGGAGGCTGCCCCTACTCAAATCTCACATGGAGATTTGGTGAGATCATGGATTTGGATGTCACTGTATGATGTGTGATGATAAACCCACTTCCAAGCCTCAGAGCACAGAGCGGACCCTGACTCTCAAGTCTTGCTGCGGTTCCCAGCAGTGGTGCCTCCTATTTTTCAGTTGCTTTGCCTGGATGCCATTTCCCCCCTCTTCACTGCCTCAGTCTGAGGTTTTGAGGAGACACAGCAGCCTTTGAGAGCCCTCCTGATTTCATTTATTCTGAGGGCTGCCACCTGCTGAGTTTTTCAAAGCCACATCTAGTCTGTGCCAGCTCTCTGCCTGAGTATTTTTGACCTTGTAGAGACTTAAGAAAAATGGAGATGAGATTAGGTAAAACAATTTTCTTGACTCATAGATGAACACACAAAGATCTGTTTGAGGGGTCATTTGTCTTCTCACTGAAGCACCCTTTAAAATTTTTTATAAAGATAACTTTGTGCTGCATAAATTTGAGTTTGCTTTGAGCTGAAGCCCAAGCAAAGTTTTTTTTAAATCAGTTTCTCTCTCTCTCTCTCTCTCTCTCTCTCTCTCTCTCTCTCTCTCTCTCTCTGTGTGTGTGTGTGTGTGTGTGTGTGTGCATGTGTGTGCATGTGTCTGTATCTTGTCTCTCTGTGTATGTATGTGTGTGTGAGCATGTGTATGTGTGTTGAGATAAGGTCTTAAAAGTCTCTACATAGGCAAAGATGATCTTGAACTTCTGAGCCTTCTAACTTTATCTCTAAGGTTCTAGGACATGTACCAATAACCCCAATTTTTGCAGTACTGGGATCTTTCTTGCGGCTCCATCTATGCTAGGAAGGCAGTCCTCTGAGTGGTCTGATCCCCAGGCCCTCGATACACTTTACGGTAAGGAAGTTAACACAAATTCTGGCACTCCTCTTGTTTAGTTAATTGTATTTTGCGTGGCTGGAAGCTTTGCCTGCACGTCTATATGCACATGGAGTGCCCTCAGGCCAGAAATGGCCATCAGATCCCTTGAACTGGAGTTACAGACAGTTGCAAGTCACTAATTAGGTGCTGGGAACTGAACTCCCATTCTCTGAAAGGCCAACATGTGTTCTTAACCTCCCAGCCATCTCTCAAGCCCTACCTCTTGTTGATTTGATTTACAAGTATTCCTTTTACTTAAAAGTTTATTCAGGTATGCCCAGGCACTTGCAAGATTTACAGTCTTCTAGTCACTATTTATTTTGGAGAGCATTTGAATTTGAGGGGAGCAGAGACTCATAATATCAGATTCTTTATATTGTTCATGAAGCAACAGATACAGAATAAAACCTTTCCAATGGCATCAATCAGCAAAGACTGACAACTGTAACTTGAATTGAGAGAACTGTGGGTTACTGTGGTCAGAGTCTACCTGCCCACAGTTTTTTTTCACCCAGCTTAGATTTATCAACAGATTGAGAAAACCTAGAGTTACATTGGACTCAGTTTTCATAACCATGATTTTGTTCGCTGTTTTTCATTACCACTTTTCAGATGAAAAATCCAACGCCAGGGATATATGGTACCTTATTTCATTTCAGCCACTGGCAGTGCCTCGTGGCTGCTCACTGCTACTCAATGTCTTGCTTTGCACGTTGAATCTCTACAGCTTCCCATTGCTCATCCCCACAGTGTCCTGCCTCAGTTTGTTTCTGTCCAGCCCCTCTGCCCCACTGCTGTGTGTAGTTGCTTTTCTGACCTTGGATGCCCCTTTCACACCTCCTGGCCTTCCTCAGGCTCCTTAGTTGAAAGCAAGAGGAAGCAAGAAAGTCAGAAGTGACTTCTTGTCAGGTGCCCTGCCAGGACATGAACAGTATAGCTCTCAGGGAGCAGGCACTTACCCTTCCTTCCTTGTTTGTAGCTCTAAAGTAAATCCTCTTTTCTTTCTCCTCTTTGAAATTTGACTCTCTGATATTCACTCCAAAATGGAAAAGACTAGAAAGAACATGCAAATACTGGACGCTCTGTTTCAGTAACATATCATATTTATCACTTTTAATGTCCTTGCTTCTTGCCTTTCTAATTTAGCCATGATTCCACTTGTAAAAATTATATGACTCCCATCCAATTCCACATTTAGCAAAATTTCTAAAGCATGGCATTATGCAGTGAAATGGATATGAAATGACGTCTGTACTCTATATTTGGATTGAATTTAAAAGTATTACACTTAAAGAACACCATCTGAAAATGTTATAGCATGACAAAGCAGTCCTGCCCTTGAGAGAGACCCCCACCCCAGGGATGAAAACCTAGTGGAAATCATTGTCACCTTGTTACCCTTTCTCCAGCACAGGGACAAATACTAGGCAAGTACCCCACCACTAAGCTATACCCACACCCTCTTTTTACTTTTAGTTGCCCAGGCTGGACTTGAACTCACTCTGTAGCCCAACCAGACCCTAGATTTTGTGAGCTTCCTGACTCAGCCTCCTCAGTAGGTAGCCAGCACTGCAGGTTCATGTCATCTAAACTTCTGATGACATGGGGGAATTCAAAAAATGTTGGTCCCAAGGGCCAACTTGATGCATTTTGTTTGAAGGTAAGTTGTACCTGTTTATTTATTTGTTGGCCAAGTTCCAACAACAGAAAATGTTTACTATGTGGCCTTCTGCAGAGATGATTTGATAACCTCCCATGTCTGGGATTATTGACGTGCAGTCAGATTTCATCCCTCCCTCATTTTGTCTATGTCCCCACCCTTCCCCACGAGGGTCAGGTGCTCTGGAAATTGTGTTCTGTCATCTCTCAGCACCAGTGCGGCTGGTGGGAGGTGATGAACTGCAATGGCCCAAATGTGATCACATCAACTGAAGCTGGAAATACTGGTATAAGCTGGATAGTACAGAGAAAACCCCTAGCCACAGGGACTGTTCCAAAGATGGCCACGAGATCTAATTTAAATCATATGGGAGAAAAGACTGCTCATGGCTTTTGGGAAATGTTTCTTGCTTTTCTTTTAATAGAGGCCAACTAGAAGACGTCTCTGTCCTCTCTGGAGGGCATGTGTGTGGTTATGTGGCCATTTGATTATAAGGAGAAAATGTTGCCAGCTTGGAGCAGAGACAGAGCTAAAATGGAGGAGACCCTATTGACCTTTAAAACTGACTTTGACGCAGTTAACTTTGTTATTGTGAATTATTTTTTATTTTATTATTAATGGTTATTGTGGGGCTGTTTGTTACATGCAGAAAAAAATTTCCAACCAATACAAATGCAACCCCCACTCCATTTAACTTATTAAAATATAGTGGGACTCTGTAGTTATTCTGCTTGTTTGAAATTCTAGAAATGTCTTTAAATAAAACTTTTTATTTAACCATGCCAGTATCTCTAAATGATTCTTAAAGAAACAGGTCAAAGTCCTCAAAACTCAGAGCCAAAAGTGTGTGTGTGTGTGTGTGTATGAATGTATGTGAGTGTGTGTGTGAGTGTATGAGTGTGTGTGTGAGTGTGTGTGGGAGTATGTGAGAGTGTGTGATTGTATGAGTGTGTGTGAGTGTATGAGTGAGTGTGTGAATGTGTGTGTGAGTGTGTGTGAATCTGTGTATGAATGTGTGTATAAATGTGTGTGTGTGTGTGTGTATGAGTGAGTATGTGTGAGTTTATGAGTGAGTGTGTGTGAATGTGTGTGAGTGTGTGTTTGTGTGTGTAGGTGTATGTGAATGTGTGTGTGAATGTGTGTATGAGTGAGTATATAAATATGTGTGTATGTGAGTGTGTGTGTGGGTTGTGTGAGTGTGTGTGTGTGTGTGTGTGTGTGAGTGGGTGTGAATCTGTGTGTGTGCATATATGTGATGCCTTCGGGACACAGCAACATTTGTTCTGTTATTCGTAAGACTCCGACCCCATGGTCTATCTCCTGTCCACCCTTTCAGACCAATTCCACAGGAGACTACTTTGGCTCCCTCTCTGCACATTCTTCACACCCTTTTACCTTCATTTGTTTGCATTACCAACTTACACTGTATCTTTATTTTCTCATTTTATTTTTACCTCCAATATTCTTGTTCATCCTCTCTTCTCAGTTCGATGAAAGTATCCCCACAGATGACATAACCGGTCCCCAAGCCTAGCTTAGCTCCTGCATTGTATGTCCTCTTTCTTTCTTAGGAGTCCTTTGTGAAGGTTTGCGATCAAGGTTCCATTTGTTCACTACTAGGCCTCCTAAGATTAGCAAAGTGTCTGGCACAGAGCTGGTCCTGATACATGGCTCCAGACTAAATAAATCTCTTGGCCATTTTTAAAGATGAAGTTATGGAAACTGCTCGTGTTTAAATGCAGAGTATATTACTAGTGACTTGTGACAAAATGGCTTGAAAAGAATGCTGGATAAACACTAATAAATTCTTATTCTCTTCAGAAAACGTGCAGAAAAATTACCTTTTTCATTTGAGAACCATTTATGTCAGAAAGGATATTAGGTTCCCAAACAAATTATAGAAATATTCTGAACCCCAGCAGAGTACATCTTAGTAATCTTATTTTGATGGTGAGAAAAATCCAGATTCTCTACAAACAGGTTAAGCAGCGTGACCTGCTTCTTATCAATGAATCAGTTCCCATGAACATGGAGAGCAAGACTAACCCTAGTGGTCCTCATAGCAAGAAAACATATCTCCTTAGCTTTCAAGAGTGACAAATTTGTGACCATCTGGATCACCATGACGCAGGTTTAGACTCATTGTGTGTGTATGTCCTTGCATTTCATCCAGGCCCGTCCTAAAACTGTCTGTGTTGAAAGTTGACCCCCAGTGTGTAAAAAGCCAAGTGTGCTCCATGAGCTCTTGAACAGGATGCACAATGCAGTTGGAGATCAAGCTTTGGGGAAGCAATTGGTCACGATGATGTCATCTGTATGGGGCCCTGGTGACAATCTTAAATGTCTCTATAAGAAGAAATTTTCACAGAGCTGGAGGTCCTTCTCCTCCATCTCTTCCACTTTCTCTATTTCCCCCTCAAGTTTTCTCTTCCTCTTCCTGTCCTCTGCTCATTCCCACCCTTCTCCCTCACTTCCTCCCTTCGTTTCCCTTTCTCCATTCTTTCCTCGTCTCCTTCCTGTATGAGGTCACAGTGCAAGACGTTACTTATAAGCCAGGAAGAGAACCCGAGCAGGGTAGCATTATAATTTTGAACTTCTTGCTTCCAAAACTCTGAGGAAACAGATTTCTGATGTTGAAATTCACTCAGACTGTGACACCCTGACCTGGATACAAGACAAAACTCCAGAATAAGCTTTCCTCTTGTTGGAGGAGAAAGGCTCCTCCTCCAAGCTTACCTCCCTAAGCAGAAGCTTGCATCTTTTCTGCTGGGTAATTAGGAACACCTCTTTCCTCTCTGGCTGGCTCAGGACATGACAGATCATCATAGAGAACGCATCTGATATTGTTGACAGCAGCCCAGAGGCATTGCCAATACTTCTCATTGTTTTAATATAACTGAAGCAAGTTGAAATCTCTCTTGAATTTTCAGATAAGAGAACCAAAGTTAAGGAACAATATAAGTATTCACTGAGAGAATAGTTAAATAGGTGGCTATTGTTACACAATCATATTATTTTAGCATTTAGGAACTGGAACAGTAGAATCTTGAACTTGAGGTCAGCCTGTTAAAAATTAAATAGATAGATAGATAAATGATAGATAGATAGATAGATAGATAGATAGATACATACATACATACATACATACATACATACATAGAACAGAATAGAACATCACACATAGATAGAACTTTGCAAGATATTTGAGTTGGATACTTGTGTAAAAATTGATGCAAGGTCTGATGTCTGTCTTCATTTTACTGAGCTACATGGAACCCAGGGCTACCTAGAGCAGAGCTTGCTCCTGAAATCAACCAGCTATCAGGTTTCCTCAGGAAAGAAGACCATTGAGTGAGAAAGTAATTAAAGAAACTAATAGTATTAATTACTTTTAGTGTGCAAAGTCAGGACCTACAGGAGCTAGACCCACAGACTCGTCAAGCAAGCCACTATGTCCTGTGTCTGAGCTCTGTTTACAACAGGGAGAGGCAGTCTAATGAAATATTTTCAGAAAAGTCAACAAAGTGATATCTAATGTCTTCAACAATAGAGAATGGTCTAAGACCCCGCCTCATGTCTGTTCATGCCTTTGCCCATGATACCATAATGAGGAAGAAGTGGAGAAGTAGTGTTTAAAGGAGATCTTTGGCCAGGACAGGGTCCCATGATGTTGGTTGATGTCTCAAAAGACAATGAAATCTTGCAGATAATGTCACCCTGTAGGAAATACAAATGCCCCCTAACAATGCACATAGGGAGGGAAGGAGGAAAAAAAGTTCTCTCTGTCTCTCTGTCTCTGTCCTGTCTCTCTCTGTCTCTCTGTCTCTGTCCTGTCTCTCTTTGTCTCTCTTTCTCTATCTCTCCCTCTCTCTGTCTCTCTCCCTCCCCCCTTCTCTCCCTGTCTCTTGCTCTCATTCCTTTGGAACATCCATAAACATACCATGTATGTTCATAATATAATTGTAATAATTCACTATTTTAGTAAAATACCGAATAAAACCATCGAGGACAGTAGACATATAATCAGAGTGGGGTGTGCGCCAGTTGGTTTTTTGTCACCTTGAAACCAACCTAGACATATCTAGGAAGAGGGCATCTTACTTGAGTAATGAATAGCTCCACAAGATCGGCCTATCGGCAAGTCTGTAGAACATTTCCTTGATTAATGATTGATGTAGAAGTATTCCACTCACTGTTAATGGTACCATCTGAGGGCAGGCATATATAAAGTATATAAAACAGTGAGCTCAGCAAGCCAGTAGATGCAAGCCAGTAAGTAGCACTCCTTTACAGCTTCTTCTGCACTTCCTGACTCTAAGGTTCCTGCCTCAAGTTCCTGCTCTGACTTCCCTAGACAGTTGACTACGAAGTGTAAAGTAAAACAAATCCTTCCCTGCTCTAGTTGCCTTTGGTGATGGTGGTTTGTCACAGCAATAGAAACCCTAACTAAAGTGGGCTGATAAAGAATGAGTCAAATTGAAAGAATCTGCCCCAGGAGATTATCTGGGGAATAGTGAGAGGGGAGCCTACACTGTGCCTCATTTTAAATGGAGGGAGCAATGGCAGCCGGTGTGGGTCCTAAAGCAACATTTAAGATAATTTGAAGACCCATAGATCCCATGTCCAACATTCCAGGAAAATGTTCACTCACATAAGAGAAGCACAATCTGCCACAAGGATCCTGTGGTCAGAGTCATCCCCACTGGGTCAGAGGGCCCAGACTTCACTTGAACACCATATAATGTTTGAAAAATTAGACAGCAATTTGATGATGTACAAATTCAAGTGGTGTGACAGATTTATGTGTCTTGTAGTGATCTGTGGTTTTGAACTGTAACGTGACAATACCAGACAGTGAGTAGTGCGAGACCACCAGCATTGGAGAGACCTTTCTACACGGGCTGCCCTATTATTTATGTTAAGTCCATTTTGCACATTTAGCAGTTTCGTTTTCAAAGAGAAGACCAAGGTCCTCAAATTCTAAACCCAAGTCCATGCTGGCCCACCCCTCACCCCTATCTGACCCATCCCTCACCCCCTAGACATACACCCCTTCCAGCCTCTGCTGACTGCATGGTGGAATTTGGACCCAAGACACACCACACAGTTTGCTTGTAGTCATTTGACGTTGTTTTATTTACAAATCATGAGCACATTTGGGTCGCCCAGCACTTTTCTCAGAGGCTCTCACCAGCCCAGACAGATGGAGATGTAAATCAAGCTCTGTCTGCTTCCCTCTGCAGATGGTTACATAGACATCTGTGGACCACAAGTCCCATGTGTTAGCAGATGGCCACTGTCCCCCAAGTGTGCCTTGGGCCTCTGAGAGACCAGGAGCCTCCAACCTGGGCTGGGATTAGAGCAACCAGTGGTTATGGAGAAATTCATACTAGGCAGAGTGGGGTCCTTTGGTCCCTTGTCTGGTTCCAGAGCCTTAGACATGCAGCACATTCTATTTCTTACCACTTCCACTTTTATTATTAAAAATCTGTGCTCACCTTCTCTGGGAGACATACATGTTTCTCACGCGCCTAGGCTTACATTTGTTCTTATTGTATCAACCAAAGTGGAGACCCCTAGAAGGTGGGATGGTTACTACTTGCTTTGTGGTTTTCACTGTAGATCAACTCTGTGAAGACTTGGTTTACAAACAAACACTCAGACACTGGCAGTGGCGTACAGTTGGGTAACACTTGACAAATGAGTGTGCCGATCAAAGACTACCACAATCAACGTGTAGCCTCCCTTTTCTCCTCAGTCCACAGGCCTCACTTTGCAGGTAACCGCTGGTCTGTTCCTTGACATCTTTGAGGATGTTTCTCTTTTCTAGAGAGTCCTGTAAAAAAATGAATTTCATGGATATTGGTTGTGTCTGGCTTTGTCCATTGAGCAAAGTTTTAGGAAAATTTTTCTCTCTTCATACTTACTGTAACCTGTGCCAGTGGCCATGGAGTATTATGTAATCCTAGTGCAGTTTAATGTGTTAACCTATTCAACTATGAATGGAGGCTTATGTGACTTGCAGTTTGGAATTTCTGTGGCTGAAGCTGCTAAGAGCTTGTATGTGTCATGTTTATGGCATGTTTTATCTTTGGGAAAATGCCTAGAAGTGGGATATCTGGGTCTCATGGAGCTTTTCCTATCCTGGGCTCCACAGGTGATGCCCCTTGGCCTCCCCTCCAGCCATGTAGGTCTCAGTTGTGAGCAGGACCTGTTGAATAAGGCAAAAGGAAGACACTATTTGTAAATGGTGTCTCCCATTAACCTCTCGCTGAAGTTAAGCTGCACCCATAGGCTTGTCCAAAATAAATACTGCACAACTGTGATTTTTACCAACATGCTTTGGGCATTCCTCACAGCAATAATTTTCCTCTTTCCCTGATGATATTGATTATTCTGATACCAATGTTTCTGAGTTTCTAATAGTGATCCATTTTACTACTAAATAAATACCAGTTGATCAGCGTGCACACATTTCTGTGGAATTGTTGCTGGGATATCACTTCTGCTCCTTATGTTGATGTGTCAATGTTTAAATGAGTGTTTTTCACTTTATGAGCAAAACCTTTTCACACATTAGAATTAATCGGGTGCTGCGCAGAACCTTGCCTCGCTGTCTGTCACTTTCATAGATTCATGATGTTTGGGTTGGTTTTAAGCCCCATGAGTCTAACGAAGGACATATGTGGACCTTGGGATCAGGGAGCTCCTACTGGAGCCTGATGTGGTCCCCAGTAGAAACGACTGATAACAATGGCTCCCCCTTTCCCTGAATCCATCAGTAGGAGATGGTTCAACAGTGACTGGTGGGGCTCCCTGGACCCCTCCTCCACACACAGCTAGCTGTTGATGGCCTGCTTTTATAGATATGAACTCTCAGCTACTACTCCAACACTATTCCTGCCTGCCTGCTGCAATGCTCCTCACCATGATGGGCTTGGGCTAACCCTTTAGGAACTATAAGCAAGCCTCTAACTAAATATTTGCTTCCAAAACTCGTCTTGGTCATGTTGTCTCTTCACATGAAGAAGAGTAAACAAGACAATAAATAATGCAAAGAAGTCACTGTCACACATCATGGGAATGGACTCATAGAGTGAAAACCCATTATCATTTCAATAGATGAAAAATGTCTTTCACAGAATCCAAAACCCTTTTGTGATAAAAGTCCTGAAGAAACTCAGAATAGAAGGAACACACCTTAACATAATACAGGGTATAATCTACAGGCAATGTGATCTTAAATAAGGAGAAATTTGGAAAGAAAACAGGGTCTCCACTCTCCACATTCTTAATTAATATATACTGGAACTTCTAGAGCAATAAGACAGGAGACACAAATGTAAGGGTACAGTTTAGAAAGAAAAACCCAACTTCTCTTATTTTCACAGGATTTGGTTTTCTATCTAAAAGTCATTTTAAAAATCCACCAGAAAATACTTTGAACTAATAAACAACTTTAGCAAAGTATACAATTAAAATACAAATATCCTTAGCCTCCCCATACATCAATGACAGTACACTGAGGAAGAGATACTGAAAACAATCCCAAATTCAATGTTGCCTCTGAAAATTAACATACTTTAAAATATGCAAGCAAAACTGAAAACAGTGTTAGAAGATAATAAAAAACAGAAACAACCTTCCTTGCTCATGGAATGGAAGAATCAATATTGTAAAAGTGAAAGATCTGTATGACAGAAAGGCTTCAAGTCTCTGAAGAAAGAAATTGAAGACCTCAGAAGTTGGAAAGATCTCCCATGTTCATGGATCAGTAGGATTAACATAGTAAAAATGACCATCTACCTCAAGCAATCTACAGATTCAATGCAGTCCCCATCAAAACTCCAACTCAGTTCTTCACAGAGATAGAGCAATTCTCAAATTTCTCTGGAATAACAAAAACTCAGGATATCAAAAGCCATTCTCAACAATAAAAGAACTTCTGGGGGAATCACCATCTCTGACCTCAAGCTATTCTACAGAGCAATAATGATTTAAAAAAATGAAGAAGAAAATAAAAACCACAACAACAACAACAAAAAAAAAACACATGGTATTGGTACAGAGACAGACAGATAGATCAATGGAATAGAATTGAAGAACCAGAAATGAACCCACACATGTATGGTTACTTGATCTTTGACAAATAAGTCAAAACCATCCAGTGGGAAAAAACAGCGTTTTAAACAAATAGTGCTTTGAAATGGTTCGACTGGTAGTTAGCATGTAGAAAAATGCAAATTGACCCATTCCTGTCTCTTTGTAGAAAGCTGAAGTCCAAGTGGATCAAGGACCTCCACATAAAACCAATTATGAAGAATCTAATAGAATAGAAAGTGGAAAACAACCTCAAATACCTTGGCATAGGGGGAAATTTCCTGAACAGAAAACACCAATGGCTTATACTCTAAGATCAAGAATCAACAAATGAGACTTCATAAAATTGCAAAGCTTCTGTAAGGCAAAGGACACTGTCATTAGGACAAAACATCAACCAACAGAATGGGTAAAAATCTTTGTCAATTTTATATCTGATAGAGAGTTAGTATCCAATATATACAAAGAACTCAAGAAGTTCGACTCTAGAGAATCAAATAATCCTATTAAAATGGGGTACAGAGCTAAACAAAGAATTCTCAACTGAGGAATATCAAATGGCTGAGAAGCACCTAAAGAAATGTTCAACAGCCCTAGTCATCAGGGAAATTCAAATCAAAACAACCCTGGGATTCCACTTCACACCACTCAGAATGGCTAAGACAAAAACTCAGGTGACAGAAGATGCTGGCAAGGGCGTAGAGAAAGGGGAACTCTCCTCCATTGTTGGTGGAAATGCAAGCTGGTTCAATCACTCTGGAAATCAGTTTGGTGGTTCCTCAGAAAAGTGGACATAGTACTACCTGAGTACCCAGCTATACCACTCCTGGGCATATACCCCAAAAAATGCAGCCTTATTTATAATAGCCAGAAACTGGAAAGAACCCAGATGTCCTCCAACAGAGGAACGGATACAGAGAATATCCTACATTTATACAGTAGAGTACTACTCAGCTATCAAATCAATGATTTCATGAAATTTGCAGGCAAATGGGTGAAACTTAAAAATATCATCCAGAGTGAGGTAACCTAGTCACCAAAGAACACATATGGTATGTAGGTAAGAGGATATTAGCCAAAAAGAAGCCAGTCCTACTCAGTAAGGGGAAGAGAATGATCTCTAGGAAGTAGAGGGAGAGAGGGATATGGAAGGGAAAAAAGGGGGCAGGATCAGGTAAGGGAGGAGATGGGGAGAAAGCACAGAGGGTCAGAAATTTGAAAGTAGGTGTGTAACAGTAGGGGAGGGGGAGTAGGGCATAGTCATTAGAAAATCCCAGATGCCAGGACCCAAGAGGTTTCCAGGACCCAACATGGAGGACATTAGCTAAAATACCCAACAAAGGGGAGAGAGAACCTGTAGAGACCATATTCAGAGGTTAGGCAGGGCCCCCATTGGGGGATGGGGCCACCCACCCACTTCAAAAATATTAATTCAGAATGTCTCCTTTCAAAATAAAATGCAGGGACAAAGATGAGAGCAGAAACTAAAAGAAAAGCCATCCAGAGACTTTCCCACCTAAGGATCCATCCTATCTGCTGATACCAAACCCAAACATTGATGCCAAGAAGTGCTTACTGACAGGAGCCTGGTATAGCTGTCCCCTGAGAGGTTTTGCCAGAGCCTGGTCCCTTTTGGAGGCTTAATGACCCAGGATAGGGGAACACTAAGGCACTGAGGCAGGAGTGGGTGGGTGAACACCCCCACAGAGGCAAAAGGAAGAAAGAGGGAATAGGGGCTTGTGGAGGGGAAACTGGGAAGGTAGATAACATTTGAAATATAAATATAACCAATAAAATAAAAAAAAATTGCCAAAAGCATTCTTCAGATTTGAGGCAACCTCCATCAAAACACCAATAGCATTGCTCATAGGAAGAGAGGGAAGACTTTATGATTCTATTTGAAACATGAAACATCTTTAATAATAATACTGAGAATAAAATATACTATAGAGGTGGGGGACAGAGAGATGATTCAGCCGTTAAGAGAACTCGGTCTTCCAGAGCATCTGGATTCTATTCCCAGCACCAGTGTGGCAGCTCACACCCACCTGCAATTCCAGTTCCAGGTACTCTTATGCTCTTTTCTGGCTTCAGCAGGCACCAGGCATACACGTCAGGCACAAACAACTATGTAGACAAAATGCCCGTACACTTAATTTTTTTTTTAATTTTAAAGAAAAATGTTACCGACAGAAGCATCACCATATCTGATTTGAAGTTATATCAGAGTCAGTAATAAAATCAGTATGATCATGGCACAGACACAGAAATGTAGATTATGAAGATAGACTACAAGACCCAGCTATGGTGACCTGAATTTTAAGAAAAATGCTAAAAGTGCTTATTGGAGAAAAGGTACTTTTTTTCAACACACAGACAGACAGACAGACAGACAAATCAACTCCAAATGGATCAAATATTCAACAAAAGACCTGGAACTTGGAACCCTGTGGAGGGATAAGTAAAAAAGAAAAGAAAACCCGTATCCTGGGGTTAGAACGAGTTAGGATCTGATGTGAAGTTATCGCTCACTGATCTGATCCTTTACTCTTCACTTTTATGGCCCTGAAAAGCAACAACAGTTAAGAAAAGTGATGGGAATTATTTATGCCTTTAGGCTTCATTTTATCTGAAGCTTGAGTCTCAAGATCTCACATCCGTGAGACGGGGCCAAAGAAAAATTTAAAGACCCACAGAACCGTTTTGTCTCTGTTTAAAAAGAAGGCACAAGATGCATGAGTCCTCTCTAAAAAGTTGGATGCCAATACCAATCACGCTGGCGCAGATGCGCCTGGTTGCCTGTGCTCTGTACCAGTCTCCACTTAAAAGATAGGCGCAGTGTGGCTTCTATTTCTGCACATCTCTTTCAAAATTCTCATGGGAAAACAAGAATGTGTGAGGATGTGGATGGGTAAAGTGATCTGAAGCCAACTAGGAACAGCAAGGCTCACTCAGGTGAGACACACTGAAGGACTAAGAGCTTTCATAAAATTGAGAACCGTTAGAAATGCCAAGGCTGCTGCAGCCAGGAACAGTTTGCTGATGTAAATTGCAATAAGGATCCAAAGCAGGGGGGAAACCAGGTCTCTGGGAAGAACCATATCTGCATACTATTCTGCTTTCTGTTTTGGGGAGCGCACAGGCAGGCACTGCTTAACTTACACCGCATTTGTTACCCTGGTCATAGAAGAGAAGTCAAAAGAGGCATTGAAAATAGCAAGGCAACACTGCCCGGCTTGGATGAAGAAGTAGCGGAGGGTAGAGAACAAGTCTGAGAAGAAGCTGTGGAATAACGATCTCTACAGAACCTGCCACGAAAGGAAACTGCGGCGGGCAGTCCTCCCGAAAGACAAGTAAGTAGAGAGAGTTGGAAGGTGACAGAAAGCATATTCACAGGACATTTAACACCTCCTCCAGAAAGCCAGTGTTCATGGTGGTAGTTCGAACAATCCCTAGAGGGTGAATTGTAGGACGATCAGGGATGCACTAGGGAGACACAGGCAGAGGAGGCTGTGCGCCGAGAATCAGGAGCTGTACCTCTCTAGTCATGATCACTCTGAGAAGGAGGCTCTCGGGGTGACTGTGGATGCTCGGCTAGACAATGCCTTCAGAGCAATGAGATAGCGGGGTGACCCTTACAGCCAGGAGCAGAAAATGTGGGTGCTTGGGGTGAAAGGCAGTTGACCCTGGGGTCTGCTGTGATCGCTCTTCTCTATGGGGAGATGAAGGACTTGGAGATCCTTCTACCTCTCAGAAAGCCCATTATTTGTGTCTGGTTAGCTTTTTATTTACTTACTAATTGATTAATTAATTTTTTGTGCCTGTTTTACAAGAGGGAACTCATGCCTGGTACTATAATCTTAGTCAAAGGCTTGTGGTCATGGGCCCTAGAGAGGAACCTGTTACTGTTACCTTGCTAAATGAACATGTTGTCAAACCGCCTTCTACAGGCATATGCTAATTGACACAGATTATTAATTATGCTAATGGGCATAGAAGAGAGACTTTCTCAGCCTTGGCCAGAGAAGTTTCTCTTTGCAATGGTCAGCCCTTAGCGTTTAGGTTCATAGCTGGTCAAGATATGGAGAAGTGACTGCGAGCTTTTGGCTGCGGATGGGACATACCAGCCCTCCCCCATATATATATATATATATATATATATATATATATATATATATATATATATATATATGTATATAATTTTCTGCATTGCAGGTTAACATGTCCAGCAATATCCTCATCAATCCAGTCGTTTATATGCAGTCATGTCTAAGAGAGACAGCTTCACAGCAGACTTCTGGGTCTTCTGGCTCTCATGGTCCTTCCAATCCACATGCCAATTCAACAGCTATATATATTCAATATATATATATATATATATATATATATATATATTCAGCTATATATATATATTCAATATCAATAGTTGTGTGTGTCTATAAAATATACTTCCTGACATCAAAATAAGTTTATTTTGTTTTATTTTTGCAAGCTTCATTTAATTCTTTTGCAAGCTTCACATGCACATATAATGAAATATGATCTCATGCACTCCCATCTTTATTTTGAGTAAACTCTGCAGGAAAATTATGGCCAGCATGGCCACAGACTAACAAGAGATCATAAGCGACAGATATTACAAATGCCAGGATCTTCAGCTGCATGACAGAGCATCCCCAAATGCAGCAGATGAGAGAGGACAGTAGATAAATACGAAGACTTCACAGTAGTTTTCTATTCATGTAGAGGGCAGTTTGACAACATATACATTTAGCAAGGCTCCCTTCTGGGTCCCATGACCACAAGCTTCTGACTAGGATTACAGCACCAGGCATGAATCGAACTTGGGTCCTCTGGAGGATCACAGCGTACTCCTACCTGCTGAGCTGTCTCTCCAGCCCCCGAAGTTTACCTTTTCGTTCCTGATTTGTCATTGGATAACTCCCAGTCAAAGAATTCTTTGCTGTTACTGCTTTAATTGCTTACCACCCACCATCACTTTCTTTCCCATAAAACATACATCCTCTTACTATGGACCATAACTTGTCTTTCAGTGATTTGCTTTGATCCGTCCTTCTTGCATTTATGTAGCCACCATGAAAACAAGTTAGCTAGGTTTTCCAAGAGTTAGACATAGAGTTACTACCAGTGACTCAGCAACACCATCCTCCAAATTATATCCCAAGGAACTGGAGACAATATCCAAAACTCCTCTGTGAGGCTAGAGAGCTGGCTCAGTGGTTTAAGGCACTTGTTGCTCCCGAAGAAGACACAGGTTCAAGTCCCAGCACTAATATGTCTGCTAACAATTTTCTGTATCTCCAATTCCAGGGGAATCTGATGGCTTCTTTTGACTTCCCTAAATACCAGAAGCTAACATGATGCTGATGCATAAATTTAAGTAAAAATATTCATGTACATAAAATAAGTTAATCCAAAATGGTTTTTTAACATATATATATATGTATATGTATACATATACATATATATATATATATATATATATATATATATATATATATATATAATTTGTATGAGCATTATTTATGTTACCCAAAGGAAAATAATACATTATTAATTATGAATATTTATTAATTATTAAATATGTGTATAAAATGTGGTAACTGTAATATTGTTAGTAAGCTTTTTAAAGAGCACGGTACTTAGAGAGACTTACCTTGCAATATATAGGGAGCTTGGTGGCATTTTGCTAATGAAAGGAGCCAGACAGAAAGACCACGTGTGTGATTCTCTCTATAAATCAGCATTTTTCAAACCGAGAGTCTCAAATTTGTTGGAGAACAGAACAACCCTTTCACAGAGGTCTCCTGAGACCACTAATAAACAAGGATATTCACATAATGGTTCAGAACAGTAGCAAAATTATAGTTATGAAGTAGCAACAAAAATAATTCTTTGGTTGAGGGTGGAGAGGAGAGGAGAGGAAAGGCAGGGAGCTAAATTCATACTTATGTTCCATAGCCAAAAACAAGAACAGGCAAAGAAACTCAGCCCTATATTGATGAACCAGAACCAGGAAGTGGTACCCACAGAATGAGGGCCAGGCCAGCATATAAACTTTGCTCTGGTGTCCATGTTTCGGCTGGGTTCTTACTCTGTCCTGTGCTCTTCCTGAAACGGAGCCAGAGGAAAGCATCCAAAGCCTCCATTGAAGTTCCCAGTTTCATGACCTGGTCTTTTTCAGATGTTTAAAGTACAACAGCAAAAGGCTCCCTCACTACTTGCTATCTGCCCAGTTCTACCAATGTACAATGCGTCTGTTTTTAAGAAGACTCAGGGAGTTGCTGGGGGCCCTTGATAGTTTGGAATACAGAGCCAAAAGATTAAATATTTACCTTGCAAACGGTTCTGACATTAGGTATCGGTTAAACAATGAGATTCCTGAGCTGGCACATGGTGACAAGATTTTTGCACTATGGAAAATCCACTCACTTCTACCTGGTGAGATATACCAGGCCAGGGGTGGCATCCAAGTGAGCAGGCCCAGAAACCAGTTTCCAATAAACAGGAGCTCTGAACAACAGAACACAAAGCTAGCAGCCCTCTGCAAAGATCATCCGGAGGGAGCCTGAAGAAGCCAGCACCTCACACTGAGGATTGAAAGATCATTTTCCACAGCCTGAGGATATAACATATTAGGTCTCGAAGGCTTTGGAAGGAGCTGTGTGAGTCAACCAGGTTCTCGCTGGCCCTCTCGTAAGTGTGGCATCGGAAGATACCAAAGGATAGGACTTGAGTTTTAGATTAAAGTGTAGCCAGTCTTGTGGATCTCATGTAAAGACACCATAACAAGAATATGATGTATTGGAGTGCTTATGACAAAGCACAGGGCCACTAGTGTTTATTACAGCAGTTTCAAATTCTCCCAAATAGAGACGTGGTTACCCGTACAACTGGATCCCAGGACCCTCTGTCACTGGGGCTAGTCTGTAGGACTTAGTTAGGTGATAACTAATTTACACTGTCAAACACAACAAGAGATGATTTCTTTAGAAATAAGCTATTTTGTCCAGAGGGTTTGTGTCATGCTGTGTCTCAGTGGAGAGATTTTAATTGTCTAGCCTGCTTGTTAGAACTGGGGGCAGCTTTAACTTCAAGTTTTAGAAATACAGGTCCCCTTCATCTGGACAGATACACTCTAAGATCTCCACTGGGTCTTTAGAGAGTATTGAACCCTACGTGTGCTGTGTTCCTTCCTACCTCCCTGGGGCAAAATGTAGTTCATAAATTAGGCACGGTATGGCGTTACCAGCAATAGCTGATGGTAAAATACAACATCTTAGTGTAATGGAAGTTACAGGACCATACTCTTTCAAGATAGAGACTTTTCATGTCATGTTCTTGGGTGTTGCATCTGGCTGCCACCTGATAATTGGAATCATGTATAAGGGAGACTCAGGCTCAGAGTTGTTCGACTGTTTTCCTATATGACTTTTTTCTGCTATTTTCATGAACTCACCAAAGAATGTAATTTGTGAGATCTGTTTTTCAAAGTGGTTGTACCACATGACATGCTGACCACCACCATGTGGAATTTTGTACTAGAATCATTAATGTCAAAGTCTGTCCATTCAACAGATGGTAACACTCAGAATGGTGTGGTGTGACTTGGTCTGCTTAGCTCTCTGGAGTTTTCATTTGTACTGTATGATATTATCTAGCATACGTTGTCTGGTAAGTGAACTGGGAGATATGGAAAAGAACCCTTCATGTTTCAAGTCTAATACTCCAAGTCTTGTGGCACACAGTACCTCAGGCTATCCCAGAGCAAGAGCTGCCTGGTCCAGCATCTAGCCCTCTGACGCCAGTGAGAGCAACCAGGACATTTTGGCTGCTGGTTTCACTCTTTTCTCGGATGAATTATTTACTTTTGAGGACTGGGTATTTTCGGAAACTTGGATCTATTGTTCTTCCTCACAGCTTTCTTTTACCAATGCCTGGCACTAATCTAAAGTTTGAAAGCTCTCCAGGCAGGGCACACAGTGCCAGCCTGTGCTGCTGACAATACTTCTAAAGAAAGCTGGACAACTGAATTGTGGAAGTACCCGGAGGGCATGGTTGCAAGCTTCCATTTTCATCTGGGCACAACTTTCTGTCTTGATACTCTGAAGTTGATGGAGCCTCAGAGAAGTAGTAGAAGGCTGGGAGTACAGTTGAGGGAGAATGCTTGCCTAGCATGTTCGTGGACACAGGTTCAGTCAACAGTGCTTTAAACTGTGGGTGGTGGTGGTGGTGGTGATGGTGGTGATGGTGGTGATGGTGGTGGTGGTAATGTGTGTGTCTGTGTGCCTTTGTCTGTGTGCCTGTGTGTGTGTCTGTGTCTATGTGTGTGTTTATCATAGTTTATGTGTATAGATTGCAGGTATACATTTCTATTCAGATAAAACTTCACTTTGAAGGAACTAAGAAAACTGAACTGCCACTCATGCTTGAGACAGAGTATTCTTATATAGGCTTGGCTGGTTTAAAACTCTTTCTGTAAACTCAGCTGGCCTTGAACCCACAGGCCTCAATCAGCATCTGCCTCTCTGCCACTGCCTCTGCCTCTGCCTCTCCTCTGCCTCTGCCTCTCCTCTGCCTCTCCTCTGCCTCTGCCTCTCCTCTGCCTCTGCCTCTCCTCTGCCTCTCCTCTGCCTCTGCCTCTCCTCTGCCACTGCCTCTCCTCTGCCTCTGCCTCTCCCTCTCCTCTGCCTCTGCCTCTCCTCTGCCTCTACCTCTCCTCTTCCTCTCCTCTGCCTCTGCCTCTCCTCTGCCTCTCCTCTGCCTCTGCCCCTGCCTCTCCTCTGCCTCTGCCTCTGCCTCTCCTCTGCCTCTCTTCTGCCTCTGCCTCTCCTCTGCCTCTGCCTCTCCTCTGCCTCTCCTCTGCCTCTGCCTCTCCTCTGCCTCTCCTCTGCCTCTGCCTCTCCTCTGCCTCTGCCTCTCCTCTGCCTCTCCTCGGCCTCTGCCTCTCCTCTGCCTCTCCTCTGCCTCTGCCTCTCCTCTGCCTCTGCCTCTCCTCTGCCTCTGCCTCTCCTCTGCCTCTCCTCTGCCTCTGCCTCTCCTCTGCCTCTCCTCTGCCTCTCCTCTGCCTCTCCTCTGCCTCTGCCTCTCCTCTGCCTCTCCTCTGCCTCTGCCTCTCCTCTGCCTCTGCCTCTGCCTCTCCTCTGCCTCTCCTCTGTCTCTGCTTCTGCTTTTGCCTCTGCCTCTCCTCTGCCTCTGCCTCTCCTCTGTCTTTGCTTCTGCCTCTGCTTCTTCTCTGCCTCTGTCATTTGCTCCCAAGTATGTGTTTTTGCATCCTCCACCCTAATCATGACAGAACTACTCAATCACTGCAGAAGACCCTTCCTCTCCCTGTATGTCACAGTCACCTCTAACCTTGTTTCTGTCCCATGGAACCTACAAATCTATCTTTACCTCTACCCATTCTGACATATAACCTCTATATACTGGCTCTTTTCACCCAGTTGATGCCCTAGTGTTCCATCAGGCTGCTTTATGTATTATTAGTCCTTTACCTTTAAAAGAAATTAACATTCTGTGTGTGTGCGTGCATGTGTGTGTTTGCACATGAATGCAAGTGCCTGAGAAATCATTATATTCTCTTGAACTAGAGTTAGGGACATTTAGGGGCCACACTATGTGGTTACTGGGACCCAAATTCAGGTTCTCCGCAAGAGCAATGTGTGCTCTTAAATAGGGAGCCATCCCTTTGGCCCCAGTGCTCTCTCTTTATTGTAGTGTGACACCGTGTGAATGTGAGGTTTGGCTTAACTGTGCCCTTAGGGAGGACATTCGTGTCCTTTCCACCTTGGGGCCACTATGAATAAAGCTGTTGTATTTCTCTCTTGATTTATGTTGACTTTTGTAAGTTCTTTATATATTTGAGGTATGTGTCCTTTGTTGGAAATACAATGTTCAAATGTTTCCTATTCATCTGTACTTCATGTTCTCACTCTCTTGACAGGATTGCTCTCGGAGCAAAAGTTTTAAAAGTTTTTAAGCAGGATGAAATCCAATTTACTAATTTGTTTTTATGATTCATCCTTTTGGTATGACATGCCTGAGAAGTCTTTGCCTTGTGGTTAATTGTTACATTCTGTGCTGATTTAAGAATCCCTGTAAGAAACAATGCATTAAATTATTTACTATATTTGCCCCTTCTGTTAAAGCAAGCAGAACCTGTGTAAGCAGCACAGGAGAAGCATCACGTCTCAAGCACATGTTCCTCAAAGTGCAGCAAACATGTCAATTACCCAGGGTTTGGTTGCACTTCAAGCTCTGATTCAGGGAATCTGGGCTCAGCTGGACATTTTTCACTTCTAACCAAGTTTCCTGCTGATTCTAAGACGGATGGTCCAAGAGCCATGCTTGGAGAAACTAAGATTCAGAATTCAATGTTCCTCAGATATCTGATAATGGGGATAGGTAAGAAATCATGGGTTTCATCAGGAAAAATAAGACACAAATTTGAGACATAAATAGTAGACATGTTTGTCTTCTCTGAGTTTTCTTTCTTTTTTTGCCATATTGGATTTTTATTTACTCAGCTTTGGCTGTTATTACTATAATGAGTATGTTACACTTTCTCAAAACCTTCTTAGAATAGGGTTAATTTTAAATGGAGGTAAATTCTCCGGGGTTTAAGTGCAGTTTTTGCTCACATACTGGGAATGGATCCTTCTGCTTGTTTATTTTTCACTCCTGTTCTTAAATTACTATTATCATTGTATTATAAATAAATATATCACTTTGTGCAATATTAGAAATTTTGAGTTTGTAACTGTCTTTCTCCTCAATTTGCCGACAAGTTCATATTAATATTAACTTAAAAAAATACATATATATAATGTGCTGGACAGTGTTTCAAAACAGAGTACTCTCCCTCTCCCTCTGCTCCTCTTCCTCCCCTTCCTCCTCCCTCCACTCCTCCTATTCTCCTTCCTCCTCTTCTTCTCTTCCTACTTTTCTTTCTGCCCCAGATAAATACTCTTCCAGCAGACTACTCTTAAACCTACCCAAGACACAATATTAAATGTGATGTTGTTTAATAAATATTATGTAGTTGAATTATGTCTCTAAAACTGAGCAACCTTATTGTGAGCTGCACACACCGAGGATGAAGTAGGTGTTCAGCTCTTTAAAGCATGTCTGATAAGAGAGCTACTGTTCTGCAACCCGTTTGAGACCTCTCTTTCTGACATTGCTTTGCACAGTGTATGTCTATGGTGATTTCCATTGTTCATTCTTTACCATCTGGGTTCTCACTATGGAGACCACCATGTGGTTGTGAGCTGTTTGCATAAAAAGCTCTTGCTTGTACATTTGTTAATTCTTCATAAACAGTGAGTCGAGTAGTTCTTGTTAGTAACCGACTATGACTTAAAACCCTGGAATATGCCTCACATTACCTTGGTGTGAGTCTTACAAATGGCATCATCTTTTAAATAGAATAAACTCTGAAAAGCATTAAAAAATGGCTTCAACCTGCCAAATCCATGCTGGAGATGTAGTTCTACATCTACTGGGATCTACTGCTTCCCCTCCAGCCCCATCCTCGGTATCACCTTATATAGATGGCTGTCTTGGTACTGCAGATGACATCTCTAATGGATTTCCAAATCCTGTTCACATGAAGGTGTGGATGCAGCCTTCACTCACAGGCCATCTTCAGAAACCTCTTTGGTTGGTTGGTTGTTGTTTTGTGCTGCTGGGGGTCAGACCCAGGACATTATAGATGCTCCTTTCTTGGAGACTGACCTCGTATCTTCGTTCTCTTCCTCTGTTTCACATTGTGTTTTGAAATCACGTGGACCTGAGTAAAAACTCTGGTTCTGACCCACTTCACATTTTTCCTAAACTTTAGCTCCTTTACTAGCGATTCCCAGTCAGTAGCAATGCCTGGTCTCTGTGTGAAAAATGTCTGCTTTCTTCCTTGGGAGTTCATTGCTCCAAGAAATGGCCTTCGGTTTCCCTTAAGACATGAAGTCTACCCACTCACATTCCCTGCAGCCAGGGAAGGGGTGGCAGTATGCAAGTCATGGCAGTGTTGCTGACAAAGCAATACAGACCCCTTCTCACCCTCCTCAGAGAGATCAGGCACCGCTCTCTCCAATCCCCCACCAATGCCCTTCCTTCTTTAGTAGAAACACACAATGCCACCTGCTCCTCCTACCTTCCAAATGTCAAGGAACAGGTGACACCTACCCATGGAGCTTCATGCATGTGAGCTCCCTGTATTGAGATCTTCTCAGCGAAGAACCCCGAGGGGCTGGTAGATGTGGGAGGATGCCTGGACTAACCAGCTTTAGCTAAGTCTCCTTAGAGCCAGCTGCCTTGGCAATGACATCGGTACATAGGAGCAGACACTGAATTATACACAATAAATTAAAAGAAACCATAAGCCCGGACACTTACACATAGGAAAAAAAAAAAACTTCAGTTAGCCTAGTTACATAAACCAGACAGTTGTCATTCCAAAGAGGAGACAAAGACTCTTCAGATTATATGGGGCTGATTTCCAATAACTGCTATCAGGACGAGAAGAAACGTTCCAGCCACCAGCAGTACTAGTGTTCCATTTGTCTTTCAGGCCAGGTAGAGGAACTTGCCTCTCAGCATCAGGAAGACACCTGCAGGCAGAACCACAGAATTGGCAGTATAGCCCAGTTCATAATGGCACCACTCCGGGAAAAGGGGAAAGGCCCAAGAGCCTGTCACCTTCACCTAATGGAGTTGCTGGTACACATCCCAAAGCACAGGATCAATTTGCCTAAAGTTGTGACATGCACTGGGAGGAGAAGGGCCATTTTCTCCCAGCTGCAGGGAGGAACATCTGCTCCCAACTGTGAGTAGGTGCCCCTTCTGCCTCTGGGTTTTCCAGCCAGACTATCAGATATGACATTTTTTTCCTACGTCTGCTGAGTCACATGAAGGGTTTGTTTGTATATAGCCTCACCATCTGGGCACCATCTAGGCATACAGTAATCTGGGAAGGTCAATACCAAAGTGAACCACTATAGCTTCTTATTTGGAGTCAGAAGTAAGGCCTTTATACTGAAGGTCTTGGATGATGTAAGCAGAAACTTCACAAGACAGTCCCATCAGTGGATGTGAGTTCTTTTCCTGGGGTGAAAGTTAGCTGTGTTGTGGATCAGACTGACAGTTTGGCTCATAAACACATCATTCATAACATGCTATATAAGATTTGAAACAAGGTTGCAGGAATGTTTTCAGCACAAAATAACCATTAACATCAACCCCTGAAGGATTTTCTGGGCTTGGTGTTACCTATTGAATCCAAGGTCACAGAATTGTATAGGTTAGAATGAAATTCAATTCAGGCGTAATTACAGATAAACTATACCTTAATTTAGTTTATTAATTTTTATTAATTACTGGGAGGCTAACTGAATAAATCACATTAATGTGCTAATTCTCAAGTAGAAATTGATGGGGCATTTAACGTGGGTGTAAAGTGTGGACCCCGCTCTTCTCTGTAAAGATGCTTGAATGAGGCAGCCACATCTTAGAATTGGAAAAGGGAGCTCCTGTCTCTCAGAGTTTGCACAGAGGTCCAAGGAAAGGTCTCAAACTAGCTTGGTGTGACATTTGCATCTTCCACCAAACATGGCTAAAGGGTGGAATGCTGGACCAGGTAGGTCATGGAGCAAAACTGGGGCTAAAGTGTGTTATGTGGACGAGACCCAATCTGCAGGTAAGCTTGCTGGACACAAAGCAATAGCGGTCACAGACCCTTATTAGAGATGCTCACCCAGGAACAGTAATGGGTGAACTGCTTGCTGTATAAGGAACTCAACTAAATACTTAAATAGTAGAATCTGTTGCTTTGGGGCTGGAGAGGTGGCTCAGTGGTTAAGAGCACTGACTGCTCTTCCAGAGGTCCTGAGTTCAAATCCCAGCAACTACATGGTGGCTCACAACCATCTGTAATGGGATCTGACAGCCTCGTCTTGTGTGTCTGAAGACAGCTACAGTGTACTTATAATAAATAAATAAATAAATAAATAAATAAATTAATTAATTTTAAAAAGAATCTGTTGCTTTGTCTGATTTCTCCAGTGCTATTAGGAAGAAAAAGGAAGAAAATGTTATTGCTTATATAACACATGCATGCATACACACACAGAGAGAGACGGGGGGGGGGTACCAAGCAGCTTGATATTTCTTTCTAATATTTTATGGTTCTGGACATGAAATCTGGGGCCTCAAACCTGTGCCTGTCAGGTATTAACCATTATAGCTCACCCCAACCTATAACTTGAGATTTCCATGAGGTTTTAAAAAACCCCTTACCTCCCTCCAAGAATGTATGATCTAACTAAGCAGGGACTTTGTTTTGAATCTCCACATCCCCAGTGGCTAGGGAAGATCTTAAGACAAAACCCCTTGGAGGCTAAAGCAGTGACCAGCTGAAGTTACCATGCTCACACAGTCAACAAGGATGGAGCAGGAAGTACAACCCACAATGCTTTGTTCCTGGGCCGTGTTTTTAACCATGTTGAACTTCTTGAAGAAACTGAGGCACAATTTTGGTTCTGCTGGTTTTCTACCGAAAGCTCAATGAGCATGCAGACACCACACTCAAGAGACGAAGGTCAGGGAGCGTCTACAGACAACCTCATATCAGCCTGGAGTACACTTATCTCTAGACAAGACACTTGGCAGGAGAAGAAGACCAGAACATGGAAGCTGCAATGGGAAGTGGGGGAGGTGCGGGGGCAGTGTGTCTGTAAATGAGTGACAAGCTGTTCAGCACAGAGGATGTTCAGCTGAGGACAGGGGAGAGGGACAAGGAGGACGACAGATTCTGAAGGGCAGAGAAAACCAAAGGGAGAAGAGAGGAAGTGGGGCACAAGACAAGAGCAGGTGACTCCAGGCCCAGAATCTCCACTGTCACTCAGTTCCAATGGATCCTGCCTGTCCCTGGCCTTCTGAGATCCAGCAGGTCTCTCTGAGCCCCAAGAGTGATGAAAGAGCCCCATGAGGTTGCCTGGCAACACATTCAGAGGCAGGTTGCCTGGCGACACATTCAGAGGCAGGTTCAACTGGAGGCAGGCATCTGTTTTATGCCAAGTAACAGAATCTCTCAGCTTAACAGTGCCATCCATAAAGCAGGGTCATAATCAAACTCCTCTGTGAGTTGGGGCACTGGAAAGGAAGGAGAAAAAAACAACAAGCAAAGTACACATGTAAGGTAACTGTTGGGAGCTCCCCTTAACCACTCATTCAATTTATGCAACTGTGAACTGACCATGTATTAAAGCTTCACCAAAAGAAAAGAGCCAAACACATGTATAACATGCATGCACATGTGCCAACATATACATGTATTATGTCTACTATCGTTGTATGGTTGTGTGCATGTAGACATCAAGTAGAAGTGGCTATCTTTGTCTGTCTTGCTCTGTCTCTCTATCTGTCTTTGCCCATCTCTCTCTCTCTCTCTCTCTCTCTCTCTCTCTCTCTCTCTCTCTCTCTCTGTACATTTTATACCAGAACTCATTCTAGTTTCTCTTTCCAGAAAAAAGGGCAAACTGATTGATGAAGGTGGAGAAGTGGACAGATGGGAGAGTCTGTACCTTTCCTTATTCATGTGTTTACTTGCTCAAGGTATAGCAGGTGAAACCCAGGGCCCATTATACACGCAGCAACTATGCTATCCTGAAATCATATCCTCAGCCATTAGTCCTCAGAGACTGGGTCTAGCTATGTAACCCAGACAAGCTTTGAATATAGGATGTTTCTCCTGCCTCTGCCTACCACATGTTGGTCTGACAGGCTGACTAGCTATACCAAGCTCTCTCAGCATGTTTTTAAAATGCAAATTTCTCTCTCTTGTTTTTTAAGTTGTAGTCTATTAACTAAGAGTCTTAACAAAGATTTAAGCACCATGCAAAGGGAGGGCAGTGAGACACTGGGGAAAGACCTCAGTACCTTCTCTGAAGTGAGATCAAGCTGGTAAGGTAACAAGGAGGTTACTAAAAGCATTCCTTTCAGGAGGTCAACAGTAATTGGCAACTGTGCTGGAGTGTCCCCACAGAGACCTATGCGGAAACCATCTTGTAGATTAATATGCAATTGCTTTGAATGCTTCAATAAGCTTAAGCTATCTAAAAGAAAGGGTTTCAAGGACTGGGATGGCTCAGTCAGTAAGTGCTGGCCATACAAACACAAGGACCTACTTGAGTTTGTGCCTCAGTAGTTAGAAGAACTTGTTTAGTTTCCCATCATTCATGTGATAGCTCACAACCATCTGGAACTCCAACTCTAGGGGATCCAACTCCCTTCTTGGCCTCTGGCAGCACCCACCACACATGTGAACACAGACACTTGTAGACAAAGCTGTCATAGACATAAAATTAAATAGGTCAAAAAGCACTTCCTTGAGATGTGCAAATTATCAGTCCTATCAGGCAGCATCTCAGATCCCATGAACTTCAGTGAGCTGTTAGAAGGAAAGGTGCAGTCAAAGTGTGGAAGCCAGTGAGCAAAGAGAGCACTGTGGTGTTAGAACAAAGACTGTGGATTTGATTCTGAACTGTTAGAATTCTGTGCTGGAGGATGATATAATTAGATCTATGCCCAAAGTCTGATTACCTGAAAAGAGTGGGCAGTCAGATTAGAGGCAGGTCTCTAATTTAGGAGATTTGGAGAACATCAAGGAAAGAAGCAAAGGTGAGCTTAATATGTGGGATTTGAAAGTCACCGGAAGCTGGTCAAGGATGAACCATAGCGGCCAAGCCAGAGGCACAGACATGACAAAGCTGTACGGTGCAGCGTGGCAACCGTGGCTAACAATGGCATCTTGTGTGTGTGCAGTTTGTGAATAGAGCAGGCCTCTTGTGTTTTTATAACCACACATGCAGAATTAGATGAGTCCGTGAAACTGTGGACGTGCTGACTAGCTTTATTGTAGCAATCATTTCAAATATATAGCTATGTTAACATAGCATATTGGCCAGATAAAATGCCAGCATGGGGGTGGGCAAGTTTCATCACTAGCTGAGAAGCTACTGGCATTCAATGGGTGCTGGGAGAGGGAAAGACAGTTTTCCTTAAGTGTGACCCCTGGCTCCACTTCCAAGACTAACTGAGCAACACAAATTAGACTCCATAGGTTAAAAGACAAGGGGGAGGAAGAAGAGGAGGAGGAAGACGAGGAGAATGAAAACTCAAGACTGGGTTAGTGGAGAAAAGAGAGAAGATAGAGGAGAGGGCAGAATTATGAAGATAGAAGGAGAGTAAGATCAAAATACACTATATGGAATTCTAAAAGAATTAATAAAATATTGTTAAAGTATATCACATTATGTGCCAGAATGTGTATGATTCTTATAAGTAAATATCATAGCTGGGTTAATGGAAAAGTGAGATCAACTAGTATGCACACATGTTTGTAATCTACAGACACTAACACACCACACCACACTACATACATGTGCAGACATAACACATACACAGTACATTCATCCATACCCACCACATATATACCATATACACATATGATACAGCACACACATATATGTATACAACATGTACCACACATTACATACAAGACACATGAAGCACACACATACACAGGATACTACACACATACATACAACACATGCATAGTACACACAGAGACACATAATACACTATATATACATATACTATACAGATACACAGAGAACATAGACACAGAACACACACACACACTCTCACATACACACAGACCCATACTCATATACCACACAAATACACACTGCACACAGACACTGATACAGGTACACACAAAGCACACACACACACACACACACACACACACACACACACAGAGACATGTATAGCACACAATACACAAGCACTATATGCATACACAAGAGAAACACACAGGCACACTCATACACCACACAAACTCACACACAAACCCACATACCAGCTATACCAAAGGTAAAAAGAAGCCAGTGTTGTGGTCTTGGAGAACAGTTCTGGGTTTGTGTTCTCTTCCTTCACATCCTGGTGATTTTCCACTGGAAACGGGAACAAGGTTCTAAAGACCATGATTTGCCCTGCACTCCTGTTCATCCTATGTGCTGACACCAGGGCACAGGCCTCAGAAGTTTCCTGACCTGAGGCTTCATTTTGCTTTAAAACCAGGATAGGAGTGGCTTACGAAGGCTGGTTCTAAATTTAGCAACTTCTTCCTTTCTTCTTTCCTTCTTGTTTTCCTTCCTTCCTTTCTTTCCTCCCTCCTTCCCTCCCTTCATCTCTCCCTCCTTCCTTCCTTCCTTCCTTCCTTCCTTCCTTCCTTCCTTCCTTTATTTCTTTTTTCCTTTTGTTTTTCCTTCATATTTCTTTTGGCTTTTATTTTCTCATTTTTTCTTAGACAGCGTCTCACCAAGGCTGGCCTTGAACTTCTCACCGTTCTGCTCTGAGTGTTGTCATTACAGATACAAGTCACCACACTTCACACAATCCATGTCCTCTTCAAGACTTTGATCATTTTGTTATTGTTCGTTTTTTATTCTTTGTGAACTTTACATCACACTCCCCAATTCCACTAATCTTCCCATCCCTTCATATCTGCCTTCCACCATTGCAACTCCCCCCCCCCCGAAAAGAAAAAAAAATAACCCTCCCCACAAATCTTGTCATGGAAGATGGGGTGTGTTACACAACTGAAGATGTGTGGACAGAAGACTCAACGCCTTAATCTTGTAGTAGGTAGCTTATTGCCGAGAAACAGAAACTTGGAAGTAGCGGTAGTTAGCCAGGAGACAAAGAGTTCCGCTGGTAATCTGCAGGACACAAATATATGTTCCTTAAATACTTATTTTGATGCCTTGGGGAGAGCAGGAAGAATGCTGAGAGTCTACTGTCCGAAGTTGTTCTACCATAGGAGCTGGACTGCGTCCCCAGCATTCACACGCATGGCCTGCCTTATGGTAGCATTTATTTATCAGCATGAGCTTTCCCATGAATCTAGGCCACTGATTACATGAAAGACGGATTCCCATCCTTCCTCCAACGCTGAGTGTTTGCTTCCTAGCACCATGTTTATGCCCCATGGCCATGCTCTGAGGAGTTCACAATAACCCTTTGTTTCAGAGCCAAGTCATCATGTAATCCCCTTCTTGAGGTTTGAGAAGGTGATTAAACTCTCCATGTTGAACACAGCAATGGCAGACAGACAGTTCAGAGGATCTGGTGGCAAGAACTATAGTTTTGTTTGCTGGCATGCAAACGAAAAGGCTTTCTTGTCTGCTGCAGTTTTGAGGTGTCCATCCTGTAAAATAGCTCTCTGCTCAAGAGGCCTGACAGTGTTGGCCAAACACAGGCAGGGTGGTTCCCCCTTGTCTTTAGTTTTAGTTTCCATAGCTTCAGTTACCTCTGGTCAACTGTGGCCTGAAAAGGTTACAGGAAAAAATGAGAGAGAGAAACAGAGAGGGGGGGAGAGGAGAGAAAGAGAGAGAAAAAGAGAGAGAGAGAGAGAGAGAGAGAGAGAGAGAGAGAGAGAGAGAGAGAGGGAGGGAGAAAGGGAGGGAGGGAGGGAGGGAGGGAAAGAGAGAGAAAGAGAAGGAGGGAGGGAGGGAGCGCTCAACTTACTAGGACTACAGCACATTGCTAACCAGTGAATTTTTTTAAAAATTATTTTTGCTAATTTTTTATTGTCAGTTTTCTATTAGGATAACAACAGTATAAAACAAAACAAAAATATCCTGAACTAATTAAGTTTAAAACATTTTAGCTCCCAGTTTTAAGGATTCTAACCCACAGTCACTTGCTCCCTTTGCTTTGGGGCAAATGGCAAAGCAGCATAGAGTTGGGCTGGATGGCCGAGTGGTAGACGAACGCTCTCTGTTCACGGTGAGAACCATAAAGTGAGTGCAGGGAAGGAGGGGGGCTCACACCATCTCCCCTAAGGACATATCCCCATGTACCAAAGACCTCCCAGAAAAGTCCTAACTTCTATGACTCTACATGGGCTTTGCAGATGTAAATGTTAGTTTTCACAGTGCCTGATTTCTAGAGTTAACTTTATCATAGTCATATAAGGCAGATGGGGGTGTAGAATCCTATAGTATAAAGAGAACTTGTGATTCCAACTTCTCAGCATCTCCTCCAGGGTGGAGAACACTCCCTTCTTATACAAGAGAAACATCTGGCACTGCTGTTTACTGTGTTTCCCTTTCACTAGCACGTGAGCACTGGAAGAGCAGGCACTTAATATCCCACAAGTCCATGTCTGGATCTCACTTTTAGAAGGGAGTCTGGCACAGAGTAGTTGCTCAATAAAATCTTGCCAAACAAGTGAGTGAGGGAACGGCTCAGTGAGTAAGCTTCGAGAACCAGGAATATTTCAGTACATGCCAAGGACTTTGAGGAATTGCTGCTGGAAGGCCCACCAGTCTGTATGGAAACGGAAGTCAGTATGACACACAAGCTCCTGTCGCATTTATGAAAGAGGATGGACGAGACCATGAACCCTTCATGACTTGAAGTGTGCCGGAGGTCCCGGAAGCCTGTGGGGTAGCCAAGGACACATCTGGGATGTATCAGCCGCTTGGCCCTGGAGGTGACGGGAGGTGACTGGGTTGGGGAACTCATATTGCTACTTGCTTTTGACCCTGGCTGACATTCTAGGAAAAAGTAAGATCACCCCAGTGGCAGGCTCTCAATGAAAGAGAATCTGCCCAGCGAAGGACAGGGTCTCTGCCTCAGGTAGCTACTGAGCTCTACAGTAAAGATCATAGGACAGTTCTCCTGGCATGGGGGAAAGCAATATTACCCAGGATACTTCATAACTTGGGTTATGTCCTGAGGTTTTTAGGACTTGGCATTTTTAAGTAGAAAATTTATAAACCCTCTGCATTTCTGTTCCCATTTCATCCGGAACTATCTAACTAGAATTCAGTTCCACCCATAAGATGCACTAAACATCCAATATAGAGTAAATATTAATTCCTTCCCCAGGCCATAATAGAAAAGGAAGGCACCAGATGCATAGGAACCGTATAGATCAGAATGACAGCAGTAACTCAAGTTATTGGGGAAAAAAATCATCCTGACTGAGAACCTTCACCAATTGCCTTCCCATGGCCACTCCACTCCTGCTAGAACCGTGAAAGGATCACAAGACGTGCCTGAGATGTGCTTCCTCTAGATGTAGAAGCGTGTTGTTTATGTTTCACAAGGTATCCATGTAATCCTCTTCCCAGGACATGTGCCCCTCAAGTGAAACAGCAGGACTGGAGACGCTACATCGTCATGTGGAAAGTGGTGGCTTTATCACAAGAGAGGAGTTAAGGGTAAGGGGATATGTACGTCCTGTCTGTAAGATGTAGCTTGCTGCTGCTTTGTAAGGTTGGATCTGCCAACAAGGGCCATCAGAGCTGCAGTCATGCAGGAAGTGAGCAAGCCCCAATGCAGAGGCAGGAGAGTCAACTAGCCGGACGCACAGAATCAGGCAATCTCAGTTCAGAACTTATACAGCTGGGGGATTCACAAGGGGAAAGACCTGGAGCTGGATACAAATGAGATTTTGTTTGTGAGGAGAGTAATTCACAACAAAGATTCAAAAAGTAGCAAATATAGCTAACACGATAAAAACCTCAAAACTGGTGTACTTTAATGAGATAATTACCCACTTAAGTGATTCTGTAATACTTCCTACACTTTTGAACTGTTTAACCACCTTCTCAGTCAAGAGCCACTGAAATCTTTTGGCTTCCCGGAACTACTGGCAGTGGAGCTGTTCCTTGATATATCGTGGAATATGTCCATATGAACAAACTTTAAGTTGTAAATGCATCAATATTGCACCAAGTATCACTTGCCTAGAAAAGATCAAAACTCAAGATTTGAGCTCGGAATATGGCCCAGCTGTAGAATTCTTGCCTGGCAAAGCCCTGGGTTTAGTCTTCAACATAGCAAACAATTTAAACAGAGAGGGAAGGAGATTCAAGATTCAAGATCTGAAACTCAGTATCTACTGAATGAGTAGCTTTTTCTACCATTTTGAGATTAAAAAAAAAAAAAAGACAAGTCACCTAAAACTCGGGAAAGTCTGGATCAAAAAAATTAATATCATCATGAATTTTGGAAATCAATGTAGGGATTCTGATATATTGTATGATGTAGGGACTTTCCATTGGTCAACTATTGGTATTCACAGAAGGGAATCACACATAGGTATGTGCAGCTCCATCCAAACTAAGTGAGTTCCACTGCCCGAGTCTCCAAGTCTCTGGTGCCATGCTATCGGAGATAGGTGATATTTGATAGGTAGAAAGAGACAGAAACAGGAACCTTAACTAGTCAAATTATGTCATTTGTGTAACTTCCATCCCTCCAAAAATAAATAAATACATAAAAACATTCTCATGAGCATATGGCCATTATGAAGAGTTAACTTCTTTTTCTTGAAGCTAGAGAGGTTGGGCTGTCTGTGTTGCAGCCTCAAGATGATGTGCTGTTGAAGAAGAAGGAATCTTGAATGCTCTGCTCACCAACACACTCCATATACTTTCCTCAAAAGAGACCACGGAAAGCTATTTCCAGGTAATAAGACCAACAAGACTACCAACCTTCAAGAGAATATACCGAAGTGTGTTGGTTCCTACTCCCAATATCTAAGACAATGTAAAAATACAACCTAGAAAGTGGTGATTCTCAACCTGTGGGTTGCAGCCCCTTTGGGAAACCTTTATCTCCAAAAAAATATTTACATTCCAATTCATAACAGTAGCAAAATTGCAGTTATGAGGTAGCAATGAAATAATTTTAGGTTTTGAGTTGGCCACAGCATGAGGAACTGTTTTAAGGGGTTGCAGTATTAGGAACATGGAAAAGCACTGTTATCTAGCAAAACGACGTGAGCAGGTACTTCCCAGCAGCACATGCTGTCAACTGTACAGTAAAAAATAGATGGCTCTGTCTCGGAGCAATACAAATCATAGCAATTAAATGCCCTTTGCACCTCTCAGCGTGGCAGTTTTAAAATGGCAATTTCTTGTGTTTGTCAGTAATGAGGTGAAGTCAGGTCTGAGGCTGCCGGGGAGCAGAAGATCACCCCAGCCCTTCCCAAGGACCATGCCGTGAAACACGTTGTTAAGACCAACAATTGGTCGTTCAGATTTTGACTCGGTCATTTAAAAAACCAGCAGTAAGGAAATCACCAGCCATCTCCAAATACGTTGGAAACAGAAACCAAATGTAGATGAACCATCAGGCCTGTGTTTCCTGAAAGTTGGAGAAAATGGAAAATAACACTTTATGATAAGGGAAGATGGAGCAACTGCATGCTTGTTGGTACAAGACAACACAGGCAAAGTGGAAGGAAACGTTGGTCACACCCATCACATCTTCTGCATGGTCGGATGCTACAGTTTTTACTTTAACTCCACCTCTTACTGTTTTCTGTGTTTGTTTCTTCTATACATGATTACCGTTCTCTCATACATGATTCTATTTCTATTGTCACCCTGACAGTACCACAAACGTGGTGCTTAACACACATTTACTACCTGTAAGTTTTCTTAAATAGAAGCCCTGCAATTGTGGGAGCTTGGGGGGAGGGGTGGACACCAGCAAGATGACTCAAGAGATAACAGCATTTGCCACACAAGACTGGCCACCTGAGTTCCATCTTCAGGACCCAAGCACAAGTGGGAGGGGAGGATCTGTGCCGCAAAAGTGACCTCTGACCTATGCACGAGAGCTTGAGAACAAACACACACACACACACACACACACACACACACACACACACACACACACCATGGCATGGATTGTGGCCCCTCCCACAAAGGCAGCCACAATGGATTGAATCCTGCTCTTATCCCTCCACTGTGAACTCTGCTTGAGCCTCTCTCACACCATTAAGGATGTTTGCAGCTGCACTGGACCTACTAGACAATCGATTGACTGACAATCTTAACTCAGTTCAAACTTTCATTCCCCTCGGTCATGTGATGTCACACACTCAGACATCAAGCTCCGCTGAGCCTGTGGACATTTGGGGCGGATGGTGCAGGAGTGCATTGCTGTGCTTATTACAGATGGCAAAATGTCATTTTTATAGAAGGAATCTCTATAAAGGTCTACTTCAAGGATGCACTAAAAGCATTTAACAAATCAAAGGGGAGAATGAAATAGAGTCAAAAGCAGCAGCAGCAACATGCATTCATCTCTTACTTGCCTAGAGAAGCCCTTTTTGAAAGCTGGTTCCAGCAAACACTATGTCCAAGAGATAACTCTTGGGGAAGTGGGTGATGACATCCTAAGGAAGGGCTGCTGGTTTGCTATGAAATAACCTACTCTTTAAACCTGGGCATAGATTGTATTTCTGTTTACTTTGTAGACAACATTGTTAGCCAATCCCTAATATTAAAAAGGGTGATTGATTTTATTTCTTGTATCAACATGCCTACTTTTCTTCCCCGAGAACAGAAACACTACATCCCTCAGGCACTGGCAAGTCCACACTGAGACTTTAACTGCCAGCCAGTAAAAACTGCCATAGTCTTCAGGGTGAGGCTTAGCAATTAAATACTACTAAGAGCTGGCCAATGTCACAAGGTCATTAAACCGGGAATATTGTGTATGAAATCTGAAATGGTGCCACCAATGGGTTTATGCTTCAAACACTTCTCTTCCAGCGGGTAGTGCTGCTTAGGGAGGTTATAGAACCATTAAGAGGTGGGACTTAGCTGGTCCAAGTAGATTATTAGAGGTGGGTATCTGAAGGTTACACCAGACCCCTGGTTTCTGTCTCGTTCTGTTTTCTGGTGTAACATAGCGTGAATGTGGCCCCCGACACCATGGTGAACATGCTTTGGACACCACCAGAAGGTTCCACAGAGGAACTGAAACCATGAACCCAACATGAAAAGCTCTTTCCTGCTTCAGTTGTTTCTGTCAGGTGTTTGCTCACTGGGGGTGACAAAATGACTAATGCTATCACTGTCCCTTGACTAATGGAGGTCCTGTTCCTTTTTCAATATCACCCCAAGTCTCAGAATGCTCAAATGGCCTCCATCATCCCAGGACCCAGGACAAACTGGACATATAAACCATTATTCAGTATTTCTCGATCCAATCACGTGGTGGCTATGGTCATGCTCCCTGGACAATACTGGGCATCGGGAGGTAGCAGTGGAGAAGCCACCCCACCCCCCACATTCTCACCTCACCTTCCTGATGTAGAAAACACCTTTGGCTAATGAGCAAATCTGGCATGTGTCAGCTTTCTGTAAGCAAGCATTCCACAAGGTTTACAGAAAAGTAAAGTAAACAGAGTTCCGAGTTACAAAGAGTGGCGTTTATGCATTCTTTAATTCACTTTAAAGGATGGTATAAACTGACTTTTTAACCAAGCATTAGGCAAGATCTGGGCCCAAGCCATTCTATAATAAACAGTGACATGGCTATATTAAAATATTTACTTAGCGTGCTAAAGTGACTTATAGGAAGAGTGGCTACTACATAGAAGTCCTAAGTATTAAGGCGTCAGGTGCCACAGGCGGCATAAATATCCCATGTGCACTTGTTTATAGGAAAACCCCATCTGGATTCGGCTAAAACAGCAGGCACCCTGGTGACCCCAGTTTTGCTATTGGAAAATATAACACAAGTGTTCACTCATCTAGAATAACTACAGTGCTAAGTGCCAAGTGACAGATGGGAGGGGGTTGGCTTTTCTCAATAAAATCCAGGCACTCCATTGTGAAAGGTTTCATTGTAAGGGCTCCTCGGCATTTACAGACTCTCAGTAAGCAGCTAGACGAGGCAAGACTCTGGGTCAGACTGACCAAGCCCTGCCTCGTCAAGAGAGATGATCCCACATGTATCCATGCAAACCAGACAGGGCTGGGGAGACAGGCCTTGGAATAGTCCGTACACATTAACATCAAAAGTGCCCCCGCTCCTCCCAGCTCCCCTAAACTAGTCATGTTGAACAGAGACCAGGAGACAGGCTGGAGAAACAAGCCTGGTTTGATCCAAAGAACACAGCACTTTGAGACCAGAAGTCTGGATTGGGCTGGTTCTCTACACACTGAGCACTCCCTTCAGGATTAGAACGAGCACCCGAGAGAGGACACTGTCACTCATTGCTATGGACGTTTTCATGTGTGGCCTCGCTGGTTCTTCCTGTTCACACTGGGATCCAGGCAGCCCTTCCTTTTTCCAAAGAGACACCCGTGATCATCAAAGTTTCTCCTAGCCCCCTCATCAAATGAACACAGCACCGTCTCCCAAGGTTGGTCCTATAGAGAGAAAACAGTACTATTAAAAGTACAGCTGACTTCTGAGACTTGACAACTGGGTTGGGGAGAAAATATAACAGCATGGCAACCTGTCTACCCAACTCCACAAGAAGAGAGTTCTAAAAAATCAAAAGCTCTTCAATAGAAACTAATGAGCGAACTGAGCGTGCTAAAGTGATGGGCCAGAGGGCTCCCAACACACACAATTGTAAACCTCTCCCAACTGCATTTGATGATCAGATTCCGTGCACCCCACTCAGTAAGGATATCATGACCCTCTACCATGCTTCAAAGGATCTCTAGACAAGGAGAATCCACCCATGAAGACAGTCGCTACCTCCATGGTGCCGGGCATCTACCTGGGTCAGAAGATGTTTGGTTAAGTAAATGCCCAACATAATTTCAAGAAAAATAAAGAAAAGAATGGTGTAAGGATAAGCATAGACCATTCTTATAGTGCTGGAACGTGCTAAGTAGATCACATTGGAAGAAAAGCTATCAATGGTATTACCCAGGAATGAACCTTGTGTGATACGATACTGACCTATCAGGCAAGAGTGCTCACTAGTATAATTGTGCAAAGGCTTGGAGGGAAAGAACAACTTTTGCACTGGATTTGGGGTCTGCCCCACAGGAGGGAATTCAGGCCTGGTACTACAAACTTAGTCAAAGTTATGCCTGCATAGGTCACAGGCTCACTACTGCTTTCTTGCTCAATGAATACATTGTCAAACTGCCTTCTAAATACTAACAGTCATGTAGAACAGTACCGCTCTCAATATTGGAAGGAGAATCTTCTTTGTGCAGTGGGCGGCACCTAATTCAGAGACTCTGATCACAGAGCTGTGAATAAGAGTCTATGGAGACTCTAATTACAGGGGGCATCTACATCAAGTCTCCCCCCCCCCAAGGTTCAGGAAGATCATAGAAGGTTGGCAGAAGAGAGAGCTGAAAGAGGTAAGAACCAGGTGGATGATGGGAAAGAGTGTTGTGACATGCTGTCTTCTGGACATGACTTGGGCTTTGTAGTCATGAACTGCAGCTATAGCTACCTGCACAAGGTCTGAACAAAATCAGGCCATCAAGATTAGTCAACATTCCAGCAGGCATTTTTAATCAGACTTAGTGGGCAGGGGATAAGTGAAGATAAGTAAAGAGTGTAGAGTGTGTGGGTTCCTACTAAGAGTAGGAAGAAGGAATTAGGAATTAGTGTGATGGAGACCAGTTGCTTGCTAAAAATAAGTAACAGATTCTTTCAAAATAACAAGACATAGAAAAATTCTTTTAATTTTTATTAGACTTATTTATCTAGCTATCTATTTATCTTTTTCTAGAAAGGTCACACATGTGAGCTACAATACACATGTGGACATCCAAGAACAACTTGTGGGAACCAGCTCTCTTTTTCTACTTACTGTATGTCCCAGGGACCGAACTTAAGGAATCAGGGTTGGTGGGAGGTTCCTTTTAAGCCATCTCACTGGCTCAAACATAGAGGATCTTTAACTATTGCTTTATACGAGGTAGTCAGATAATCCACAGATCTCACTTTAGAAGGTTTGGAGATCAAAACTGTTTTAATTTAACTTATGATCTTTAACTTCATGACCCAGATATTAAATGGATAGTTGCACCATGACCATAACACAACTGATACAGAGCTGAGAGCTGCTCAGGGCACTGGCCTACACCTCAGGACTAACTATTAAGCTAAGGGGAAGTTGCAGAATCTCATAAATAAGGCACACATGATCCAGAAAGGTAATCTGAACTGTTGGTGACAACAAAGTTGGTTTTGTTTCACTCTTCATTTCTGGCATTGTGCTGTCCAGCAAGGAAGCCACTGGCCACAAAGTAATTAAAAGATAATTAATCTAAAAAGTTAGAAACTGGTTCTTCCATTGCACTAGACATATTATAAGCACCATAGCTGCAAGAGGCGGGGACTGCACTAAGTGCAGACTCCAGAACATTCTGGTCTTTGCAGAACATGTTCCTAACGAACACTGTTTGAGATTCAGTAGATTCTGGCAGCTGTTGTGGGTGAAAAGGAACGGTCTGTTTATACAGTTTTCTGTTTTTATAAGGTAAGGTGGTTTGGCATCATGGAAACAAACCAGTTTTGATGATTTTTTTTTTAAACCCAAGAATTATAGACCGAGTCAAGTCATCTTTCGTTTATGAAAAAGCACTCAAAGACTATAGGATAAAATAGGCTTTAAAAGAGTGACTTAAGAAAGATAATCTGGGAAACATAAAATTAAGGAGCCCAGTAGTGATTCTCACTATCTGAATGTCTCCCTCCAATCCCTAACAGTCAGGAACATAACTGTTAACACCAGGAACTGTTAACATGATTGTATTTGGAGGTGAGGTCCTTCTTTGGAGGGTGTATCTTGTTCCAGGTCACTCTGTCCTGCTTTTCTGCTTCTTCCTAGCCATGATGTAATCAGCTTGCCTAAACCATGTCCTTCTGATATGACTTTGAGCTTGACCATAGTTCTAAAGCTATGGAACCAGAGGACCACCACAGGGCACCACATTCCCAAATGCCTCTTTTCTTCCTGTTTTTCTCAGATGTTTTATCACAGTGACAGAAAGCTGAGTGACACACAATAAAACATCTATTACCTCTGGAAGAAATTTTGTGGGAAATATTTATGCTAGAATATTAAGGGTAAAAATTGAGTCAATAATAACAGCTAATATTTTAATGAAAATTATTATTTTATCGTATATGTGTGGGTACACGTGTGCTATAGCATCCATTTAGAGGTCAGAGGATGACTTGTAGGAATTGGTTCTCTTCTTTATCCATCTGGGTCCCAGGGTTCAAACTCAGGTCATGAGCCTTGGCAGCAAGTGGTTTCTTGCCAGTGTTTCTTAGTATTGGCCATCTTCAGGTTTTAATCTATTTATCAGGTACCCTTCAGGACATGTATATGAACTTCAGGACAATACTTACCATAAGGACGCAGATCTTGTGATGCGCCGTACACCCAAACAAGTAACTAGATGACTGAGCCAGGCCATGAATGAGGGCCATGCCATGAAAAACTAGTGGTTTTGACAACCTTCTTTACAGGACACTCTCTAAGCCATATTCTATTGGACAACCCTTTTCATTTTTGAAAAGTCTCTGAACATTTAGCAAACATCCCAGCTGGAGATGCACCAAAACCTTCACAGTGATTCTCTCTGAATGGTGGGATTGCAGATCATGTTTATTTTCTTCCTCAGATTAGTCTCTATTTTTAAAATCATCCTGGCAATTAGCATTATTCAACAATCAAAAAAAAATTAACGAAAAGAGAGGCCATCTCCATCCACAGATTTGTACACCAAAGGGGAAAAATAATAATTCAAAAGGCAAAGCTAAAAATGGAATTCCAAAGTGTTGGCTGGAAATTAGTAGGAGTTCAAAGAAGTTACATAGAAGATGGAAAGTTGGAGGTGTGCCACTGCTAAAACCTTCAGCTCTTCCAAAAGGTTCCTGGTTACAGTTGTTAGCTCCTTTCTCTCAGACCTCTGCTTAGCAGAGGAGGATTTATACAATTACTGAGCACTTAGGAACCACTCGGAGCCTCTCGCCTGATGAGTCTGCCTTGCTATTTGTGTTATTTCCTTTTAATGAGTTTGTTATTAGCGTAACAGATGGATTTACTACCCCCAGAACCTCTCCCCTCTTACTTTTATTGTCATTCTTTAAAAAAAAAAGAATCAGGCAACACTTTGTTGAAGAGACCTGCTCCTGGAGGAATTCTTGCTGGCAAAATACCCAAGGAGTCTAGCAGAAGTCTGACTTTCTCGATGCACAAGCATAGTTTAGTCTGGTCTCTCGTTTGTTGAATAACACCATCATCTGTGGTCTCTCCACTCTCCCTGCAACAAATAGGAGCACTGGTATTACCTTGCTTGGGTGTTCACCAACCATGTGTTCCAATGAAGTCACAGACATAACCCCACACGGTGTCAAAGCCAGTGTGTCTCTGCACATCTGTCACCTTGACTAACACACATGAGTCTGACAAGCCCTCTTCTAGACCCTGATAAAGGTCTGATCTTAAGTCACATTCTTAGATGCAGAGAAGCACCTAAGTCCTTTATCTAGAGTATTTTCAAAGCTCTGTAAAGTAGAATGTTCATGACATAAAACTTTCAGTAATTTCTCCTTTGGCCTCCTTATACTTTAGACCCAAGAGAACAACACATGGAGAAAAAGATGGGTCTATAGAAGGCCCAGAAGTTCATCCCCAGACATGAGTTTGAATTCTGCCCTATTATTTACCAGATGCAACTGAGTTTTATTTCCTAAGAAGGGGAGCTCTGGCACCAACACTTGAAAGATAACATATAGAAGCCCCCTGTGGCACCAGGTACATAAAAAGTGTGTAACAAACGCATTATCTTGCTCCCCTCCCCATCACTCTCAGAAACATACCCGTCTTTCAGAGAATTTCCTAGGACTTCTTCTTTCTACTTCCCCGGAACTGAGAGAGCTTCTCAGAGATGGAAACCTCAACGATCTAACTCCTCAGTGATCTAAAGCAACAGTTGCTTAAACTTTCATGTTCTGGGGGACACGGGGAAGGGGGACACGGGGAAGGCTGGGTTGGTTAAGTGGCTACAGAGATACATGAGAACTCAAGTTTGGATGTCTAGCACCTACATAAGGAAACCAGGGGTGGCAGCTCGCATCTTCAATACTAGCTAGAGGGGGCTGGAAACAGAATGATCCTCAGGACTTGCTGGCAAGGCAGTCTGCCCAAATTGGCTAGTTCCAGGTTCCATCAGAAAACCTGTCTCAAAAAAAAATAAGGCAGAAAGCTAGGGAGATGGCTTGGTAGGTAAAGTGCTTACCTGGAATCCATGGAACCTAAATTCAGATCCTTGGATCTCAGGCAAAGTTGGGCACAGTTGCATGTGTTCATAGCCCAGCATCCCTACAGTGAGAGAGGAGGTGGAGGCAGGAGCATCATAAAGCATGCAGGAAAGCTAGCCTGTCTACACAGTAGCAAACAAAAGCCCTTGCCTCAAACCCAAAGAAAGAAAAAGAGAAAGAGCCAATTGACCTCCTCAGCAGACTGTGACTTGAGTAGGCCAGCCCCACCTCCCCAGAAATATGGACACATATCTTTAATTTTTTTTAAAGATGAGAACAATTGAAGAATATACCTATGCCCTCTATTCCTCACATACAATGTGTACATGAGCACACATGCGCATAGGTAAACAGAAATTTGTGCTTTTTGGAAAATAGACTGTCAAGAGAGTAGAAAGACAAAGGACAAGATACACAGCTGATGAAGGACTTTTATACAAAGTATACACAGGATTCTCACCCTTCGATAAACACAAAAGGCCTTGCATAAGGAGCCAGTTGCCTGTATTAGCAGCCAGGCTTTCTTAGCTCTCCCCTTTTTCAGAATTACAGTATCACCACTCATTGGTTTCTGTCATATGCTGTTTTATGTTTCGAGAAAGTTTCTGTGTTTTACTGATGTACTTATAAAAATAACTTGGATTCCCAAGTTCTAGAGAGATGGCTAGCAGGCAGTCACTATTGTATAACACACCCAAAAAAGAAAAACAAACGAAGAAACAAACAAACATCCAATCCTGAGAGGGGACAAACTGATCCACACTTAGATCTGCAATAGCACAGGGTCATGGGAAGACATGATGATCTTCATAAGTCAGACAAACACCTGCTACCAAAACCACAGTCCTGGCATCATTTCTGTTCCTGAGATGCCCTGATGAAAAGGCTCTTACTGAAGAAATGATTTGTTTGACATTCAATTCCAGGGGGTAGTCCACCACTGCAGGAAAGTCAAGGCAGATACTCAATGACACTGGTCACATCACACTCCAGATCAGAGAGAGAAGAAATGCATGTGCATGCACACTGCTCAGTTCACGTTTGTGTGTTTCACTCTTACAGTTCTGGGCCCAGCCATTAAAATAATACCTCTCACATTCTGGGTGGGTCTTTCACACTTAATTACATTTCCACACAGGCATGACCACAGGCCAACCTGATCTACACACCCCTGTTGAGTCTCTCATCCTTGATGATTGTAGGTTGTGTCAAATTGAGAGTGCTTAAATTGACCATTGCAAGCAAGAATCCTGAGGCCATAGATTGCTCTTATTTTCATTCTGGCCTTTTTTTGCTGTGAAGCAATTTTTCAGAGGTATAACTATGCTAAGGAAACACTTTGTGTGGCCTCTGTAATTCACCTGAGAACTCAGAAGATTGGAGAAATAAAAAACAAGACAACAGAAAATGGGGAGACTCCAACATACAATAAGAACACATGCTCCACCATATTCATAGGAGCCTTATTTACAATAGCCAGAAGCTGGAAAGAACCCAGATGTCCTTCAGTAGATGAATGGATACAGAAATTGTGGTGCATTTACACAATGGAGTACTACACAGCTACTAGAAACAATGACTTTATGAAATTCCTAGGAAAATGGATATATCTATAGAATGTCATCCTGAGTGAGATAACCTAGTTACAGAAGAACAGAGATAATATGCAGTCACTGATAGTTGGATACTAGCCCCAGAAAGCTTTGAATACCCAAGAAACAACTCACAGACCATATGAAGCTCAAAAAGAATAAAAAAGAAAAAAAAAAAAGAAGAAAGGGAAAGGCCAAAAATTGGAAGCCTCAATCCTTCTTGAAAAAAGAAAATCCAAACAATAAGTGTATAGTACCCTCTCAGAGTGGGGTACACTTAGACCTTAAATCATTAATAACTCAAGAGCTAAGAAGATAGCCTTGTGTCAATTTTTGGTATTTAAAAATCATTACATTTAATCTATACACACCAAGAAAACTTTGACTATTTCCATGTGGCATTTTGTTTTACATGTATTTTAGGCTCATTGTAACTAGTCAGATTTCAATGCATACTATCAAACCTTTAAAAAAAATCAAGTACTGACAAAAATATATTCATATAGTTTTATGCCAAAATGCTTTTAAAAATCTGTACATGTATCTCTCTTTATTAAATAAAGTTGTAAAAAAAGAAAAAGAAAAATCACATCCAAACATTAAAAAAAGAAGAAATAAAAATGGGGAGAGAGTGAAAATATGAGAGAGAGTGAGAGAGAGAGAGAAAGAGACAGAGAGAGAGACACAGAGAGAGACAGAGAGAGAGAGAGACAGAGAGAAGGACAGACAGACAGAGACACAGACACAGGGACAGAGACACAGAGAGACTTTCGACTTCAAATGTTTCTGGCACTTAACAGACCAGCAAGAATGAAAAATTCCTCATCTATGAGAATTAAAAGCTGCACATGAGCCAAACACATCTGCTGAATGTTCAACGTGACAACACGGAGCTCAGAGAGAATGCACTGAATCATTTCAAAGATTCCTAAGAAACTTCACAAGTACATCTAGGCACTGCTCAGCTATGTGCTCACGTGAAACATCCTCAGATTCAAGAGGCTGGAAAAAACAGCCTTCCCATCTTTATGACTCAACAAAGGGAGACAGCAGGAAGTCAAGGCAACCATAATTGGGAGTCTCTGGGGATCAGATCAAAGCCTGTAAGTTGTGCCTGTCCTGAAGCATTTGGATAAACTGGGGTAAGGCAGGCGGATGAAAGGAATGGAGGTGTCTCTTTCTTTAAAACTTAAATACATTCAAACTTCAAATTCAAAAGTACGAAGCCACGAGTCGTGAAAATCCTCCCACCTCCTCTCAAGTCATCCTGGTCATTCTAGAGCCAAAGATAAATCGCTGGTACATTCATCAATCTACATTTTCACACAGAGGCAAACCTTTAAAAAAATGTCTACCCTCTCGAGGAAAATAATAACTTAAAACAACTAGTTTGCACCTTAAGATTGATTTTTAAAGTGAAACACACATGAAATCAAGTAAAGGAATCTTCTCTTGCCATGACACAAAAGTGGAAAAGGCAGAACATCACACAAGCAACTCTTGAAACCACTTTTTCTAACCCTGTGCTCTCATTGGCTTATGCTTTAAGGATGAAAGAATTGAAAAGAAACCTGAATTTCCTTTAGACTGTGTTGGTGGGAGTGATAGGTTATTAAGAAACTGTTTTGGTTATGTTTAGAAAAGAGAAAACTAAAAACTATGTGTAGTCAAGAGGCCGGTGTTGTCTTTTGAGAAGAGGGGACTGACCCTGAGGAAGGCAAGAGAGATCCTTCAGCTGGGTTAACATGAAGAATGCTAAGAGAAACTAGATTTTTGCAATGTGAAAAGGCAATACCGGAATTTAGATGCACCCCAGAATTAGACACCCTAGAAATGGGGAGCATTGCAATCCTTCGGAATGCAACCTTTGTTCTAGATATCTCACCCACTAAGAAGACTTGGGAAATGATGTGGCAATGGCCATTTACAGATCAGAAATAAAGTGAGTGCAATATGGTGAAAGGACATCCTACCACGTGTTAGAAAGTCCAAGATAGGAACATGGTGGATTCAGGATCCAGTTACAAGAAACATCCAATGATCAAATTTTAAGTTAACATTCTACCATGTAACAGAAAGACAAGAGGCCTCCCACAGACGCTATAATCAGTGGGCGTTCAAGTAGTTTATATTAACAGCATAGCATCTGCATATAAACTGCTAACATCATTCCCCATACTTTACCGTCTCTCCATTGCACACAATACCAAAAATACTATAAATACTATGTAGATAGAATATACCATTGAGGGAATAATGCCGGGGTGGGGGGAGTTGATATATGATCAGCAACCACTCAAACTTTTCCAAACCTGTTCCAATTTCAGTTTATTAAATTCTCAGATGAAGAACCAGTAAGCATGGAATTTGTGGATAGAAGAATCTATACTGGCTAATTTCATGTCATTTTGACAGAAAATATAGTCATTTTGGAAGAGAAAGCCTCTGTTTCAAAAACACCTCCCTCGGACTGGCCTGTAGAAAAAGCCTGTGGAACATTTTCTTGATTAGAGATTGGTATGGGAGGGCCAAGCCCATTGTGGGCAGATCAATCCCTAAGTTGGCGGTCCTGGGTACTATAGAAAAGCAGGCTGAGCAAGCTCTGGGGAATAAGCCAGTAAGTAGCATCCCTCTATAGCTTCTGCCTCCAAGTTTCTGCTGTGACTCCCTCAGGAACTGACTGTGATGCAGAATAAAACTATAAGCTGAAATAAACCCTTTTTCCCCAAGTTGCTTCTAGTCATGGTATTTCATTATAACAATAAAAATCCTAACTAAAACCAGGACCAAATATATTTAAATTACATTTAATCTTTTTCTAACAACCAATAATAAAACATAATCCCATATACATACCTTTGAATTTATTCAAGCATACCTTTCTGATAAACTCTTACAAAGTGAATCATTGAGATTCCTTCTTGATTAATTAAATCAACACTAAATTTCTAGGTACTGTTTTCTTTTTTTTCCAGTTTACCAGGATTCTGCACCAGCTTATAGGTTAGTTTTGAAGGGAAAGCCTTCTTACTTCCCAGTGAAGAGCTGGTTTCTCAAATGGTTTAACTTAATTCTCAAGTTATTTGTTTTAAATGTAAAACCTATAAAAGCATGTTACAGAAAGTTGATGTGGACATTCATACAATGTGCCGGAATAAGTGAATGATGAATGAATGAATTAATGAATGAGCAAGTGAGAGAACAAATGAACAAATGAACAAAAGCTTCTAGACACCAGCAGCCTTAAGTGTGGAACTATAAAATAAACACAGCCTCCCTCTCCACATTCCGAGGGCACTGTGAGAATCTTAATAGCATCCTGTTCTAACACACCCACAAATTAGATGGTGAGGCACATCAACCATGGACCTCATCCAAGTCACCAAAATGACTTCCTCGGAACGGACTCTCTGGAGACAGAATTATAATGAAGCAGTGAGGAATGTAAAGTTTACGAAGCAGAGACTCTCCAGCCCCTAGCCTCCGTGCGTCTGCTCACCGCCTCTCTGCTTGTCTTTGCTTTCTCTCTCAGGTTGCCCGTGTCAAGACAGTTGAAAGGGAATGGATAATTCAGACTTCACCATAGCTGGAGTCTTTTAGGTTAGACAATTAGGGAATCTTTGGCCAAGTCATTTTACATTTTAACATTCCCACTTCATTGCATAAAATGAGACATTAAAATATCAGCATCCTCCACTTTCCTTATCTTGGAGGGATGGCGTTCTTAGCTATGCTTTGAATGATATAAGGACTGCATGTAGAATAGCAGTCACAATAAAATATCAACACACACACACACACACACACACACACACACACACACACACACACGCTAACACAGCATGTCAGGATTATATACACACACTCCATGAGAAAACATTTCTTAAATCAATTACTAATGGGCTTCTTGTCTACTTTTGTTCCCTTGGCTTCCTGTAGGGAAGTAGGTGTCATAAAGTCTAGTGGTTCTCTAATCCCAGGATCCACTGGATACTGCAAAGAACGCCGTACAAAATCAATTCTTGAGCCTGCATCACTGACTCAGTGCTCCGAATGCATTTTCTGCAGACTAGCAAGTCTAGAAGGCTCTCTGAGCCTCACTTAATGTGCAATGTGAGCCTCACTGAGAGACTGTCAAGGGGGTCAGAATGGTAAGGTTCACCTCATCTTCAATGTTCCTGTCCAGGGGTTACTCACTTCTGCTTTCGGGCTGAGGAGCCTAACTGTAAAAACCCTAAATATTTCAACTTTGACTTTTGTATTTCTTTAAAAACTGTTAAAAAAAAACTATTCCTACAGTTTTGGGAAGAGCCAGTTTACAGCCTCTGCAAGTCACGCAATAGTGGATCCTGAATATAGAAACAGCAACAACAAACTAAGCAATGGAGCGAACAACCTAGTCAACAGGTAGGTTAATGAAATGAACAGACAATTCCCCAAAAGATGAAGTACAAAATGGCCTATGAGCCCATGAGAAATGTCCAAAGGCTACCAAAGAGATACAAATCAAGATCACAGTGAGGCTCCATCCCACCCCACTGTGAATGACATTGCTACAAAAACAAATAAAACACATGTTGGTGAGGATGCGGCTGAAAGGCAACCCCTGCACACTGCCACTGGGAACGTGTCCAACAAGGGTAGAAGTCAGTAGGGAGGGTCCTCAAAACACTGGCAATACATTGTCCATTCAACATACTCCTGGGTATTTGCCCGAAAGTCTCCAAGTCACCAACTCATGCTGACACATATATACCATGATCCATTACAGCATTGTTCAGAATAGCTATGAGATCAATCTATACATCCAGAAAAGGACAAGGGAATGCAATGCACACACACACACACACACACACACACGTGTGCACATGTGTGCACACACACAAATAGTGTTCTGCCATGAAGAACGTTATGTTGTTTTAGCAAAATTGAAGGGACTGGAGATAATCATACTAAACTGATTAAGCCAACTACAGATAGAATCATGTATTTTCTATATTTTTTGATTTCTACATTTTATATCCACATAAAAATTGTGTGATGAAAGTGGAATATGTATATCTGTGTATCTATCTATAACTATGTCTACCTCTGAACGTACGAATGCATGCATACATGCATGTATGTATATATGTATGTGTATATGAGTGTATGTATATCTGTGTAACCTTGTAGTGATGGTCCTGGGTTCTGTAGGAAAGCAGGTTGCATAAGCCAGGAGGAGCAAACCAGTAAGCATCCTCCTCCATGGCCTCTGCATTAGCTCCTGCCTCCAGAATCCTGCCCTGTTTGAGTTCTTGTCCTGGCTTCCTTCAATGATGGACCACATAATTTGGGAATGGAAGCCAAATAAACCCTTGTTTTTCCAACTTGTTTTTTGGCCATGGTGTTTCATCACAGCAATAGAAACCCCAAGACTGGCCTCCTACAGGGACAGAAAATACTAACAAAGTAAGACTGTAGCTGCTGGGGTCATAAAAAGGATAGAGGAGGGAAACCCTTTCACATTCACTAAGAATTCTGTAAAGAGGGTGAAGAGGTTGGTTAGCACTCAGCTCTCTACAAGCTGTCTGCTCTGCCAGGAATTACACCTCCCAAATCACATGCTGTGGGGAAAGCCTTGGGCTTGCAGGAGGCCACCTCGTTTCCACTTGGTCATCTACAGGCTGTGACTCACTGTGACTCACACCCAATAGGTGGTGTTAGAAGAACCTGTGAGGATTACATTGTATCAATAAATATAAACGTGCATTAGTCAGCTTGCCATTGCTGTAACAAATACCTCAGTCAATCCATGGAAAAGGAGAAAGGCTTACCTTGACTCATTGTTTCGGACTTTACAGCCCATGGCCCTGCGGAGAGGCAGCATATTGACAGTGAGGGACATAGGGAAGAGAGAAGCCTTTCCCTCAGCTCTGAAGGAAAACTGAGAAAGAGGAAGAGCCTATGGTTCCAGAGGCTTCTTCAAAGACACAGTTCAAGACTGAAAACCTGCCCCTCGCCTAAGTACTTAAAGGCCTAAGTTATCTTCATCCCAGCACCACCTCCCAGGGGCGTGGGCTGAGGATAAAGATTGGGCGTGTGTGTTGAGGAGCAGCAAAGATTTCATCTCCTTTAGTAAACATCTAAGGTTCCCTTCTTCTGAATCATGTCTATATTTTCACTGAGGGAGAGGACAATTATTATTGATTTTTAATTTGTTAGATCTATGCATGTATTACTAATGTATTAACATAGAAATGAATGGGTTTCATTATGCCATTTCCACACATATGTGTCCTCATGGTATGATTCCAACCCTTCTCCTCCCCTACTGTTTTCTCTATGCCCTGTCTCCGATCTGATTCCAAATTCCTGATCTCAAGCGACCCATATTCCTCAGCCTTCCTCGTGGTTGAGACAAGGACAGAGCAGGTGTCTTCCTGCTAACAATGGCAGCAAACACTCATATTTAGTAATTTACAGGCATTAACTCATATTTTACAGCAAGATCACTGGAGAAGCACAGCAGACACACCCAGTTCACAGGCCTTGTAACTGAGGCACAATTACCTTAAGTAACATATGCATCGTGTCCTAGCAACCAGGATTTCTGTGTTATAGCTCTTTAAAAAAAAAATTCCATTTCAAGGTATTGGGTCTCCCTTCCACTCCCCCCACCCCCCCCCACTGTAATGTGTCATACATGTGATTCAAGATTAAGCTGGTTAGACTGAATCCAAAGTTAAAGTATTGTGGTTGCCACCTAAGAGTCACTTTACATATGTTAGTAGCTGACATTATGACTAACGTGTATTGTCTGAAGAGCCATCTTGTCATGTATGTGCTGAAAGAGACTTTGATTTGGGGCTGAGAATAAAGCTCTCTTGGTAAGGTGTTTGCCCAGCCTACCCTAAGCCGTAGCTTGACCATCCTTAATATAATAGATAATAATAAATAAAATAAAACAAAAAGGCAGGTGTGGTGGTAGAGGCCTACAGTTCCAGTACTCAGAAAACAGAGGCAGGAGTATCAAAAGGTCAGGGCCATCCTCTGCTACATTGTAAGCTTGAGGCAAGCCTAAGCAACAGGAGACCCTGTCTCAAGAAAGAAAGCCGATTGATTCTGATGTATGAGGACGCCTAGTACTTTTATGGCTTAGTCGATCCTCTTGTGTTTTCTGGAGACCTGATTTTCAGTCACCCTGTGGTCCCCTCTTCACTTCGTTTGCTTAACCATGTCGGCCTCCTGGCTTCTCCTCAGCAGATGTTCCATTCAGGTTCCTGAGCCCATCTCTATTAAAGGCCAGGTTGCTGTTTCTCTGTTGATTATTTAGCTGTGTTTCAGAGAGTCTATGAATAAGAGATTGTCAAGAAAAAAATCTGCCTACTGCTATGAGGTGTTGAGGGGTTGGGTACCAGCTCGGTCAGTAAAGCACTGGTCTGGAAAGGACATGAATTTTATCACCAGAGCTCATGTCATAAAGTGCCAGGCGTGGAAAGCCAGAGACGTGGCTCAGAGGTTAAGAACACTGGCGGCTGTAACATTTAGAATATAAATACATAAAATATCCAATAAGAAAAGGGAGAAGAGAAATGGTCATGATTTTTGAAAGGGAACGGAAGGCATATAGGAGTAGTCATAGGAGGAGCAGGACTAGACAGGACGGCATGAAGTAAATACAGTACCCATGTATGAAATTCTCAAAGTTATAAAGTTAAACATTTTTTTTAAACTGGGAAAAATATCATCTGCCCAGGTACCACACAAAACCAAAAACCAAAAAAAAAAAAAAAAAAAAAAAAAAAAAAAAAAAACCCAAAAAAAACAAAACAACAAAACAACCCCTCCCCTCCAAAAAACACTGGCTGCTCTTGCAAAGGACCTGGGTTCAGTTCCAAGCACCCACATTATGGTTCGTAACCATCTATAACTTCAGTTTCAGGGGACTGATGCTCTATTCTGGCCTCCATGAGAACTGAACATACATGGTACAGACATACAGACAAAATACTCATAGACATAAAATATGCTGCTTTAAAAACAACTTGTCAAGTATAGTGGCACATGCTTGTCACACAGGACTAGGAAGGTGGAAATAAAAATATCCCAGGGTTCTGCTGGTCAGACATCCTGGACTGCTTGCTGAGTTCTAGGATGAAAGGCCTTATCTCAAAAACTACGATGATGATGATGATAGTGATGGTGATGGTGATGGTGATGATGGTGGTGGTGGTGGTGGTAGTGGTAGTGGTAGTGGTGGTGGTGGTGATGGTGATGGTGATGATGGTGGTGGTGATGGTGGTGGTGATGATGATGGTGGTGGTGGTGGTGATGATGGTGATGGTGATGGTGATGATGGTGGTGGTGATGGTGATGATGGTGATGGTGATGGTGATGATGGTGGTGGTGATGGTGATGATGGTGATGGTGATGGTGATGATGGTGGTGGTGATGGTGGTGATGGTGATAATGGAGGTGGTAGTGCTGCTGCTGATGTATCTGAGAAATAACACCTGAGGTATTGTTGGGAACCATGCTCACCCCACATCAGCTAAGGGTTAGCTGAACTGCCTGCTTGTATGCCTAGACATTGGGAATAGGACACGCCCTTCATTCAAGTTTAGATAGGCCCAGTCACACGCTGACCCATGCCTGTTTGGATTGTTTTTAATGCTGCCGGTTACAGACTCACCCCAGGGGTGTGGTTTCCGCCAAGCAGCTAGGGGATTTGCACACTGCCTTTGTAAGTGTATATCTGGAGAGCTGGGATTCAGAGAGTTGAGTTAGAGTGAAGCAGTATTTTCTGGTAACACGAATAATCGAGTCACATCTTTCTTTCAAATACTCGGGCCTTTGCCCAATTTGGAGCAGCTGTTTGTGGTGCATGCACCGAAAAGGTATTTCCCTGGTCTACACACATACAGGATTTATGTTTTTCCCACACATAGTTTAGACATTAATTCCTCTAAATATCTGTTTCTCCCTTTTGCCAATTACAGTGTTGGTTCACAGAGTAAGTTAACTACAACGGAACCCTCCTTCTTATCTTTAGACTAAAATGTGTTTGGTCGTGATATGTTATTCTATGAATTCACTTATGAATTCATTTGGTGACTTCTACTCTGTGGTGAGATCCTAGGACTTTGACCTCGCTATCACTGAACTGGCCTCTAGTTCAGAGGGTGTGTTGAGGTGCTGTGTTTAACATATTCTACTGAATTTAGAAAGTAATTTTCTTGTCTTTTTTCTGAAGTAATAATAGTATCGGCCTCTTCCCGCTCCCCCTACCTTCTTTCTCTAATAAAGGGTGTCAGGTAGCCCAGGCTGACTCAGACTCACTGTGTACCCAAGGATGGCCCTGATATCCTGATCCTCTGGTCTCCCTGTCCCAGCTGCTAGGATTACAGGTATGTGCCTCAGTATCCAGCCAACATCACTGGGTTGGTGAAGGAGGTGTCTATTGTTTAAGAACTGAACTGTGCTTCCATTTAGTACTTGGTTACTGGGTTTTCTTGGGGGTGCACAGTGCTGGTTGTGTTCCTCTATGCTTCCCCAGGAAGGGCTTTGCATTGATAGTGAGTTTCCAAATTCTTTCTGGAGTTTAATAATGCATTGTTTTACATTTGTTACCAGGTCTTACTTACTCCTCTGTGGAACATGTCTGTCTCTTTCCCTCAGCTCTTCTCTCCTTTAATCAGTTTCATTTTTAACCACAAATGGGTCCACTCACTGGGCTAAGGTTGTTCTTGGCTCTGTGGTTTGAATGCTTTATTTATTGCTATATTTTATGGTATGATTGAGATCCTGAAGTTCTCTTCTTTAGCAATAATATTCTCTCCTCATAAGGTTTTAGAGGTGTTTTGGTTAAGAAAATGAAATGTTCTTGTTTGAATGTTGTCCTCATCTTAAGAGACTTAAGATGTTCTTTCTGTCTTTTCTTTCCCCTGCCTCTCTCTATGTGTGTGTGTGTGTGTGTGTGTGTGTGTGTGTGTGTGTGTTACTAATTACTTTCAATTCGTGTTTGCTTGATTCTGTGCTTACTGTTCCATGTTTTATTACTACACAGTTTTTAAAAAGTAGATCTGTGTTTCTGCTAACTCATTATAATTTATTGAGTTTTTAATGGTCTAATATGGCACTAGGTGAAATGTCTCTAGTGGTCGGTCTCCTTGGCATCTGGGGTTTCCTCTACATGTGTCCACTGGCAGCTTTTGTTTTGTTTTATCAGACTTCCTGGGTACTGATTCTGACCTGGGAAGCGGTGACAGCCAGGCATCCCCATCTCCCTCCTTTCTCCCTTCCTCCAGGATTTCTCTGTGTATCACTGGCACTTGCTCTGTAGACCAGGCTAGCCTCAAACTTTGAGATCCACCTACCTCTGCCTCCCCGGTGCTGGGTTTAAAGATATGGCTGCCATGCCCTGCTGGGGAGGCTACCTTGTCCTCCTCCCCTCAGCTATAGAAGAAGAATGAAGAATGACGGAATGCCAGTCTGTGTTCTGTTCCCATCATGATGGATGTGGGTCTAGCATTTCTGCATGATAACTCCATTCTACTCTCCAGCCTGTGAAGCTCGTGCTGGCCTTGTGTTCACACTCTGACTGCCTTGGCCTCTCGAGTGCTAGGATTAGCCATCAGTACCATCACACCGAGCCTGAGCACACACTTTTTATTTACACGGTCCTTTAGAGAAAGCCAACAACCCTATCTGGAGCTTAGGGTTGAGAAAGCCCTATGTATATACTTTTAATCTTAACTGACATATAAAAATTATAAATATTATGAGGTGCAACGTGATGTTTTGATGTATATATGGTTTGCGTGAGGTTGAAACCAGAGAAAACCTATCCATCATTGCTTTACAATAAAACATTGGAAACCCTTTCTTATAGCTTAAAAAAAATAAATAATATGTCATCGTTACCTAGAGTCTCTCTGTGCAATAGCTCACCAGAGGGTCTCCCGATTATTTGACTATGACTTAGCACCCATTAGTAAACTATCTTCAGTTTTCTGTTCCCTCTAATGACAGACCCACATTTCAGGATGGTGAGAGAGCAGTGGCTAAGGTGAAGAACAGGGAAACAAAAGGCTGGTGTTCAGTCACTTTCCTTTGGGTGTTTGAAGCAACATGGATCATAGAAGCTGCAGTGGGCACCGTGGCGGCGAGCACGTTCTACTTTCGTTCTCTTGATACGGGGCTTCTGCATCAGCGTGGTTCCAGAATGTTCAGTGTCTACACCCCGTTCTAGGAGTGAGGCTGACTCATCCCTGAGTTGGTCTGCGTCCTGGGGTCACCTCCATCAGAAGAGAAAGAGCGTGGATACCTCAGTCCATGCCAAAAATGAAGGGCTTTGTGGAGAACACTGTGGTGTGCAGAGAGGAGAACTCTTTGCTGGTTTTGAAAGAGCCGAAGGAAGATGGTCTGTCTGGGTCCTTGGATAAGGGAGGCAGACAGGAAGGCAACTTACAGCCAGTCTATAGGTCTCCTGATAGGAAGCTGGTTTGCAAACCAGGAAAGGCAGTGCAGAAGGAATCCTAACTTTTAAGGCTGTACCAGGCTTCAAACCCACCATGATGGCTCACAAGCATGTGCTTGGTAGTCTAGTGACGGGTGACTCCGCGGGCAGAGTACTTGCTGCTCTTCTAGAGGATGAGTTCAATTTCTAGCATCCATGTCTGGCAGCTCCCAGCCTCCCATGTCTCCAGTTCCACGGGACCCAGTGCCCTCTTCTGGCTTCTGTGGGCACCTCCAACACTCATACATACCTGTACACAAAGACACAAACACATACATTTTTTTTTTCTTTTAAATAAAGGAAAATTCCTGGGTCACTTTATAAAAACATCTAGAATCCTATAGATGTGGTCCCCCTGTCTCTCAGTGAATATTTTGATGAGACTCAGAAGCTGCACACATCCCTCGATCCCCACCCACCCCCACCAGAAGCAGATTGCTTTGTTTGGCCGGAAGCCAAGAGAATTCTTTCTCTAGCCTTGAAGCTCAGAATTCTTAGGCTCTGTTTCACCACAAATTGTTTGTTCTAAGTGTTTTCCTAGAACACAGTATGCCCTCTCCTTTGCAAACTCAACTGTTTTTTTCCACTTTCTCAACGCACAGATTCTTACTGCTCTTTCTACTTTCCGGGTGCTACCCCCATTGTCTGTCTCTGTATTTACAATCTATTATCTGGTTGCTTTGCAACTTTTTTGCGTTTTAAAGAATGTTTAATTAGTGTATTATAAATATGCATGATTTTGGGGGGTATACTATTCTCTCTCTCTCCTTTCTTCTCTCCTTCTCCCTCCCCTCTCCCTGTCCCTCTTTCTCTCCTTCTCCTCTCCTTCTCTCTCCCTCTCCATCCCCTCTCCCTCTCCCCCTCCCCCTTTCCCTCTCCCATTCTGTCTCTCTTTCTTGAGAATTTTCAAACTCATCTGTTCCTGTTCCTCCTAAAATCTTCAATGAATTGTTTTAAGCCAGGGTCACCTGTGCATCCTGCACTGAAACAGTAGCATGCTTCTGTGTTTTGTTACCTGCCCTTCAACTTGTCTCTAGACGCTCTCTCCTTCTCTTGGGTTCTAGAGATTCTCTATGAGAAAAGCTCTCTTCAGTTCTAAGTGGGAGCATACAGTCTTTTGGCTTCCTTGTTTTCTATTGTTGTCTCCGGCCTTTCTAGCTCACCAATTGCATTTCAGCTGCACATCTAATCACTGTCCTTATAAACTGGGTCTATTCTATAGCTTTCTGCCACTGTCCTCTATTTGTTCCTCAACCCAGTATCTCCTTTGCCTTTCCATTTCTTTTAGTAGTTTGATCCCTTAATGTATCCCTGGCAACATGGGGATTTTTGCAGATTTACATCATTTCAGAAAGGGCTTAAGAGTAGAATGCTTACTCGCTCCTGTTTCTTGGCGTACACATAGGAGTGGATACCCACAGAGCCTTCTGCCCCCACTTCTTATTCATGTGTAAAATGTTGGAAGTACACACGTTTGCACAGCTGCCACTGTGATTTCCAGCCCCTTTTCCTTAGCAGAAGCTATGTGTGAAATCACTAGTGTGAACATACGCTTTTTAAATTTCTTGATTGGTTGGCAGTGTTTGGTGGTTGAGTAGAGTTGAAAGAATGTCATTATCAGAAACAAAGGGGACTTGTCTGTGCTGTTCATTTATTTGCGTGTTTTAAGATGTGTTTGTGTTTATCTTATATGTCTAAGCATAACACATGTATGCAATTCCCAAAGAGGACAGAGGAGGGCTTAGGTTTCTCTAGAATTCCAGTTATAAACAGTTGTGAGCCATAATGTGGGTGCTGAAAACAGAACCTAAGTCTACTGCAAGAACAGCAAACTTTCTTAATAGCTAAGCCATCTCTCTAGCACAGATTGTTTGTTTGTTGTTTTTGATTTAAACACTCCAAGCTTTTATTTCCCTGGTCCAGCTGAATAAATGTCCATGACTAAGTGGTTTGCTGATGTCTGAGGATTTTGCCCTAGTTACAACAAATGTCATGCGGCCAGTTGGCTTTGACAGAGCTCTGAGATTATCCTCTCCCACTTCCTTCTGTCTTCTTCCAAAGAACAGGAATGAGGACAGAAGGGATACAACAATGGCTCCCAGTAGAAATGGACAAGTGAACCAGCAAGGGGCTCAGTGATGTTGGTTTCTCCTCCTGTTGACCTTTGTCGTGGCCCTTGAACTCTTTTTGCTTTTGTCTCTCCAGTTGACAGATCTTGCTTTAGGATTTAAGGTATTTACCTCTGCTGGACTTATCTGCCCATCTACTATCTAGTCAAGATGGCAAGTTAGTTCCCTTCGTTCTGGTTTTCAAGTTTTGTCAACTTACCTGATGGTCAAGAAGAACTAGAAAGACTGCATTTGTCAGGGTTAGCAGGTTATCTGGGCTTGCTTGGGTTTCATTTTCATTCATATTGTTGTTTTTCTCTTTCCTTTAGCCCATGCATTGGATTTAAGCATTGCAATGTTATTTTTCTTTAACTTTTCCATTGCTCTCCACCCTCTGCATAGTTTCTGATGTAGTTAAAATGTGAATGATAAACTTCGGTTATGTGTAAATGTCATATCTTAATGCCTTTAGTGGCCCATTGTTCTGCTTCAAGATGAGGCTTTCAAAGCTCTCATTGGCTTTAGTGTTACACTTTAGGTTAAATTTTACTAATAATGTCAAGTGATGTGCAGCTTGTGTTGTCAATTTAGCAAAATCTGATGTTACCTGGGATATAGGCCTCTGCACATGCCTATGGGAGATTATCTTTAACTGGTATATGTGTAGGAGATGGGGGAAATCAGCTAATTATTCTCTTCAGGAAAGAATTTTGGGGAAAAAAGGCAACAAGGTAAGCACCATTGATGATTACCTCTTGCATTTTACACTGCAAACGCTGTGCAGTGTGCTGTCTCCATGGTATAGATTAGGAACACTACAAGCAAGTCTCCTTGAGTTCTTTTACTGGATCAATAAATTAATGAATTTGGAATCACAAGAGGAGGTACTCACTGCAGGACTAAATGGACAGAGCAGATTAACTTCTCCATGTCTGTATTGTGAGGCCAGGGAGAAATGCCTGACCATTCCTGCAGATCCCTCTAGTGAAGAGAGATTCAAGGCACTTAGAATAGCTTAAGAATTTAGATTAAACTGTAGCAACAATGTCAGACCTCCCTCGGGCATTCAGACTGTTGACAAGCAACATGAATAAGTTTATAAACAATACTTATAAAATGAAAAGTCCCAAAACAATATGGGAGGAGGGGGAATTTGAGAGTACTGGGACCAGATGTTAACATAATTCTTAGAAAATAGAACAAGGGAGGGGTGGATAGTAAAGAAATCAACACAAACAGTAAAAACAAATGTTGACATTGTTGCAGCAGAAATAATACCCGGATCTTGTATAACATTACAGTGAGCCATGTTTCATTATGAGATTATATGACTCTCTATCTCCATAATCATAATCAGTAACTACATCTCTTCTTCCATCATCTCTATGTCCATCCCCACCAAGACACCATCTTCATCCCCATCCTCATCCTCATCCTCATCTCCATCATCATCTCCATCCTCATCCCCATCCTCATCCCTATCCTCATCCTCATTCTTATTCTTATCTCCATTCTCACCCCCATCATCATCTTCATCTTCATTCTCACCTTTTCTTACCCCATTCCCATGAAACAATTACAGGAACATAATGTTACAGAGGAAGTCCAAAGTTAAACCAACCCCCTTCCATTCAAAGTATTGGAGGAAAATCCAAACACATTTCAAGAAAAAATGATGGCGGAGCTATGTTCATTGTGCTGAGAATAGAGAGACAGCGGAAGGGAATAAATAGTCTGCGAGAGATGACATGGTTCAAGAAAACTGTTGGGGGAAAAAAAAGGCATTTTATAATGACTTTGTGCTGTTTTCTGTGCAGTGTACTATCCCATGTTCTCATGAAATGTGTAAAGAACAAAATAAAACAGGAGTATGGTATGTTGATCGGATTAAAGTGTCAAGACCCCAAAGAGAAAGCATCCTGGCTCAAACATGGCTACTTCCATCCCCAAACTAACTTTAGCTTCATTGTTTGGGATTAAAGGTGTATGCTAGGGGTGTGCCATTATTCCACCCAGAGGGATTAAAGTTGTCTGCTCAGGGCTGAACCATATCACAACTAGAAACAGGTTTTTTTTTTCCCCACAATCTTTATTCTGTCCATTGAACTCTTCTCAGAAATGCCTCAAAGACAAACTCAGACCTGGACATCCGTCAGCTCAGTTAAGTTGACATGTAAAACCAAGCACCAAAAGACTGAAAAGAATTTTCAAAAGTATCCAAATAGTGCAAATTAGAAAACCCCACTAAATAGACCGCAGTTTCTTTATGTCCATGCCCCTGCTTGAGCACTGAAGCCAGGATGCCTTTTCTGGTGTCTGTTCTGACTGTGTGTTTGCTTTAGTTCTTATCTAGAAACAGGGTGTGTTGGTGTGTACCCACAGTCAATGCTGCTTGGAAGGCTGAGGCAGGAGCATCCCTTAAGCACAGGAGTTCATTAGTTGACAGTCTGAGTAACAGAGGAAGGCCTGTTACCACAGCAGTAGCAGCAACAGCAACAACAACATTAGTCTTTATTAATAAATAAAAGGATTATAAAACTTTTCTGGACATGGTTAAAATAATTTGGGGGCTCAAACACCAACATTCACTATAATTCATGAAGAGATAAGGGAGAGTTAGGGAGAGGGGGGGGGAGGGAACAGAGACAGAGACAGTCAGAGAGACAGATGGAGATACAGAGAGAGAGAATATCAGATTTGATTCATCACTGTCCTTGGAGTTTAAACCCTCATCAAAGTTTTAACAGGAAACAGAGCAAGCAAAAGGCTGAAAGTATAGTTGGCGTTCTGCATCTGTGTCCACATCCACAGGTTCAGAGATCTGTGGAGCAAAAACAGGATATTTTCATGTAGCACTCATGGACAGATTCTTTTTTTTTTATTCTTTCCCTTGGATTCTGGACAAAATGGTGCCATGACTACCTAGAATTTATATTGTGTTGGGTATTATCAGTGCTCTGGAGATTACTAACATCTTCAGGAAGAAGTGTGTAGGTTGACTGTGAATACTAAGTCATTTTGTATAAAGTGTTTGAACATCCACGGATTTTCTTTGTAGCCAACTTGATTGGATTGAAAGGTGCCTACAGGATAGTGAATGTTGTCACTTGCATCTAAGTGTGTTTTTGAGGGGTTTCTGGAATAGAGTAGATTAGGGAGGCTATGAAATAATGAATAGTTTTTTTTATCCTATGATAGATCAAAATCTAAAAAGACTGTTAAGAGGTAATGGTACTGGGATATGTGAGGTCTGGCTGGAGGGAGTGATTGCTGGGAGAGTGTTATTGTGAGCTACATGTTGCCTAGCATCTTGTTGCTAATGTTTCACTCTGCAATATCTTTGTCTTTCATGATGTGATTTTTCTCCATCACATGTCCCAATCAGAATGAACGGAAGCTTCAGGAACTGTGAGCAAAGTTCATATTTCTCTCTTCATATTTTTCTAGTGGCTCTTTTGTTATGGCCACAAAAAAATTGTGACTAATATGGCATTTGTAGAGGATATTAGAACTGATCTGCCTCAGATCCTTAGGGAAAAATAAGTCAATAGATTAGGAGACCATCCAGAACCAACCATGACAACAGCATAATTGACTCTGTGGGCCAACATACCAGCAGAAGGCATAAGAATGATGTTTGAGTGTGAGAGGAGATTGGAGCTGGGTTATAGATGCCCAGAGACTAGACTATCTATCCAGGACATAGTCCACTGTAGGCCCAGGGACAGTTATGGACCCAGATCTCTCACTGTGTAGAAAACCCAACAGAAGATTTTTCTGTTCTGCCTTTCTTTGTGTTCTATTGCTGTGAAATGGCACCATGACCACAGTAACTCTTTTAAACAAAATCATTTAATGCACTGGGGATTTGTTACAGATTCAGAGTTTAGTCCATTACCACTGCTATGGAAATCATGGTGGCAAGAAGGCAGACATAGGGCTGGAGAAGGAGCTCAGGTTTCTATATCTAGATCTGCAGGTACCAGGAAAATAGATGCTGAGTCTGGCTTGTGCTCTTGAATCCTGAAGCCCACCCCCAGTAGCTCATGTCCTTCAACAAGGCCACACCTCCTAATAGTGGCACCCCCCCGTGAGCCTACGGGGACCATTTTCACTCAAACCACCCCATTTCACTCCCTGCCCCCACATAGACATGTAGCCATATCATAATGCAAAACTTCATTGAGTCCAACAAAAAAATCCCATCTACGGTTTAACAGAGTCTCAACACTGTTTAAAAGTCTAAGGTTCAAAGTCTGTTCTGAGACTCAAGGGAGTTTCTTAACTGAAACCTTCTGCAATGTCAAAATAAAGAGCAAATCACATACAGGAGCATAGAATATACATTGCCGTACCAAAAAGGGAGGAAAGGACAAAACTCCAAACTCTGCATCTCTGTGTCTGATGTCAAAGTGCCCTGCAGACTTCTGATCCCTTTCACCTGTGTTGACTGCAACGTACTTCTCTCTCTCGGGCTGGTTCCATTCCCTGTTAGCAGCTCCTCTTGGCAGGCATCCCACAACTTTGGCATCTTAATATCTTGGAGTCTCCAAAGCAGTCTAGGCTTTACCTTCACATTCTTTGCCAAAATATCACAAGAACAGCATCTAGGCCACATACTAACATTCTTCTCCTCTGGAACCTCTTGAGCTGAGGCTTTAAAGTTCAAATCACCCTCAACACTATTGTCTTCCATGCCCCTACTAGTATGGCCAATTAAGCCCCACTTAAAACCTTCACCTGGCTCCCTAATCCAAAGTCCCAAAACCACAACAAACATTATGGTAAGGGGGGAAGTGATGAAGGATGCCAGCTTCTTAACAGAGTCTATTGTCAACCCAAAGAGGCTATGTAATTCCTTAGGCAAAATCAGGAGCAGTAGAAACTGAAGAATTAGTTGTGGGTGCCCATGCAAGAAGGACAATATGTGAAGAATCCATTACACGTGTTTGACCATGCTAAACATGTTAGTCTATTCTGCATTATCACAATATGATATGGGAGGCAGTTACCTTTACAAAGAAGATGGTTGAACACATGGATATGGATATTGAATGTGCAAAAAAAAGGGGGGGGGGTTATTCAGCTTATACTTCCACATTGCTGTTCATCACCAGAGGAAGTCAGGACAGAAACTCATACAGGGTAGGAACTTGGAAGCAGTAGTGAATGCAGAGGCCATGGAGGAATGCTGCTTACTGGCTTGCTTCCCCTGGCTTTCTCAGCCTGCTTTCTTATAGAACCCAGAACTACTAACCCAAGGATGGCACCACCCACAATGGTCCCTCCCACCCTTGATCACTAGTTGAGAAAATGCCTTACAGCTGGATCTCATGGAGGCATTTCCTCAAGGGAGGTTCCTTTCTCTGTGATAACTCCAGCTTGTGTCAAGTTGACACACAAAACCAGTCAGTTTAATGTGGGATCCTGAATTTTGGAAAGGGGATGTCTGAGACCCTATTCATAAGAAATATTTGTTGACAACAAATGAGGCTCCATGAAACATTCCTTAAGCCCCTCACCTATTAAAGTCTCCCAGTAACTCCCAGTCCCACCCTCAGGGAACCAAGCTGCAACAATGAAACTCAGGGAACAAACTGGATCTAAATAATAGCACTCAGGGGAAAGTGATAATGACTGAAGGTAAGGTTTTTCTGAAACATACAAAAGAAACAAAGAACACCTAGGTGTGATATCCTAGAATTTAGGAGGCCAAGAGGATGATTGTGCATCCAAGGCCCTTCACAGTGAATTTGAAGCTCTCCTAGACTACATAGTGAGAGCTTGTCTCAGCCTAATCACTCCCAAAAGAAAGAAGAAAAGTCAAAAGCAATATTTTTTTATTATTTTGCTGATGTTAAGAGGTGCATTATGCATTTGCTCCTCAAGGAAACAAATAATGGAAAGATGCATGTGTTACATGCTTAAAGAAAGTTCCAGAATAATCTATAAGCTAAATATATGAACCATAGACAGGGCTAATATGTCACTTGGTAACTTTTGCTTAGAAAGAGTTGATATGCTCCTGGACAGTAGTTTGGAAAGTCACTAAGTTACACAAAGAAACGACAACAACAAAAACATAAAAATCTGAGCAATGGATGAAGAAAAGAGGCTTCAAGTCACAAACAGATCTTTGAAAGTCCAGAAGGAACAGCCAGATCTGGCCACATCACAATATAGCAGGTGGTAGTGTGGCTAAAGTAATAGGAAACAAGGGTTCATGGACCAAGCTTGCTTTTGTAGGAACCACTTCACTCTGTAAGACTAGCATTAACCCCTTCAAGGAATAGAACTCCCAATGACCTAACTGTCTCCCTCTAGGCCACCCCACTTGACTGGTATACACCAAGCTTCCAGCACACACACAAACACACCTGTCATAAAACACATGTCCAAAGCCAAGTCTCAATTATAGCAAACTAAAACAGAAAAAATAATGGTTAAAAGAGAGCAAAAAAAAATCATTTTGTTCTTTACATCAGCTTATCTCATTTGTCCTCAGCACGATCAGTATAATATTAGCATACTCAAATTAAATTAGAAACAGATGCTCCTGAGCAGTCCCTTAGACTAAGGGGTGAGTCCACTGAGTATCCTTGGCTCCATGTCAAGTAGATGGCTCTCTAAAAGGAAGAAAAGGTGAATCTCCCAGGGCCCATCTGATACTACCTCCTGGCCAAAACAGACAACCAAGGCAACTGTGTCTATAGACCTTGGGGAGAAATGGAAGTTTGGTAGTGGGATCCCTTGTGTCTGTCTCCTTCTGATGTCTCTCTTTGGCGGAGCCCAGCAAATTTAAGTATGGAATTTAGTGGGCTCAGCCCTCCAAAGGCAGAGAGGCAGAAAAGAAAAGAGAATTAATCCAGAGGTCCAGCAAGAGCACTGGATACAGCTGGGCACATACTACTACACACTCTGCTGCCAAAAATGTAGACCATACGCCAGAGCACAGGCCATCCAGAATGGACAGTACCTTCTACCCACTGCATTCCTGGGTGCTTCTCCCGAAACAAGGACAGCAGCCCAACAGCTGCACTTGGGTGGCCAACACAGTACCTGAAAAGAATTTGTTTTTCCAGTTTTCCAAAGAAATTAAGAAATTTCCATCATCCTCCTGAAGGCTGTGATGTCAGACTGTTTGAGTCTCAGCTAAGCTACTTCAAACACTGTCACATAGTTCTGTAAACTTGAGCTATGGGGGTTCTGCCTTCCCGAGTTCAATATACAGAGCAGAGGCAAAGGCTGTGTCTATATGTCATGGATGTTCTGGTCACAAGAAACAGCACTGCACAGCTGAGAGACAAGCCAATGGGTCCTGCCAGACCATGCCGACCTCACTGTGCAATGCTGGCTTTGAGGGATTTTGTTTTAAAACCTGAGTATTTGTACAGTTTGCATTCTTTCAGAAGTGATAGATTCTATCAGCTTTCAAGAGCTCTCGTTTGCTTTATCTTTCTTGCTAAGAGAAGCCAGGCTGCCTGGCTGGGAGAACCAAGAGCACTTGGCTTAGCTCAGCCATACCTGTTGTTATTAAACACGGAGCAGAATTATTTTAAGTTCAGTTTTATATTAAACATAATAATTTTTGCTCTGTCTGGATTCCTGAGAGTCCTTTGGACACTGTAATTTGTTTAATTGTTCTGATGCTCCCCCTACGACCTTGAAATCTCTTCTCTGGACTGAGGGAGTTATTAAGAAGGGGAGAGTTAGGGGCTTTGGCAGGATGGAAAGAAGGGGAAGGAAATGTGAACAAGATTCTAGCCCCCTTGGTGGGGGAGAGAGACCAGATTTCTTTGTAAAGAATCTACAGACTGGTATAGAAAAATGAGGGGCCCTCTTCTCTGTCATTTGAAACCCACTAGTCTAGGGAGAATTTTAGGAACAATCCTTTTATAATTTGTACCCATAATGCACAGGTGCCTGAATACTGTACCATTAAGAAGATACTCAGGTCTCACCTATGGTGCACCGTGGGCCACCTTCTCTGTATGTGCTGTGCATCTTGCTGCTGCCCAGATAGCATGATGTGAACATCACAGGTTCCCCCTGAAGTACATAAGAAACCTGAGAGGCAGTGTTATAAACTGTAGGAGTGTGGCACTGCTCCCACACTGAAGCATTAGACCCTTGAGCTCTTCTTATTGGATAGGGTACTGGTACAGGAAAGGACAAATCGAAAGATCATTTTCTGAAAAAATCTTAAGAACCTCAAATAAGACACAGAGCAATGCCTGTGTAGGGGTAGCTCAGCAAATATCACCCTAACTCACTCTTCTGTATATAAAAAGACTCAACATTTGCAGGCAGTCAGTGATGGAGATGTTACAAAGCCTGGCTTGTTCCAATGAAATCTTAAAATGAGCCCTACTAACATGTTGTGTAGAAGTCTTTAATTAAGGGGCAAGATGAGAATGCGACTATTTTCTCCAGATTCATAGTGAACACAACACAGTTTACATAGGCAGTTTCTTGCCCCTCTCTCAGCCTGCATTAATATATCATTTTTGCCCAAAGACCCTAGTCCAGTGTTAGGAATTGCTCTTCGTATCCTAGGTTCCATGAGGTTGGTTGGATGAGTTAAGACATGTATTCCTCATCACAGAAGTCTGTGGTACAGACTTTCTTAGATTCTGACATGGTTCAATTGAGAGATGCTAAAACTCCATGACTTAGCCTGTCCAATGCAGCTGAAAGTTTCACTTAGACTATGTTTGATCTTGTGCAAAGACCAAACGACTTACCCAGGTTTGCTGAAGTCAGAAAGGCATATCTTCCAGGCACTTGCCTCCCCTATCCCCTCCCAGCTCTATCAGAGTTCCATCCTTCATAGTATATGGCAGTCATCACAAAGACAGCAAGAACCTGAAAATTTAAGGAAGTCATAATGTTCAGCAAAGCCAGTGTGCTTGTTAACCTTACTTTCCAATGACCGCTTGTGTACACCACTTCAGAGGAAAATAATGAGCATGAAATTCAATTATACAAACACCCGCTTAGCCATCTCAACCAGAATTGTGTCCCTAATCTTTTATTTTGAAGATAGAGTGAAAATCTAAAGCTACTTTCCTTATGATGCCGTCTGTTCCCTTTGTAACTCAGCCAAGAGAATTCCCTTCAACCCAAGGCCCTAAACTTCAAAGTCAGCTCCCTCTTAGCTGCTGTCTAGTTTCTGAATTTGAATTTATGTTGTCTCTACAGGAAGAGAGGTAGACCAATCCTAACCCACCAACAAGACCTCAGGAGCCTGGGTCTGGAAAGGGCGCCACTCTGAACCCTGGATTGCTGGAGGATAAGACTCACAGAGATACTCCTAGAATGTTTCTTCAGTACTGACTGTGAGTTACAGACAGCCATAGCCCAGACTCTACTGCACTTCAGGCTTATGTACTGAGCCTAGTGGTCAAGAGCATCATTACACATGGCTTCTGTGAGCGTCTTCGGCCTTTCTTGCACACCTTATTCAACCAGGCCCATTGGCTGTGTATGGAAGCAGGCCTCATTGCCTTGAATGGATGGGGCAGCATCAAGCACAAGTCTTGTTCCCAGACATTGTTATTACATGTTTGCTAAATAGAGTCGCTACAGCTTTCCTTTCTTAAAAATCGTATATGAACTGTGAAAAATGATAGACTTCATGTGGCATTTTCATACCTATAGATCATACACTTTGATCACTTTCAATCCTTGTTACTTTTTCTTGCTTCCCTCCCTGAAGGCCCTCGTCCTCTTTTCTAATAGTCTTCTTTGTAGTTACTCTCTCTTTCTCTCTCTCTCTCTCTCTCTCTCTCTCTCTCTCTCTCTCTCTCTCTCTCTCTTTCTCTCTCTCTTTCTCTCTCTCTCTCTCTCACACACACACAAACTTTGATTGTGAATATGAAAACATGGGATATTTGTCTTTCTGAATCTGACTAACTTTGCTTAACATGACCCTAGTTTCATCTATTGTCCAATAAATGACTTAATTTTATTCTTCTTTATGATGGATAAAGCTGTATCATGTGTGAGTATGTATGTGTGTATACATGTACACATTTATTAAGTTCATGTATGAATATGGATGTGCATACATATTCGTGCATCGCATTCTCTTTATCTGCTCATTTGCTGATGGGCACCTAAACCGATTCCATAACTCAGCCATTGTTTGGCTTCTTCTCTCCATCCTCTTATTTTCTCTCATCCACGGGAGAGGCATCCACAACGCAGGGCTACCATGGACCTAGAGTATAATTTGGTGTTTTCCAGAATCATTCAGTATCTCTCAACGAAAGCATAACATTGAAAGTGTTGCACTTACTGCTCTTTACTTGCATACTTCACGTTTCCAAATGAAAAGATTTGCAAGGATCACAGACAGAGTCTACACCCTTCCAGTGATGGAGATAGAGATGGGCTGCCATTGGTGACAGAAAAGGCTGGATTGCCTTCCCCCTGGCCAGACATGCTCACTTTCCGATGTCTTCCCCTTCATCCAAGGCCCATCTGTGATGCCCACAGAATGTTGTTCTCACCCTATCACTGAGAGTTCAGACTTGCCAGCGCACGCTACTGCGTGTCTGCCTGGGCGAGATACTTTTCTACTTTGGATGGATGTAGAAAGTTATGATGTCACAGAAGCTGCATTACCAGGAACTGGAGAATGTCAGATGATGTGAAAATAAACATACAAAATGTTTTAAATGGTTTTAAATATCAAAAGTGAATATGTGGAACAGAAGAAAACTGTGCACGGGATGGTGAGTGTAGACACCACAAACCAAAGACAGCGGTGCTGAGATGTTAGTCAAGGTCTCCCAGGACCTGGAAGAGCATCTGGACTTGGTGCACTTGAGAAACATGTACAACGTAATGAAGGTTGACCTTCGGAGCTCAAGTCAAGGAAGCAAGTGTCTGCAGGAGTTCTTCCCAGGGTTCTCTCTGTGTCTTTCTCCCTGACTGTTGCATAAACATTTTAAATATCTCTGGCATCTTGACAAAATCTTGGTATGAGCTTTATATGTTTTCTTCCTCCAAAGTTATCGATTGAATCTCTCACCCCAGTGTAAAGATGCTTGGAAATGGATCCGTGCATGGCAATTAGTGTTAGATGTGTCATGACAATGCTCCTGGCCTCGTGGAATTGGTGGCCTAAGACATACCATAGACAATCTGTTCATTCGCTTTCCACCATGTAAGGACTCAGAAAGAACAGTAGATGTGTGTCACGAGAAGCCTCAGAACAAAACCTACTCTCCTGGCACTTTGATAAACCACTCTCCAGCTTCCATAATGCTGGCAAATCAAGTTTTGCCTGGAGTCCAGCTTCCCACCCCTCACCTCCAGTCTATGGTATTATGCTATAGCAACCCAATCTGACTGATATTCTATTAAGTCTAAGCTCAATAGAGGAACTGAAATTATCTTTTCAGTGAAATAGTGGTAGAGAATAGAGGCATGCCGCTGCCCCTCAGTCTTTGGTGGCTCATCTAAACCTGTGTAAGCAGGACATCTAGCTCCTATCTCAAAGTTTAACCAGGTATTTTCAGAAATCACACAACCCTAAAGAAGACCAAAAGATTCTGTTCCATGTTATTTCCACCCTAGGCTCCTGTGGCTTTTGGCATTATCCCCGGAATTAAAACACCAAGGGCAATAGTCACCTTCTGGCCTCAATGCTGAATATACTTAAGATGCCCACACAGAGCTGTGGTGTTCAGTTTTCCCCAAGTTGCACGCGTAGATGAATGGAGAAACATTTCCTCCATTCGGAGACTTTCTATGGAGACTCCTAAGGAATGTTCCTCCTGCCTCAGTTCTCACTGAATCTTCTAAGGAATGGACTTTACAGCTTCCCTTTGCAGTCCTGTGTCTCCCAAGCTTGTGAACAGCCCAAGATGGATGTCAAGTGAGCAGGTGTCTGTGCTCATCCACTGGTCCCTACAATCGCTCATGTCTTCTATGGCCGCGTCTACACCTTGAATTAATAACCTAACACATCTGAGTCTTCGACTCTGTTCCTACCTAGCCATGGAGTATAGGAAATTTCATATATTTACTACCTTATTTATTTAGTGTTAATGTGAAAAGCCATATGGAAGGTGAGAAGGAAGTGATTCTGTCTCTTGCAGAAAAAGGCATGTGTGTAAAAACACATGTGTGCATGTGTGTGTATGTGTGTGTTTGTTATGAGTGCATGTGTGCATTTGTGTATGAGTGCGTGTGTGTATGTGTGTATGAGTGTGTGTGAGAGCATATATGTGTGTCTGTGTGTGTGTGCGCACACAGGCACATCAGTTCTCCAGGTTTCGAATCAAGACCTATGTCCTCAGTGTGCTGCTGCCAGTAGACGCTGGACTCGCACCCCTACGCATGACATCTGTTTGTTCAAATGTCACACAATTCATGTTCTGTGTGGGATCCTGGCGGTGCTGTGACACTAAGCAGCTGAGGACTCCCAAGCTTGGCAGACTCCCCGGCGTGCTGCACTGTGGCAGGCAGCCAGGGTACGGCAGGCTTAGAGCTCCATCCACACGTACAGGCAAGTGCTCACACGGACCAGCGCAGGTGAGACAGACAGGGAGCCAGCCATGCTGCCTTGTTCCTCTTATGTAATCCTGCCCCCCCATGGACACAGTCATGTTCTGGGGGCTTGAGTTCTTTCATGTGGTTCTGTGCGCTAAGAAGATTAAATCAGTTCCAATAGGTACTGGTTTAATGGAGATGATAAACTTTTATTGAACTTGAGCGCATTAAAATGAAATGTAAGCATAGGTGATTTTGGCATTTGCCTAAGGTCTCTTCCAATCTGAACAAAGCCAGCTTGCCTTCTCTGGAAAATAACAGCTCCAAGGCAGGCTCACTTTATGTGCTTAATTAAAATGTATTTTTGTGGTATAAAAAGAAGCAGAGCGAAAGCAACAGCCCTTTGCTTCTTCAGCTATCCAAAGAAAGTATGCTTTCTGCTCCAAAGGCGAACAAGTGCCCTCTTCCAAACAGACACTCTCCTGCCTACAAAGTGCAGGTACTCGGCTGTTTCAGAGCAGTGTGTCTACTAATCTGTGATCTGTTTTGTCTGTGAATGGGATTATCGTGGTGGTTTATTGAACAAGAGCCAAAAACGATATTAAGTAAACTGTTTATGTAAAGCCACCAGGCTGCAAACTCCCAACTCCAGCTCGTTGCAGGTTTTAATCAAAATAAACTTTATTATAGGTTCAACTGGACAGTTAAACCTTCCAGGGTCTATTCAACTTGCTGAATGTATAAAACACGAGACCACAGTTCTCCGCAGAAATTATGAAACTGTAAATATCGTGGTTAACCTCAGAAGGGTGCCTTTCTGTGGAGCTCTCTGGAGCTCTCTTGTTCGGCTTTCGGTCAGCCGGATGTCAGCCAGGCTCCTGGGCCAGGCGCCTGTCACTGTCTCTGCCAGTCCTGTGAGTCAAGGGGGGAGGTTTGGCGCTGCAGCACAGCAGGGGGTAGCCATGGAGCCTGTCAGTAACCCGAAGCCCAGTTCTTTGGAACAACATCTTTATGTCTCTTGGGGTTGGCAGGGATACACCCGGACTCTTTGACCCATATAGTGGTCCCCAGTTCCAAAGGGTCCAAATGGTTTTTTATTAATGTCTGCTCTTGCCCTTGGTGAATCTTAAATTCTATTCTGAGGCCAAAACATTTCACAAGCAGTCTTTGATCTGGGTGAAAACAGACAAGAGACCAAAGGAATAGAAAGTCAATCCGGGAAGCTGAACATGAATACATTGTTTTGTCTCCTCATGGGTTCTGTAGCAGAAGGCCAACGGGTTCCAGTCTGCATTCACTGTGTCCAGGGAAGTGATGGGAAAGGCCTTTTCTCTAGGACTTCACAAAGCATAAGTTTTGTACCCAAGAAAAGAATAGGTCTACCTAGTTCATTTTCCTACAATTGCCTTCTGTGGTTCTAGCCTTTTGACATCTCTCCAATCATCTCCTCACCTCATTAGTCTTATCCATTCATTCTTTCATTCACTCATTCACTCACTCATTCATCCATCAACAGCTTCTCTATGGCAGCATGGTGAATAGCAGTTATAATGTTCTCCATGTGCCTCAAACTTGCTCTGTGTCTTATAGGACAGGAGAGCATCTTCTAGTGCTACCTTACAGGTCTTTGCACACACTCCAGATACTCAAGTTTCTCCAGACTCATCCAGGGTCCTCTTCTTACTCTGTCTTCTTCCCCTGAGCAATGCCCTCCAGTATTGGGACTCTGAACACTTTCCGTTTATGACTCCACTTTGCTGTCTCTAATCTTGACCTGAAAGGATCAGAAATCACCCAGAACTGGGAATAGCTTCTCTTCTCACCAGCTGGAATGCAAATCCCGAAGATCACACTCTTATCAGTGGCCAGAGCATCTTCCTATAACAAAATGCAACACCAGAAAAGAGCACACTAACCTCAAAATAACAGAACAATGGAGCATGAGAAGTAGAGAAATTCCAAATTAGATATAAAAATTTTAAAAGCTCTAGTAGAGAGGTGAATGAGATCAAAAGCTGGGAATTTGAAAAGATAAATGAAAATTGTTTTGTGGCTATAGCCAGACCTCATCATGGAGGAGGTGATGGATTCATAAATTAATAATATTGGTGATGAGAAATGGCACAAATGCAGCATCACTAAAAATATGCAGACATGAAAGGGATGACAAAGGGCTGTTATAAACGAGTTTATGATAATTCAGACACCTTAGAAGAAAGGGGCATATTCATCAGAAGACACACAACCAATAAACATTCAAGGAGAAAGTAGATAACCTGGATATACAGTCCCTCAACTACCTTATAAAACTGAAAACTGATTTTGTATGTAAAACCTTCTACTAAAGGAAATACAAGCCTGAGCCTAGTGAAATTTTCCAAATGTTAATAAAAAATTAAATCAGTTTGGACAAATTTGTGTGTGTGTGTGTCTGTCTCTACACATTCCTCTGCATGTACCCTCATATGCATGTGTGTAGTTTGTCTGTGTACCGGTGGTGTACATTAATGTAGTACTTAGGTGTCATCCTCAAGAATGCTATCCATCCACCTTGTTTGACACAGGGTCTCTCCCTAACCTGAATTGACCACTTCAGCGAGACTGGTTGTCCAGTGATTCACAGGACCCTCTCATCTTTCACTTGTTAAAATTCTGATTTCAAATGGGACTATCACACTTGGCATTTTTACATGGGTTCTGGGAATCAAACTCAGTCAGGTCCTTGTTTTTTCTAGGCCAGACTGACCCATCACTAGATTCCAAGTTTGGACAAATTCCTAAGAAAAAATGAACTCATTCTATGAACCTAGCATTTCTCAGACATCCAACCTAGACAAAGATATTATAAGAAATCATACAGATGCACATTTTCTAAACAAAATTCTTCTTCTATTTGGTTCTTTTTTCATTTTCCAAGTCTCAACTTAAGTATCACTTCATCTTCAAATATAAGACTTACAAAATTTTCATCTCTCAACTGAGTATTGTAGCTCTCAGTTGTAATCTCCACTCCTAGAAAGGTGAAAGAGGAAAGGTCACCCTGGGTTTTATACTGACATAGTGTTTCAAAAAGAAGGAGGAGGAATAAAAGGAGGAGGAGGGTGAGGTAGAGGTAGAGAAGGAAGAGGAGGAAGAGGAGAAGGAGGAGGAGGAAGAGAAAAAGAAGAAGAAGAAGAAGAAGAAGAAGAAGAAGAAGAGGAGGAGGAGGAGGAGGAGGAGGAGGAGGAGGAGGAGGAGGAGGAGGAGGAGGAGGAGAAGGAAGGGAGGAAGGAGGAGGAGGAGAAGAAGAAGAAGAAGAAAAGAGGAAGAAGAGGAGGAGGAAGAAGAGGAGGAGGAGGAAGAGAAAAAAGAAGAGGAGGAGGAGAAGGAAAAGAAGAAGAAAAAGAAGAAGAAGAAGAGGAAGAAGAAGAAGAAGAAGAAGAAGAAGAAGAAGAAGAAGAAGAAATGAGGAAGAGGAGAAGGAGGAGGAAGAAGAGGGGGAGGAGGAGGAGGAGGAAGATTCTCTCTATTCTAAGTAGATCTGTTAGGACTGTGTATCACATTCGAGGCACCTCCACACATGTGCTGCTAATATCCCTGCCATATCACTGAGCATGCAAGCTCCAGAAGGACAAGGGCATACTCTAAGCTGTTCACAGTATTTCTCAAAGGGACATTCCCACAAATTTTCATTTCTGAACTGGAAAATGAGAACCATGACTGTGAGAACACAGAAGGGGTTTTCATAAGGAGTAGGATGCAGATGCTCAAGTTTGGAGAACTGGGTCTAGAATGGCACAGGTGATAGGCATCTCTGATATTGATGGGCCTTTGAAGACTTCAGGTTCACTCTAGATAGATTTGTCAGAATTGTGTCACTTTAGATAAGGTTACTTTAAAAACCTATGGATTTATTTATAGAATCAGAACTACAAGTTATTTTCAGATGCTCCTATGAGATCTGATGTCATTTGGAAGCTGAGACTTTGAGAGTCAATTGACTCCTTCCTCACAACTGGAATTAATGTTCCTATGGGAGGTGGCCTCAGGGAGATCCTCGGTATCTTCCATCACACAGAGAGATACAGCAAAAAATACAACCACCTATGGACCAAAAGTGGGTCCCTGCCAGACAAACCAAGGGTCTCTGCCTTGATCTTGGACTCCCAGGCTTCTAAAATGTAAGAATGTTTATTTAACCACCCAGTCTGTGACATTTTTGTTATGGAAACACAAATGAATTAAGACAACATGTTTGGGAGATCATGAGACATTTGAATAATTTAGGAGTATAGAGAAAAAGAAATGAAAGTCAAAACTGAAAATGCTAGTGTTAGGCTTTTCTGGAACTTTGAACCTGTACACAACAGGAAGCCAAAGGGAACTAGAGGGAAAGGAATTATGGGAAACCTGGTGAGGGTACCCTACAATTTACAAGAATAACTAGTAACTTTAAAGGGGGATGAGAATGAGGAAAGTTAGGCCTAGAGGAAAGAATTAGACTTTTTCCAGTTGTCTTATACTCCATGAACCATGAAAAGGAGAGACTTAAATTCTTACTAGCACCCAAGACCCTCCTCATCTCCACCCACCACCAGAGCTGAGGATAGAAATGAGAACAGAGGGAGGAGTTCTTCACCAAGGAGAAGAGGACAAATCACACTAGCAGATCAGGAAAACAGTTGAAGGTCATGAGCTTTCGATATAATTTTTCATACCCAGAGGTTAGTGATGAGAACCATGGAAAACTTCAATCCTCTGATTAGGAAGAAATAGAAAGGGGTGAAATGTTTAAAATCCCCAAGGCTACCAAGACACAAAACAAGAGAATTGGCAGCAGAGGCTGGAGTCATCGAGACCAATGAAGAGCATGTGGATAAACTGGTTAGCAAGGACTTAGCACTGGAACTCAGTCACTGTGGGGTTGAAGGTTGAGTCAGCCTTTCTTAGCAACTCTGTAAAACAGATATGTTCTAGAGGGACTGATTGGACAGGGAGCTGCTAACTGACCAACTTGGAGTAGAGATAACAGGACATTATAGAGGAGTAGAGAAAACTTAGGAACAGATGAAGCCCTAGTAACAAATAAATAAAAACAAGCTGTTGCTGGCATTGACTCCCAGTGGGCCCTCTATAGAGGCTGGAGCTCTGTGAGGCTCTGAATACACTATTTTCCATCAGGATTCTCCCCATCCTTCACATATCAGCTGCTATTGCTGTTTCTAACTAGCCACCATTAGGAAGAGCTATGAACCTAGCAGTTTGAGAAAGCTCACAGGTGAAGCTTGATTTAAAAAAAAAAAGACACTGCTGGCCGGGACTAATTTAGTGAATCTGGAAGAGAGTCGGACACGTGAATTTTAAATAAGTTCTTCAGGTTTTAGTGATGTGCTGCCAAGCTTGAGAATCACTAATACAGATCACTGCCTTGTCCAAACAGAGAGATTTTGCGCAGACACAGAAAACTAAGTGTTTGAAAATATCGTCTGTTTTTTTCGTCACAATAGATCTGTGAGAAGAAACACCATCCTTAATGCCTATCTTGCCTGTGTAATTTTAAAAACATGTAGTGCCCTTATCTAAGGGAAAGATCATGACAAACAGCTATATGAAAGTCACTAAAGAATTCTCCTCAATTTCCTCTAACTCTTTAAAACTGGGAAAAATGATCTTCTAGAGAATGCTTTGATTATGAGACTTGGAGAGGATAGGAAAGGCTTGGAGGAGAGCAGAAAACACAATGCCCAGAGTTCTGCTCTAGAGACAAGGGGAGGATCCCTGGAGAAGAAATGCTGCCATGCAGTAGTTAGCAGCTCTTCGAGGAAACAAGAATAGGGAGGGGTCACTCACCAAGCCTGGTGAGAGGGACAGGAATGCTAGCCATTCAGGGGTTCAACATAACTTTCTGTGTGGGGGACTGTAGCAGTCCTAAGTCTTGGTAACACAAAAAAGAAAAGCGGTTTTGTTGGCAGAATGAAAGCCTTCATCTGGGAGGTGGTGGCGGTCCTCACATGGATATGACCATGTGAAACTCTCCTGGAGAACGTTGGGGCACAGCTGTTTTGTACTGTGTAAACAACAGGAATTGTTTTCTCTTGGTTCTGGAGGCTGAGAAGTTCAAGATCAAGGGTAGGTACCCTGTCTGGAGATGCCCTATCTGTTGATCCTGAGACAGTGTATTTTTACTATATTGTCTCATGGTAAAAGGGAAAAAAGTAGCTTAGAGCTGTATTAAATCCTGTCTAAAACAGCAATATGCTCTAACAGATAAATATACTTATCAGAGTGGACAACCAGTATTCTAACAGCTCTTTGTAGTGTAGCAGCCAAAAAAAGAGGATGAGAGGGACCAATATCCTTAGACTCTTGAATGCTACAAAACACCAGCCAGCTTTGATCCTCATCTGGACCATGAGGAACAAAGTCATCTTGCCTCTCTGTCAGTGAAGGAAGATATTTCAGTAATCCTTTCTTTTAAAAATGAATTCTTTTATTTTTAATGATATATTTAGGTATGATGTGCACATGTGTATAAGCACCATCAAAAGACAGAAGAGGAAGTCAGATTCCCTATACCTGGAGTTACATGTGGCTGTGAGTCACCCAATATGTCAGTACTGGGAAGGTAACTGGGGTGCAATGGAAGAGAAGTAAGCACTTTTAAACATGAATCCATCTCTCCAGCTCCTCCAATAACACCATTCTCTTCTCTTCCCATTTTCAGCTCTGGAGAGACATGTGCTAAAGTTATTGCAATAGTAGATCAAATGCAAATGATGATTAATCTTGACTGTCAACTTGATTAGATCTAGGTTCAACTAAGAGACATGTCTTTTTAAAAAAGCAGACCTGTGAGGCAATTGAGGTTGAAGACACTTCCCCCAGAGTAGAGGGCATAGCCCAGCAGTCACTCACATATAAAGAAACCCCAGGAAAAACATTGCATTGCTGTATGCTTGCTGGCTTCTGCTTTTTGCTGGTAAAACAGAAAGACTATCAGAAGAAAGAAGTATTCAATGATGTAGTTGCCACAGGCATGAGGTCTAGCATTCAGACCTGCAAGGAAGGGCGATAAGCATTAGATAAGGCTTGAATTTGAATTTTTTCACTAATTAAAGAGTACCTTTTTGTAAAGAAGGAGAAGGAGGAGGAGGAGGAGGAGGAGGAGGAGGAGGAGGAGGAGGAGGAGCAGAAGAAGAAGAAGAAGAAGAAGAAGAAGAAGAAGAAGAAGAAGAAGAAGAAGAAGAAGAAGAAGAAAAAAAAAAAAAGACCTCCAGAACACCAACCAATGAGCACACATGGAGAGACCCATATCACCAGTTGCATATGTAGAGGATGGCATTGTCTGGCATCAATAGGAGAAAACGGCCTTTGGTCTAGTGAAGGCACATTTTCACAGTGTAGAGGAATGCCAAGACACTGATGTAGAGAGGGTGGTTGGGAGAGGGAGCACCTTTCATAGAAACAAGTAGAGGGGGAGAGGTAATGAGAATGGGGGGAAGGGAGATAACATTTGAAATGTAAATACAGAGAAGCAAAAAGAGTGAAATAGTGTCTAGGAGGAGGTCAGTCATAGTATCTTAGGGTTAACCACACTCAAATACTCACTGTGAGTTCATTTCCAGCCACAGACATTAAAACCCACAAACAGTACATCAGTGGATGGACAGGTAACTAAATAGTGGTATAGCCACACACGTGAACATCATTCAGTCTTTAAAGAGGAAATCCTGCCATTTGCCACAATGGGTACACCAATTATCATTTGAAGTGAAATAAACTAGACCCAGAAAGACTTCTACATGGTCTTGTTTACCTGTGGAATTTAAAGACAGAATCAGGAACCAAATGCACAATTGGCTTTCCATGATGAAGGATTTATCTCCCCAGGTTTGTGTCTGCAGATTTAGCCAAACCACATATTGAGGGTATTGACATACACCTTCATGGAAGTGTTATGAATGCAATTGGAAGTTTTTATAGAGTATCTAATCAACACAGTGCAACTGTAGATCATGTTTACATTACGTTAGAGAGAATTCACATAGGAATGGTTTAAAGTGCCCAGAAGTGGCTGGCTGTGGTGCTACATATAATCCTTGCACTTGGGAGGTAAAGGCAGGAGGATTAGGAAGCAAGGTCTGCCTGGGTTAGACCTTGTTCTAAATAAACAAGACAACAAAGCCCTGTACAGAAAGGTGTTCATAGGATATATGTCAACACTGTTTTATATAAGGACTTGAGTATCTGCTGATTTGGTTATCTACAGGAGCCCTTGAATGAAACCCTACATGAAGGATCACTAAAGGTTGCCAGAGGCAGTTGTGGGGAAGGAAATGGGGAGAGAGTTAAAGCGACAAAGTTGATGCTACATAGGATGAGAGCCAGTGACTAGGGTGCAGTTCCAGAACTTCTGCTGTGTCAGGGTTTGACAATACAAGTAGGTCAAAGGTCATTGTCATAAAACTAAAACCTAACTATGTGAAATATTAAATATGTGAGCTTGCTTTAACATAAGACCCTTTTACTATACATATCTAGTGGAATCACGTGGTAATTCTCGGATCCAGGCAGTATAATTTAAAGTATAAAGAGAAACCATGTCTGAGAGTCCCTGCTGCTGATACGGAACAATAAAACTGGGCAGAAGAGCAGTGTGGCTCTGAGGGGGATAATAGGAGAAGGGCGATTCTATCTTATTAGATTTGTCTTTGTTTTAGTGGACAAGTGTTAGGCATAAAAGAGGAGGCAGGACATATATGCAGAGATGTATATCTTGGACCAAGTTTCTAGGGGAACTCTACCGGTTTTGATATCGTACAATGTTGAATCAGGGTGTCAGGGACTTGCCTCAGAATATGTGCTGGTCTGGTCTCATTGTCCAGCCACGTGTGTGCATTTGAGATTGAAATCAGCTGGCTGCTTCACAGTGCAGTGATATCAGATAGAGTGAGGTAGGCTTTCTGAAGGCTTATCAGGGGAATGTCCTCATCCTAAGTGTCTGGTTTTCTACAACTGCATGCAGAAAAACCCAATATACAAAACAGAAAACTTGGCTTTCCTTCCAATGTGAGGTTTACCTTGTGTTTATTTATTTGCTTCATGTTGAGAATAAGTTCCTGGGGTCAAGTGCTCCATTAACACACTCAACATAAAAGTCAATGGATATGTGTTCAGAGCACTGTGAGGAGTCAGCCAGGCCATCCTGATTTAATTAACAAAGCCCTCTCCACAGACTCATAGGACATCATAGATGATGGGGACCCACTACACATTTTCTAGGCCAATGAGATTGCTATGCACATCCCATCCAAAGTAATTCACCATATTGTGCCTCTTTTAAAAACTGTAAAACTACCATGTATGGTAGCATTTAATCTTAACACTTGGGAGATGAAAAGAGAAGGTTTATATAACTTGAAGCCCAGACTGGGTGACATAGTTAGACTCTAAACAGACAAGCAACATCATTTCTCAGCAGCCAAACTGACTTACCTATTTATAGGTAAGAAATCTTGGCAGTTTGAGTAGCCAACTACTCTATAAAAGATTTATTATCTGTTTCATGAAGAAATCCTGACAAGCCTGAGGAGCAAGACAGGAGAATTTCCCTTTGGACTGGGGTTTCTAAGCTGACACAGGTATTTGCTAATGTCATTTCACTTAAATCTTTGTCACCATAGACATGATTCCCACAGTCAGCATTTCTACAGAGTGAAAGAGCCAATCCTCCAAAAGCTTATGTGATTTCATTGGGTGTAGGCACTAGAAAAGAGCAGCTGTCCTGAAGCACAGTGGGGATGTCACCAGGCACAGTGGAGATCCCAGGACTGATGGATGTAAGACCAGGAAGCTATACCAAGCTAAATATGAAATGCAATGGCAAGTGTCCCTTGGGGCTTATTTCTTGATTTATCCTTAAGAACGGCAGGTTGGAGCATGGTACTCAGAACAGCTTACACAGAGGTAGAGAGGAGGTGGAGGAAGTGTGTAGAGATCCAGGACTGAGCATCCATCCATCTGCTTCATCTGCTGTTGATAAAGAGGGCTAGCTTGGACTAATCCCCGGTGAACCCTGGCCTTATGGCAGGAGGATAATGAGAAAAAAAAGGGCCGAGGTTTCTTGTGCCTCAGGCTCTGAGCTCACTACTTTAAACCTTGAGAGCCAGATTTGGGTATCCACAGAAATCATGAAATGAAACTCCATAGGCACTGAAGTAGGACTGTTCAGATGTACAGATTAAAAGGAGGTTGACAGAAGCAGGAATCTGGAAGGAATAGAGAGACAATTGTCAAAATGCCAATGAGAAGAGAAGAGAAGAGAAGAGAAGAGAAGAGAAGAGAAGAGAAGAGAAGGAAAGGGAAAGGAAGATAAGAGAAGAGAGGGGAAGAGAGGGGGAAGGGATGGGAGGGAATAGGAGAGGAGAGCAGAGAAGAGAAGAGAGAAAAAGAAACACACATGTACACAGGAGGAGTAAGAGGAAAACAAACACGTGTATACATGCATTTTCACAAGTTTACATGTATATAAATATATAAAAATAATACATTCACACAAACATAAATGTGTTTATGTACACAAGATCAGACATGTGCACATATTACCTATACATGCATAAATGCCTATATGTATATGTGCACACATATACGCACACACACATATCTGTTTGTACACATGTACCCAGCACACACTTCCATGAATACACTTACAGCTTACAAGTACTCATCTGTCACCAGGGCCCCTAGTGCCTGCTGTCTATCACTGCTAAAGACTGTTCCATGAGAGCCAATGCCAAAGACAATTGTAGGAGTATTACCTTTCGTGCCATAGTCAAACCAAGACAGCACACACCAAGGTATCTGTCTCCCACCCATGAATTTTTTTTCCTACAAAGAGGAAAACAAGAAACATAAATTGGTACCCCTTCCTTGAGAAGAAGACCTCCCAGACATCATTATTAAGACAAAGGATAGGCTTCTGGCCTTTCCTGGGATGTACTTGTGAAGCTGCTGAGGTAGCCAATCTTGCACCACAGGCGCCTCCCTGAAGCTCCAGGAAGAGGGCTCCATTCTCAGGAGCCAGAGTATCAACAGCAGAAAAGAAGTAAATAAAAAAAAATTAAAAACACTGTAAGTTGCAAGGAACTTTCCCTCCTGGAGAAAAATAACCATGACAGAGTTTGGCACAGAACCGAATATCCAGAGCCTAATCGTCTGCAGGCATTTGAGGAACCAGCCTGTGCCTGAAGACTCCCAGAAAATAAACAAGAAGACTCTGGTCCCTGGAGGTCCCTTTGCCCTGCTCCCATGTGCCCTGACTAATAATCTTAGTAGGTGTTGGGTCAGCAACAACAAGGGATCTGATGAAGGTCATTGTCTTGCTTTGTTTACACAGCTAATTTTATCACTGCTTGGAAAGATAATAGTGTGGTTTCTGCTTTAACTATGATAAATGTCCAGTTGAAGTGGGACTGGGGCACTTTGGAGACCAATACAGCAAATCCAAAGCTTTCTGATGTGGGAAATATTCATATTTGAAACTTGCTATTTTGTCCACAATCCTATCCTTAGTAATAATAAGTGGTCCTACCTGCCCAATGGTCCTCTCACTGTGGACCATCAGTCTCAGACTCCATCCCTGAACGAGGGCTTGCAGATAAGACTTCTCTTGAGCTCACTGAAGTTTCGAACCTTCCTTCTTATCCACTGTCTTTAGAAACAATGGTGGTAAAATGAAACTCAAGGTAATGACCCAGAGCCCAAATTCAAAGGCATTTGTTCCTACTCGAGACTTACAAGGAAATTTAGTGTCTCAACAACTTGCATGATTAACACAGAGTGTCAACCTGTAATGTGTATACAAATCACAGAAACTCTTGTTAAAATAGATTCTGTTTTGAAAATTTTGGGGTAGACCCTGATATTCTACACAAACAATTCTACAATATTCAGGTCTAAGGCATGCTTTGAGTAGCAAGATGCAAGAGGGAATGGACAGAGCACAGTTCAATGTATCTATTGCACATTCACCTTCATAAGTCTCATCAACTTAAGAGGGAGGTTTATTATCCCATAATTCTCAGCATCATATTTTCTCCTCTGAAAATTTTCTGAACTATGGCTATATAACAATTTTCTCCAAATTGAAACAATCTATCTTGGAGTGAAGTTTCTTAAGGTTCAGAAAGGTTTAAGTCCTTAATACTCTAGAAGGAAACAACTCAAAGGTCTCAGGAAGGTCCTGAAACAGACCAGATACTCAAGAATCCTCCTTCCCTAAGGTTATATAAGACATAAGAACTTCAACAAGGAAACCCTCACACCTGCCTAACTCCCTAACTCCCTGAGAGTCATACAAATAGTTCCAGGGTTACAGCCTTTGTGAGTCCTAAGGCATGCTGGAATGGTTTTCAAAATGTACCTGTATTTGAGTCATCCATGCTCCTATCTGGTAGCCTCATTGAAGCAAACCCAAGTTGGGCTTCCATGGTAACATTGATTTTTTTTTCTCTAAGTAATTGTTCATATTACTCTTCCTTTCTGGAAGTTTCCTCCTGGACAGTTCTAACTATAGAAATTCAACCTACACTATTAAGATCTTCATCAAAAAATCTCTTTATGGGACTACTGTGTTTTTCAAGTGATGCAAAACCAATATGACACAAGGGCTAAAGATGTCCTGAAGTCCTCAGAGGCTAAAGCATCTTCAAGGATGCAGGGATGGTTACTGAAGGTAAGTGAAAGTGAGATGGGCAGTGGGAATGTTCAAGACCATGTATGGACACCTACGTCTTAGGGAATATAGGACAGAGGATGCTGCTTTGTTAGAGTCTGGGAAGATTTCCTCCCACTCCATAACACTGCCGTCTCCTCCTCCAAGATAACATTGAAGTCTCATGCTTCTGCTGACACAAATACAGAATGGAATATGGGTTTTTTAGCAGGCCTCCTGCTCTTGAATTTAAGTCAGCCTGGGAAGACCATACCACACATATTACAGCCCCAACAGTCCAAGTTACACTGAATAGGCTGTTAAGTATTTAGTAACTAAAAGTCGTGTCCACAGTGACCATGTTCAAACTTCATTCCTGTTTGTTCATTCCATGATGTATAGCAACTTATGTGCATAGCATTTGAATGTTATTAGGTATTTCAAGTAATCTAGAGACAATTTAAGGTCTGCCAGGAACATACAGGTACGGGATATAAGCAAGTACTATGCTATTTTACATCAAAGACCTAAGCAACCTAAGAATCTTGGTGTCAGTGTAGGAGGAGATGTTCTTGAACCAATTGCTCATAGGGATGACTCCAGTAGCCTGAGTTATATAACACAGGAAGGAGGAGGAGAACAGAGCCTCCTAGATGGTTTTGTTGTTATTGTTATTGTTGTTGTTTGTTTGTTTGTTTATACCCCCCTCTGTAAGAAAGAGTGGTCAGAACCACTGACATTTTGGGGCCATAGGTTGCTGGTTAGGTGGTTCATTGAGATTTAAATGCTTACATTTAAGTGCACTTTGGGACTCCCTGACCCTTCTCACAACTCCCAGTTTCTTCTTCCAGGATCTGCTCTGAGTGCCTGATCACAGCATCTTAAACTGAAGAACAAAACCTATGGGTCTGGGCAGAGGCGGCTGTGTATTCATTTGTAGCAGGTGGGTGAATGGGATAGTTTCAAGTTTGCTGCTGTTGTTGTTTCTTTTGTTTTTGTTTTGCTCTTTCTAGCTGCTGATGAGTATGACATGGGAACTCCATCCAGCCACTAAGTCCCTTGAGCCTGTTTGCTCGCTCCCTATTTTGTGGTCCCCAACAACTAGCCTTTCTACTAGCTTTATCACATGCAGCTCTTGCCTTCAACGTTTTGCTTTGGTGTTGTTTCCAATTATAAAATTGAACTTGTCAACTGTTCCTTGGAAGAAACTTTTTTAAGGTTTTCTGACCTCAAGTTGCCAGCCATGGCCAGGAAAGATTCCCAATATGTGTCCTTTTGGTAACGAGTGGGACTAGACTATTGAAGGGTCTAGATATATAGTATATGCCATCACCCAGCAGCAGAGGTACCAATTAATGGCTATCCCCAAGACAGAATGGAAAGGAATCCAGATGAGTGCTCAGGGAGACATGCAAATCATGCGTGCATGTGTACGTGCATGCGTGAGTGCTCGCACTCTGGCCAGTCACGAGCATATAGAAAAGTCTAAGATGCTCACTGTTGCAATTCATACTGTTGACCCTATTTCTGGACTGTGTTCCAGGAAGGAGGAGTCTTTCCCATCACTGCTGGCTGATAGACAGCAGCTGGGAGAGACCTCTTGGAGGCAGCTGCAGTTTGGCAATGGCTGACATTATGGGCGACTTTAGGAAGATGCACCCTAGGCTTTCTCAGAGACATGTTATGTCTAATTGCAAGCTCTCTTCTCCCTGCCCAAGTGCCAGACTCATTGTAGAAATGCTTGTTTGCTCTGGCCTCTTGGGAGGTCCCTCATGCCTCTTTGGTGACCTAATCATTAGTCTCCATGTCCAGTATATTTAATTTATATGACTCACCACTAGGCAAGACAAGAGGTCTCTCCAGAATATGGAAGCAGGAGCACTGATATTACTAACAGATCCCAGAAAATAGATCTGCCCATTCATTTTCCATAGAAATTCCATCAAAGCCAGACAATTGCTCCAAAAGACATCACCCCCATGTATTGAAAATATCTTGGTCAAAACTTGAGCAAAAGAAGTAAACTCCAGAGAAGAGAAATAAATTAAGTGCTACACTGCCCACAAGCATCATATTTTCCACATCCATAAGGATGGCAACCTTCCCCTCATCCCAAGTCCATCTCTATTTATATAAGTGTTCCTTTGTGTTTCTTGGGAAGTGGTGTGTCTCCTACCATTTCTACTGTGCTTTCTCCAAGCTACCTGTGTGATGAGATCTCGTTCCTGTTGCATTTCCAAACCACAGTTGTCTTGTTATAGCAGTACTGAGATTTTAGCTGACCGTGACTGCAAGCACCTGTCCCTTTTAGTCCTTTAAATGTATCTCCGGCTTTCTTTCTTTTTACAGCCAAGTGTTTTGTTATTCGTGTGATTCTAATAATCGGAGAAGTAAGTTGTAGTGAGACTTAATGATCTTCAAACAGGTAAAAAATAAAAACTGCTCTGAAAGAAAGTACCTTTCACACTGTAATAGCTGTCTGTCCTTTGAAAACGTCTAAGCTCTTCTAGAAACTGGTCTAGACTGGATGCTAGCATACCCATCAGAATTTTGCCTCTTTCCACTTCCTCGTCGATTAAACATTTATTTCAAACCTCCCACTTCACTCAACACTTTAATTGTATATTTTGTAGTGCTTTTCATATTTTTCAGGACCTAACGTTGCTTTTGGGTAGTCCTCATTTTTATTCTACGTTTTATTTTTACCACACAAGCTAAGTTCTCCAGTATTTGTTGTCCTGTTTCCTGCAGATTCTAATCTATTATTTACTTCTGTGATAGTCTTTGCTAATAGCTCCATCTACCAACCCCCCCTTCTGCTGTTTGTATATGGTTCTCTGTCCTTCAAGAGACATTTTGGACAGTTCACTAGTAATTCCAGTTGTCTGGGGGTTATTTCATTAGATACTGCGCTTCTTACATCTTACAGATTTACAGGATAAATCCCTGGATTCTGTCATTTCTGCTTCATACGCAGCTCATCTGGTGAAACCCATTCTAAATATAATTGTATCACGTATACTTTTTCTATAGCTCACTTCTGCTTAACAGTGACTGAGAGGCTCATGCAATGTTCTAAGCTTTGCTTTGTTCTGGCAACTTTTCTACAGCTTTGTAATAGTTTTTGATTTATCTACTGAACAGTATTTGGTGATGCAGATGTTCATGGCTCTCTTTTCCTTGTGGAATGTTAGTCTTATGTAGCGATATCTTTGTGTGTTTCTCCTTGAACTCTACTTCTAAGCTGCACCCTGTGTCTCTACTTCATTTGGATTTGGGTGATTTATGAACTACTTATGATCTTTCATGCTTAGAGTTTGTTTTAAACAAAAGATTATATGTGGTTTTAATAACTTAAAATGTCCAATAGTGTTAAAGGCTTAGAGCAAAAGAAAAATAATGATCTCAATTTACCGTTGCCCTTTCAAATTCTAAAAAGCAATTCCTTCAAAGGGTTTCAACTTTAACTATCATTGTTAACTTAACCTACGTTTCTGAATTACAAGGTTTTTTTTTTGTTTTGCTACTTATTACTTATTGGCTCACTATTATTAGGTCCCATTTCCCCCTTCTAACCACCCCCACCATCCACTCTCCCAAGATAATAACATCTCATTTTTTTGTATGAAATCTATATTCAGTCTTTGCTATATTAAATGGTAAATACCAATCTGCACTGAATAGATTTTATGTAACTTTAGTTTCCCCAGCCATTAATAATTAATTGCTTCTAAGTTTTCTTCATTACCTCCAAGCACTGAGAGGACAAAACCACCCAGATGGTGTGGATTTGAAGAGTAATTCCGTGGTCGGTCCTGCTGGCTTGTGTTACCCTGCTTCAGCTCACAGTATGTTGACTTTCTTTGAAGTTCCCAAGAAACGGGGCTGGTCATTAGTTTCCTGTGGAGCCACTTCTATAATTAAGTGGCTCTGGAGTAAAAGATGCCCTATTACCTTTGTTACTGCAATGAGTCCTAAGTATGAATTCTGCAGCCCATCATCCTCTCCCTCTCTACCCCACAGGCACACACTTTCCATTCTCCTGTTACTTATTTTATTTTACTTTATTTTGACAACCTGGCAAAAGGAAGAGAAAACAAAAGTAAGCCAGGCATGGTGGCACCTGCCTGGGAGTTCCACATTTGCAGACTTGATTCAAAAAGATCTAAGGCCTCCCTGGAGGATATAGCAACACCTTTTCTGAGAGAGTGGGAGAGAGAGAGGTGGGAGACTATATCATGTAATTCATATGTGACCATTGTTGTGATGAAACACCATAATTAATGATAAAATGATGCCCTTTATTAGAAATTTGGGGATGCGATCTGACTTTAGGAATACAATGGCAAAGTTATTTGTATGCCTTTGAATTTCACCTCTCCGTTAAATGTCTTTATTAAACATCAAATACTTGAAGTCCAGCAAATGGCAAATTAAAAACAGATATTAACAGAATAAGGTTCTATGCTGACATTTCATCCTAAGAGAGAAATCGAGGTAGCTGTGGGCCTGTTCCTACATCCCAGTATTTGGAGCCTAAATGGTGGAAATAGAATGACAAGATGCTTACAAATGTACTAGCTATTGAATAAAATAGGTCTTCACAGTAATTAGTTGTGCTAGTCTGGAAAGCTATAGAAAACATTGTAGGTTGGGTGCCTTATAGAATAATCATGGGAATGCATCTCCTCTAAGCTCTGGGGCTGGATAAAGTGAGATCTAAGAGCTAACAGCAGGATGTCTGGTGAGGACTGCCTCCCTTACACAGCTTTCTTCCCTGACCTTGCATGCAGGGAACTTGAGCATTCTCTTGGTAATCTTTTTTTAAAGCTTTGGGATTATCTTTGGTAAGGACACCAATTCTGTCTCTTTCTTGATCCATCCCTATGACCTCATTGCACCCCAAAGACCCTACCTCCTAAAACCATCACCTTGGGGTCATGATGATTTCAACAGGTGGATTTGCAAGGGATGTAAACATTCAGACCACAGTCCTTTCTAAGGGATCAGTGAGTGGGGAAGACATAGCTATCTTTCAAATACATTTCAAGAACATGCAAACTTCCCTTACTTGCAAAGCCCAAAGGAAACGCTGAGGGCTTGAGCCAGGTGGATCAGGTTGCCAGGGAACGTGACCACCAGGTAGAGAAGCCTGAGGTTCATGCAGCAGGCACTTGCCAAAGCTGCATGTTTCAGGTAGAAAGTCAGAGTTCAGGGGCAGCGTGAGCTGTATCTCTCACCTTGAGCCTTAGTTTTCCTTGTGCACGCCTGACTTTGGCCTTGGTGTAATTGGGCAGCAGGTCTGTGCCAAACACAGCAGCCCTTGGATGTCTGCGTGATGATTTATAGACAAAAACCTCCGGCCCTCCTGAGGTCAGAGTCCTTGCAAATAACAAAACATTTTGTCCCGCTGGGGGAGCTCCGAACTAGACATGCTCTGCCCCGTCAGTGCCTGGAGAGAAGAGAAGCCAAGGAGGAGAAACAGCTGGATTCAGTTACACTTAAGATACATATAGTCTGGAAATAAATTTTCTATCAAAGTGTGTTTTGTTTCTTGCTTATTGCAGCATGTTTGAAAGTGTCTGAATTGTTTGGTTGGGGCCAGAATTCTCCGGGGAGCAAGCCTTTCATTCTGTGCCTGTGTCTGTTAAGGCTTGCCATGCTTTTTCTTCCGTGCCCCAAAGCCAATAAATCAGTACTTTCACATTGGAGTTGACAAAGCCCTAAATCTCCATAATAAGTTGCAACAAAATTGTCACTGTCTCCAACAGTAAATGCAGATGGCTCTACCTGCCAAGACTGAAAACCTATAGGTGCTTGTTGCCTTCCTGCTACTAGCTGGGTACTGACTCTGTTAACCTTTGCCTGAATTATTGAGTTGTCTCCTAAGAACAGTTTCCACTTCAGTCCTTAACCTTTCTGTGACCAAACGTCACAATGGAACCCAGAAATTGATTTAAAGGCTTAACCCAGTCGATTTGTTCCCATGTGTGATCCTCTTAGATATATTAGGTAACTAAAGAGACTGCCACCAGCATATGACCTTATAGGAAATTCTTTTTTTAAAAAAAGTTGCTTGCTACAATGAAGAAAGCTGAAATGTCCAAACTGGATAAAGGTGAGCTGTGGAGACAGCAACCCAGGAAGTAGCAAATGTTGTGGTTCAAGAGTTCAAGGCATTTACAAGCAGAATTCTCTTTCTCTGGGGGAGGTTAGTCTTTTGCCTTTCAGACCTATAACTAAAGAAGCACGCACACATACACTGGGGGGAGGGGCACATAATGAAAGAGCTAAACACATACACATAATTAAAATTAGTAGGCCTTTAATGCTCTCCTCAAAGGCCATCTTATATTTGACTTCAGACTAAAGTGCAAACTCATTTCCTAGTGGCTCACCAGGACTTACATCACTGACACTTGAAACATTATTGGGCTCAGTTATTTTTTTGTACCATCTTCATCCATCCTTAATAGATATATATATATATATATATATATATATATATATATATATATATATATATATATATGTATATGTAAATATATATGTTATATATGTATACAATAGACATGTATATGTATATGTATGCATACATGCAACAGGAGCAAACATGTGAGTGCTTTTTAGCAACCAGCCAGTTGGTACCCATGCTGGGCACTAAGAGGTCCTGTTCTTAAACTGGAATCTAGAACTGTTCCATCAATCCTTGTTTTAGGTACAAGCAGGGGTTTGTTGGCTCAGGGACAAATGATATTTTCTTTTTTTACTACAAGCAAATTTCTCTTATGTGAATAGTTACAAACAGAATGCTAAATTAACTGTAGGCCACCTTGACATTCTTTCTTTTGGCACCCTGTTGGATAAAGGTGGATGCTACATTGGCTAATCCACCAGAGAATAGCCCAGAGGCAGAAATGCCCAGTCTGCAACATCCTCTTCCCTTCTTAGCCTTGGAAGAGCTCCCTTGGGCATCTGTTCATGTCATGTGTTGTCTTTCTTAATCATCTCAGCCTTTTAGGAAAACTTGAGAACTCGTTGAGAATTTTGACTGACAGTTCTTAACCACCCCATTACCAGTTCAAAACACACAAGAAACTTTTGGGCACGTGGAATGGCCAACTGCCCAGTGAGCTCCTCTGGAAATCCCAGACTCCACTACCTTTCCCATGACATCTTCAGCGAACTTTCTGAATTAAAAGGTTTACACAAAAGCCTTGAATCCGGTGTCTAGGAAACAAACTTAGGACATCAAGTACTTTTGTAGCAGTGTGAGCCTTTTGGGTTCTAGAGCGGTCCATTTCTGCTGGAGAAATGAACAAATCAGTGAGTGACTGCTTTTCCTTGTAACGCAGTCTCAGAGGGTAGGGATACAGTGTGGTATGTAGAGTTTCCTTGGCATTCAGGAGGCCTGGGTTATATCCCCAGCACTGCAGAAGTCTGCCCTGGGGGCAAATGCCTATAATCCCAGCATTCTAAAGATAGAGATGAGAGACTCCTGTGAAGTTCAAAATCATTCTTATCCACATGAGGAGTTAAAGAACAGCCTGAACTAGAGACTTTATCTAAAAATTTAACACCTCAAGCACCCCAGTCTCAGTGTTAGCTGCAAACAGTTCCTCCTGACCTCAAATGTTGGGGTATATGATATTATACACACAACAGATCATGTCAAAAGATAGAAATGCGAGAAGGACTCCATATTCAGAACTATCAAGTCTTTGCCATAATATGGATGTACAAGCATTTGAGGAAGTTGGGTTTTATTAGGGTTTGAATATTATAAGCTGTGAATGAATGTATAAAATTTTAAGAACTCATATCCCAGTTTGTTCTTTCTCTGATGCCTTGATCAAATGCTGCAAGGTATAGTAAATTGTTTATTTTCATAAGGGAATCGTCTACTCTGAACTCTTGGGACATGAGCTCTTCTATAATATACTCTGAAGGCACCTAACTGCTCTCTTCTAGAATCAACTCTTAATGTTTTCAAGCAAAATAGCTTTATTTTAAGCCATTAAGTTATTTGAAGTCAGATAAAGGGTGGGGGGGCCCCAGAACCTACTTCCATGTGCACCCTTGTGTGTGTATGTATTGGAGTTCATGTAATAATATCAACAGTATCAAGGAAGGGAAGAGAGGTTGAAGAGCATGGATAGGAGATGACATTTATTGGCAAAGATTTTGAAGGAAATGAGCAAGGGAGAAGACAGAAATGTGGAAACGATATAATACTCAGGACTAGCAAAGGACTTTGCTATCATATGGATGCACAAGCATGCAAGGATGTTGGGTTTTGTTAGGGTTTGAATATTGTACAGCAGTCACCCCTGAACAGAAGAGCTGCCATATTTATAAGACCAGCCGTTTCTGCTTGCAAGCATCCCCACAGCCGGGCTTGTTGATGCCCCTTCAAAGAAGGAAAGGCAGGGACGGTCACTTGGCCAAATATACAGTACTTCTTACAATTTGTTGTATGCAACTCCATTCCAATTTCACAAAGCCTAAGGGGTTTGAGGAGAGGCTAGGGTGTATAGGGGGAGGAAGAATGCAGAAAGCGGTTCCACTCACCACCAGAGGAAATTATCCATCAGTGTTGGCAGACTTCCCAGTGCAGGTGTTTCGGGTCACCCACGCTCTTAGTAATTCCTCAGCCATACTCTGTTTTCAAGTCTATCAAACTCATTGGTTCCTAGGGTCAACATTGGCAGAATTCAACTTGGGTTCATTATTTGGTACCTTAGAAGGTTGGAAAGTATATATTGCCTAGTCACCTTCCACCCTCACACCCCAGGGAGAAGATGCTCACATGAATGTGAAATGCCTTTACAGGCTCATGGTTTCAGTAGGAACCTCCCTAGCTGGCTATTCTGTGATGCAGTGGACGCATTGGGAGGTGGGCTTTCTTGAAAGCAAGAGGCCACTGAAGGGCATGTAGATGGGAGGTTATTATTCCTGGCCCTTTTTTATTGTTCCCCTTGCTTCCTACCAGCATAAACTGTCCATTCTACCATGTCTTCTGTGCCATAATGGACCAACACCTCTGAAACCATGAGTCAGGATGAATCTTCCTCCCTTCAAGTTTCTCTTGAGGGTATTTTGGTCACACAACACAAAATCAGAACTAATACAGAATGGAAAAGATATTTTAGCAGCACCTTCCCAGTGTTTTCCTTACCCTATTATGTCATCTTTTCCCATAGTTAAGAAAGTATGGATTGATAATGATGCTGGGTACACAACTGTTAAGACCCAAATCATCTTTCCTTATAAAAAAACAGCCCAGATCACAATCCACAGCACATACTGGTGATGTAATAAAGTCTGCCATGAGCCAGAGACTTAGCTCTGTGGAACAGGAAAATGCCCAGTGTCAGACCTCTGTGCAGAGAGAGGCAGCAAAGCACAGGAAGAAAAGGAGAGCTACCCAGAAGTCAACATTTATAGAGCAGTGGTTCTCAAATTTCCTAATGCTGTGACCCTTTAGCACAGTTCCTTATGTAGTGGTGACCCCCCAACCATAAAATTATTTGACTACTCCTTCACAACTGTAATTTTTCTACTGTTATAAATTATAATGTAAATGTTTTTTTCTGATGATCTTAGTTGACCCCTTATAAAAGGTCATTCAAATTCAGCCACCCAAAGGCGTCTCAATCTATAGGATGAGAACCACTGTATTATAGCCTCAGACATAGAGCAGAGGTCTTAGAGAGAGAGAGAGAGAGAGAGAGAGAGAGAGAGAGAGAGAGAGAGAGAGAGAGAGAGAGAGAGAGAGAGAGACCACGGGAGGGGGTACACTATCACTTGAGAATAGAGAAAACAGGACTTGGAAATCGTTATAGTGAATACTCATATTTGCAATGGAAATAATGATTTTAGCCTCTATACAATTTTGCTTTGGCTTAGGGAAAAATGGGAATGATTGGAAATCCCAGTGATCTATACAACAGGAGGGAAGGGGAGGCTGGCTCAGAAATGTGCAGTTGGGGAATAAGATGCTTCTGCTGAGGAAGGCATCAAAGGCTTCAAGTCAGTATCCTGCTTCTGACTGCTATCCAAGACAGTAATCCAAAACTCGGTGCCTAAAAACATTAGGCTATTTATTGCTGCACAATCCTTCAATTGCAGCAGGGCTCAATGTGGACAGTTTGTTACAGATAGAATTGTGTCTCCACCCTTCCAACCACCCCCCAAAGGAAAATGTTGAAATCCTAACTCTCGGGATTGGTAAGTGTGACTTTATTTGGAAATAAGGTCTTTGTAGATGTAATAATGTTCTGATGAAGTCATTATGGTGGGCCCTTGTCCAATGACCAGCATCCTTGTAGGAAGAAGTTTGGGCCACAGCTAGAGGGAAAAGAGCCATGTAAAAGATGGAGACAGAGATTGGAGGTTGCTACCCTAAGCCAAGGGAGTAGCTGGGGCTATAAGGAATTGGAAGATACAAGGTCATTTTCCTGCTAGAGCCTTCGAAGGACTCCTGGCACTGGTGCATAAGACCTTGATTTCAGATGTCTAGCCTCTATATTGGAGAATAAATGTGAGTCTCCTACTTTGTGTCTCTTTGTTTTGACAGACTAGCAATCCAGCACACATTTTATCAGGTTCCATGTGGCACCCTCAGAGGAGGCTTGAGTGAGCAATAGAATCCACTTTTAAGATGACCCCACTCCCATGGCTGGAGTTTAGTGCTGGCTGACATCTTCGAATCCCCGGCTCTGCTGGCTGGGGGCCTCTGTCTTTGTCCACAGGAACTCTGCATAGTCGGTATGGGCTACTCACAGCATAATGATCTGAAAGTAGCAGGACTTCTTAGATGGTAGTGGCCTTCTCAGAAACAAAGTAAAAGATGCTGAGATTCCTGTAGAAACAGATGAGGATGAAATCTGCAGTGTTTCTTCCTTATTCTAGTGGCTAAATCAGTGTAATACAGAGTCAGAGGGCTAGAATACCCCAGAATATAGGTACCAGGAGTCCACTGCCACTGGAATCTCAAACCTAAAACGAGTGAGCACTAAAAACAGAAAATTAGTTAATAAATAGCCAACAGATAGGAGGAGTGGCCATATGGATAGCTAAACAGTAATAATCACTAATCCATATATCTGCATGGAAGCATGGTAACACAGCATGGTAAGAGTGCTGTGCTGTGAATCCAGCCCCATGTTCTATCCCCACACACAAATACCCAATGTGTAAACAAACTGTAAATATTTTTCACTGACATGACTCACCTTTGAACGTTCCTAAGACCATTTGTATATGATACACTGATGTGAACCTCTTGTACGGTACTTTCCCAGAATGCACAGCAAAGTCTGTTAGGGATGGCTCATTGTACCACAGTGAAAACTCTTTGAAAATAGTAGTAACTAAACTTTCCCATTGTATGGTTTGGGTTCCAGTAAGAAGAAAAAAAAAAAACCCAAAATAGCTCAGAAAATGAGTATGCATCCCAAATGAAGAGTTTCCCGGATGAAATTTAAAGTCAATTTTAATGATAGATTCTATAGCAAGGACGTTAATCCACAGAACGACGCCGGAGTCTGTCTCATGCTACAACAATTCATAGATCCTCTGCGTGCTACAGTGGATATGTCCATGTTAAATATGATGAGCTGTTAGGGGCAGGATATGATTTTTCCAACAGAGATCTAATATTCCCTCAACAACTTTCTTGCCGTTTTCTCTTACTTCCTGGCCCGTGTCTCAATGTGGCTTCTGAATTCCTTTTCAGTTTCAAATAAGGACCATTCTCTTTCCGAAATTTCCAAGATAATTAAGGAAAACATTCTAAATGGGTTTTACTCAATTAAATTCAAGAAACATCCACCACTAACTACCAGGTGTCAGGCACGGGGGGATCATCCTTGGCCAAAATAAATACACAAATCATGTCCGTGGTAGCATTTAGCATCCTCAGAGAAGGCCCATAAAAGTTTACTTTGTATGTGGTGATCACCTTCTCCCACCAGCTCATAAAAAACCCATTTAACATATAATGTGTTCTTGCTCCACTAGACTGACTTACAAATAAATCTTTGGCAGAGGTCAGGGTTTGCCTGTGCTGAGAACGGGCCAGGCCAAACGTTTTCAAATGCCTTCCCCTCTCTGTCCTGCTTAGCAAGCCTGCAGAAGAGCCCAGAAATGCCTGTCCCATTGGATGCTGACAACCTGGAGCAGTGTGTTCCCAAAGCTTGATACAAATGTCAGAGATGACTTTTCAGAGGCATGTGGACAAACATTTTCTATTTTGATAGATATGTAGTTATTTTAATGTGTACCTCAGAATTATGACTTGTAATTTAATTCAGTTTTATCTTGGATATTATTTCTTAGAATTGGGTTAAGGAAGTTCTTCCATGTCTACAAAGAGTCTTTTTAAGGAAAAGCAGTATGTAAGTAATACTGTAAATGGTGCATACGCACAGTCATGAAGGACTCCTGCAGACAAGTGAAACTGGGGAATCACCGAGGTAGTGATGCTGAAAAAAACGCCAACACAAGGCAGGCATCTCTAGATCAAATGTCCACTGGAATAAGAATGGAAACATGTAGCTAAAACATCAAACTTTTTTTTTCACACCTTTCGTCTTAGCATTGAGGAGACAGAGCCAGGCAGATCTCTGAGTTCAAGGCCACCTTGGTCTATGGAGTCTCAGAAAGAGTAAGTGATGCTATACAGACAAACTATCTTGAGAAAACAAAACAAAAACAAAAAAAGAAGAAAAAAATCAGAGAAAGAAAATATCTGTATTTGTGGTGACCATTGAAGTCATATTCTTTTTTTTTAAACTTTATTTTAAAAAACAAAGATAAATGTACAAATTTTTAAGCATTTTTGCATAAAAGTATATGAATACATTTTTAAGGTTATAATTAAGTATTTGTGGGTACATATACATACACATATGTATGTATGTATGCAACAATAATAAAGGAAAAGAGGTTATTAATTTGAGGGGATAGGAGAGAAACTGGGAGGGGCTGTAGGAAGGAAAGGGGCATGTGATACAGTTCAATTTTAATTAAAATAAATTCTTTTTTTTTCTTGAACTTCACACAGTCTGTGAGTTGTTTCTGGGGTGTTCAGAGCTTTCTGGGGTTAGTATCCCATTTTCAGTGACTGCATATTATGTCTGTTCTTTTGCGATTGGGTTATCTCACTCAGGATGATATTCTCTAGATGCATCCATTTTCTTAAGAATTTCATTAAGTCATTGTTTCTGATAGCTGAGTAGTACTCCATTGTGTAAATGTACCACAATTTTTGTATCCATTCATCTACTGAAGGACATCTGGGTTCTTTCCAGATTCTGGCTATTATAAATGGCTCACAACCATCTGTCATATTCTTTTTAATGTCTTCGTTTCAAATATTCTTCTGTTTCCAGATATGGTAAACTGTTTTACAAGTTTAGATATTTCAGCAACAGGACTGGCATGAGATCATCTCTGAGGCAGACACACCAACCAGCATGTACACCCTTCAGAAGACCGTTGGTCCTGAGTTTTGGAAGCACACATACAGCCAGTTGAAAATACCAAATGTCTAGAATCCACAGGATCAGCTGTGTGTGTGAATAAAACTTTCACTCCCAGGCTGGGAGTTTCCCCCATGGGTTGCTCTTAGAAGATAGGACGATTTTTTCCCCTAAAATTAAAATAGTATTTTCCTTTGTCATGCGGCAAAAGCAATTTATGGGCAGCATATAAAAACTAGACAACCAACGTGAACAAAAAGAAAGAGACCGTTAAGCCACCATGCCTCCAACAGTCGTTAACCACATGAAAGACATTGGATGATTCCTTCTAAAGGTCTCTTCATAGTCAGATTTCAAATAGGTATGTTCATATTGATCATTTTAATTGTGGTCTCCGGAAGCTTTGTACATGGTGATTGACATTTTTCACTCCACAAAATCCATGTCTTTAAGTATGAACATATAAAAGATGGACAGAATTATTAGCAACAACTCGTTGGCAAAGACAGTATGTCTCTATTTATTCCTTCTTGATTGATTCCTGGTCATAGAATCTCTTCCAAATTAAAGCTGTAGCTAGAAAACAGGAGACGGATATGGGCAGAGGGTAAGAAGGTTGTTGGTGCATATTCAAAAGCCTATCTGCCAGCTGTTTGTACCACAAGGTGCCTCACATCTGCTGCAGAACAGCTTGCTTTAGTGCATTCGTAGCATCTCCTGCCATGCACTCCCCTTTGGTGCCTCTCTATTTTATATTTTGTCTGTAGGATGTAATCTTCCTCACTTTAGGACCAAAGCACTAAGTTTCAATATTATATTGGATAATTTAGTTTACATTTCAACCTTCCTAACCTCCCATTGATTACCTGGGTAACCTGGAGGGAACTAACTTCTCTAAGACCCCCATTTCCTCCATGTTAAACGGGACAGTGGTGTTCACCTAAATGCCAATGACTTCATCTGAAGGAAGCAACTAGGAGAGCCCTGGCTGGATAGGTCCGGGTCCTTCTTTTCTCTCAACCTGCTTCCTAGAATCAGCGGATCCTGGCGGAGAGCAGCTAAACCCTTGTCAGCATCTTGTCCCTCTGATTCTCAGCTCAGGGGAGACTCCTACATAGCCCGTCCTTACGCCTAGGGGGAGGTCAGGGAGCCAAGGCGTCTTTCAGTCCTCCAGCGAGATGCCAATTAGAAGGACATAGCCAGCAGGAAGAGCTACTGGAGAAAACCGCACACTTGTTCCAAAACAAAGATCACTCTGCATGTCATAAAAGCTCAGAAATGTCTTCCAGATGTTGTATACTGGGCCTGCACAGATGTTTCCGATGTCAAACCATAAATGTTGGAAACATAAAACACTTGTGCCCCACAGATGTAGAGATTCAATTATACAGTGAATGTGATAAATCTTTAGGTAATAAAAGGAGACCACAAACAGGCCACATTACATTTTTGAAAAATCTGTTTTTCTTCTCCTAACACTGGCGTCCTACTGGGATATTCCCAAATTCCTTATTTGCATCTTGGTTTTGAGATTTGACTGGACCAGTCACAGAGGGAAAAGTTGGACGTACATGAACATACACATTCCCAGCCGTGCTCACTGAATCGTCCTAGGTGGACGGCTGCAGTCTTTGACAGCTAAGGAGCAAGACAGAGACTGACGATTAGCTGGTCTCTCCAGTCTGGGTCCCATAGTGGAAGTGCTGAGTTGTTCACCGTGATCTAACTGAATACGCTGGCACACTGAACAGATCCAGCGGGGACTCAGCACTACCACTCACAACTCCACGTCAAAGCAAGCCATAATCTGGCATCTGCAAAATCAGACCTTTCATTATCTCCAGCTCAAGAAATGTGTGTGTTCATAGGTGCACAACCCTGCACATACATGTGTGCACACAAATATGGTAGAAATTTTACCTGCCACATGCAGGGGAGAATGAGAACACAGCCTGACAAGACATGAGACCTCAGGATGTATCATGTTCCTCCATATACCCCTTCTACTGGTTACAACATATTCTCTTCTCCCTAGGAAAATTAATACTCCAAAACACTGCATGTATTCTTTGTCTTAAGTTATTTCTCTATTGCTATGAAGAGACATCATCACCAAGGCAACGACTGTAAGCTTACAGTTTCAGAGGGTGTCCATAACCATTATTGCAGGGAACTTGCAGCAGTTAGGCAGGCATGGTGTGGAGGTGGTAGCTAGGCTGATACATTGAGATAACAACCACAAAGTAATGAGACAGTGCGGGAGACAAATATACATATATGTATAAACAAATGCATGTGAGGTACAGTGTTAACATGTAGGAAAGAGAACAAGAAAGACCGAATACTAGAAGTTGAGAAACAACTGAATAAAAGAGATGGATAGAAGTTATAAAAATGAATTAGGGCTAATTGTTTATGTGGCTTTAACTCTGTTGTGGAGTTTCGGTTTTGGTAGTGGATAAGTGTACAAATATATTCAATACTGAAAGGGCAAAATTTAGTGTGAAGCTTCACAGTTTCCATCTTGAATGTTAATTTTAACTGTGTGTAATTTCATCACATTGTAGACTTTGAATCTACTTACTTTGGGTGTATGATGTTTTTATTTATTTGCTAGAGATTTTATATGTATTTTTTTAAAATATCAACATGGTTTAGAAACATAAGCCTTGTCTCTACCAAAAATTTAAACTGTTTTATTTTTATTATTTTTAATTTTGGTTTTTAATTTGTTTTTTGTTTGTGTGTGTGTGTGTGTGTATGTGTGTGTGTGTGTGTGTGTGTGTGTGTGTGTGTGTGTATTTGTGCACATGCTTACTTGTATAACTATGTATATCACACATGTGTAGTACTGGCAGCAACCAGAAGAGGGCACTGGATCTGGAACTACTGCCATGTGGGTTCTGGGAACTGAGCCCATGTCCTCTGCAAGATCAGCCGTCTCTCATCTGAGCCATCTCTCCAGCCTCTCTGAGATAGATAGATGATAGATAGATAGATAGATAGATAGATAGATAGATAGATAGATAGATAGATAGATAGATAGATAGATAAATGATAGAGATCAGCTCCAAACATCAAGAATAGGAAATTCCTCTTCTTGGTGAATTTACTTGAAAAACTTGGAAAATGCCACTTGTTCTATGTTTTTATAGGTTATAAGAATAAGTTGGGGTAAATAGAAATGATACATAAATGATTATCAGGGAAAGACACAAAAAATAACGGTTAGATATGGTGCAAATTTGCTAATAGTATGGGCAAACACTGTATTAAGGTGTCTTTTTTAAACTTATATTCTCCCCAAAACTGTGATTTAAAACACAAAAAAAGCATTTTACAAAGAAAGTGTGGGACATTAGACAATAAAGGCTTTTAATAACTTGCCTCAGTTGGCCATAAAGCTCTAAAGGGGCCACCAGGTGGAGAGAAGTCTTAGAGGATGGGTGGGTACTGGTCACATCCCATGGCAGAGCACAGAGAGGACACCAGGGCAGAGGGACTTACATGAAGGTGAGAACATGAGCATGGGGGAGGGAGAGCCTGGGGGGAGGGAGAGCCTGGGGGGAGGGAGAGCCTGGGGGGAGGGAGAGCCTGGGGGGAGGGAGAGCCTGGGGGGAGGGAGAGCCTGGGGGGAGGGAGAGCCTGGGGGGAGGGAGAACCTGGGGGGAGGGAGAGCCTGGGGGGAGGGAGAGCCTGGGAAGAGAAAGAGCCTGGGGGGAGAGAGAGCCTGGGGGGAGGGAGAGCCTGGGGGGAGGGAGAGCCTGGGGGGAGGGAGAGCCTGGGGAGAGGGAGAGCCTGGGGGGAGGGAGAGCCTGGGGGGAGAGGGAGCCTGGGGGGAGAGGGAGCCTGGGGGGAGGGAGAGCCTGGGGGGAGGGAGAGCCTGGGGGGAGAGGGAGCCTGGGGGGAGAGGGGAACATGGGGTGAAAGGGGAGCTTGGGGAGAAAGGGAGCTTGTGGGGAGAGGGGATCTTGTGAAGAAGGGGAAGCTTGGGGGAAGGGGAAGCTTGGGGGAGGGGGGAACTTAGGGGGAAGGAGAAGTTTGGGGGGAGAGGGGAGCTTAGGGAATTAACCACAGCTAAAGATGTCTGATAAAATCATGTGGAAAACTATTCCTTTGTAAGCTAATTAAAAATATGTAAATAAAGATATTAGCTTGAACAGAGGTACTCTGTATGGGTGGATAATGCTGCTTCCAGATATAATAGGTTATTAAATGAAAATTCCACTTGCCAGGCATGAGAGGCCTCCATAAGAATTGTTGGTCAAGGAGGCGCTAAAAGTTCCCTCTTCCCACCAAATCTCATAGACTATTGCCATTGTCTGCCATTAAGCACAAAAATGAAATGGTGAAAGCCTACTGCTGGGGCTGGAGAGAGGGAAAATGGTTAAGAACAGACCTATGCCTGCAGAGACCCTGAGTTCAGGCCTCATCAACCATGTTGGGCAGCTCAAAAACACCGAAACTCTGATTGCAGGAGACCTAGTGACCTCTTCTGACTGCTCTAGTCATCTGCACACATGTGACACACATTCAAACAGATGCACACACATACTCATGAATGGAAATACAATATTTAAAAAACAATAACCCTATTGCTGAAGACATTAAGGATGGTTGCAGGGCAGAGAGATCAAGCTTGAACTGAACTAGAAGACTCCTCCCCACTGACTAGTTTCCATCGTCCTGATCAAAAGCTCAAGGCTACAGAGGTCACAGGCCCTAGGAGGGAACCTACTTCTGTTACTGTGCTAAAGGCTCATGGTATAAAACTATCTTCCAAATATTTATGTTTATACCATAGGTTAATGCTGTTCTCAGCCTTGGTCAGAAAAACTTCTCTTTGTCATAGACAACAGTTTGTAAAGAGAGACTCATAACATGTATATATATATATATATATATATATATATATATATATATGAATGTTAAGTATAAATGTTAATGTTAAGTATAAATTAAAATATTAAAATGTTAAGTATAAATGACAAGTCAATGATCATCTACAAGCAAAACATCTTTATCATACCCCATGAACCTCTTAAGATTCAGAAAAGATTATAGAATTGTAGGGCAGAAAGAATGTAAAAAGTAGAAAAATGGGGAGTTCTATGATGTGCTATCTCTGGGAATAACATAGCCCTCATGCCCATAAACTTAGAGCAGTGTTACTTACACAAGACCTAGATAAGAGTCGATCATGGATGGAAGAAGAGCGCCGGAGGCCCAGTCACCAGCAGAGGAGTATTTGGAGAGGGAGAAACTTCAGCTGGTGTAGTTTCTGGCAAATTGCCTATGCCTCATTAGAGGAGGAGGAGGAGGGGAAGGAGGATGGGGAAAAGGAGGGGAAGGAAGGAGAAGAAAAGGAAAGAGAAAAGGAAGGAGAAAAGTGTGCTTGTGTAAGCAATTCTAATTAAATCCAGTCAGTCATACACAAAACAAGACATGAAAGGAGGAGGAGGATGCGTTGGGAAGTGGTCCAGTAGGATTGGGAGGAGAATGGGAAGAGGTCATTGGTAGGAAAATTATCAAAATTCATTGCACACATTTATAAAATCATCAAAGAATTTAAAGAATAGAAAATGAGCCTCAGTTGACACGGCAAAGACAAAGATGTAGATAAGTCTCTCAGGAAATTCCCAGGTGCTAATGCTACATTAGAACATCCCAGATAAGACTGTTCCTTTGTCATATCTAAGACCAGCAGCAGTTGATAAAGCAAGCTGGTCCCCTGTGAACTGTGACCATCCTCTTGCTCATGCTGACAGTAACACCAACCTCAGGGTGCTGTATCCATCATCACCATCACTTAGCATAAAAGCTAAGGGGAGTAAAACAATGTTGCTATTTGCCTTTCTGTCTTTGGTGATGAGGTATTTAGCTGAGTTTCTAGTTTGGTTGGTGGTTTTTGAAGTTTGTTTGCTTTGTGTTTGTTCTTTTGTTTTTATTCGGGAGCTTATTCACAACTCCCCTAGCCTTGAACTTGAGATTATTCTGCCCAACTTCTGTGTGCTGAGATCACAAATGTGTACACACTAGGCCTTAAATCTCTCCATGGTGCCATTGCTGTCTCATAGAGAAGCAATCCAAGTTACACATAGCAATGTGTCTGTATAAGGGGGAATGCTCCAGAGCTCAGGATGTCTTTTAGCCTGCAAATGAGATCACACTCTGGTGTCCTTGCAACAGGGACACATTCTGAGGGTGGTTTCATGATGTAATTTAAGCATTGTGTAGACACTGTAAAGTGCTTCTACAGGATAAGATAGGGGATGTAATCTTCAGGGGACCACCAGGCTACATGCCACCCATCCTTGATTGAAACATCCCTATACTATAGAACATAGGATGCTGTAATGAAACCCACTGTTATATAGAATTATGACAAGCTAATGAAAAAAAATTTTTAAATATACAAAATCTGGCTGCTTCAAATGGAAAAATATTAAGGCCCTCCCTTGAGTCTTATCTGGAAATGATAAAATTCCTGACTCTATAACCATCATTCCTTGTAAAGATTTGAGCATGGCCAAGAAGGACCTATCAAACTTAATTAAGAATAAAGCCCAGAGAGACGCAAGCATCTAAGGGGAGTGTGATACATGTAAAGCCTACCCAAACCATGTTACCTCTGGCTCTAGACACACATGTTAAGAAGAAATGAAGGTGAAAATCTAGTTATCTATCCACCACCTCACAATGCTAGAGATAGAGCAACAAAATAACCCCAAAGAAGGTGAAAACTGGAAGCCGTTAAGATGAAGACAGTGGATGAAGAAAGCATCAAAGGACACACAGAAAAGGTATTATATGACCTGTAAGCCATTACATGTGAAAGTCAAGACAAAATGGAGAACTCCTAGAGCAAAATCACTACTATCCAGCTTTACGATGTGCTCAGCATCTAGGGCAATATTTTCCAACCTTTTTAACCCCAAACCCCTTTAACACAATCCCTCATGTTGGAGTGACCTCCAACCTTAAAAATATTTCCATTGCTACTTCATAACTGTAGCTCTGCTACTGTTACAAACAATAATGCAGATATCTGATATGTAGATGGTCTTAGGCAACTCCTATGAAATGATCCTTCAGATTCCAAAGGAGGTTGAGAGCTGCTCATCTAAAGCATTACAGGTCTTCTGCACATAGAAAGTCTCTCATCTTCGAGCCAGGGAACCTCCAAGCCTAGATTAGAGCAGCACTTAATGCTATCAAACATAAGGAAGTGAAATTGAACCAACTTCACAAGTCCCTCCAGAAAACGGAGATTGAACGTATTCTGCAAGCCCGCCATAGTACTGCAAATGAAAAGAGTGCTAGCGAGACTCCAGAGAGGGGCCTTTATGAACACAGGCAAGGAGGTGGCACCACTGGCCTCACTATGACTTTTTCTGCCCCTTTAGCTTTTATCCTCCTGTGCTAGTCCCCTGCAGTTATGGTGGGTTCCAGGAGCGACGGTGCTGCTCTCTGAAGAACTCTGTGACAAGCCACTGCAACCACCCTGAAGCAACGACAAGCCTCCCCGCACAGATCTCTGATTGAATGAAGGCAACCACTTGGCCTATGAAGCCTGAGTGGTCACCTCATGAGAGCCAGGCTTCACAGCCAAACAACAATAACATCTGTGAAGCACCCTACAAAGTCAGGATGGAGACAAGGGTCAACTAGACACACAATGATGAGGGACCCCAATTCTTTCTCTGTTTAGCCCTATAGTGCTATCAGTCCATGCCCTAATCAAAGTGGGGGTTCCACTTCCCAGTGTGTCATATTGGCTCAATCTCCGTTCTCTGCTTTTTTGTTACTGTCTTTTTCATTGTCTCAGTGAGACAATGGCTCAGCCTTGTTCATAGGAACTCCTGGAGCTGGAGCTTTTTCTCCTAAAACCCCCATAAACAGATACGGTAGCTTAGAGAAGGCATTAGGGAAAAAACTAAGTAAACGGGAGATAAAAAAATGAATAATACTCAACCAAGTAGAGAACATTTCAGAAATACAAAGTTGGCTTAACATCAGAAAATAAACCATGTAAATAACATCATTAGCATGATAAAAATGAGAAGATTAACTCAACTTATACAAAATGTTTTTATATATAAAACTCCACATTCCTCCGTGGTTTTCAAAAGAATACTCAGCAAACCTGACATAGGGAAGCTTTCTTAATCTAATGAGGGCTGTCTATCCGTCAGACCCAACAGCAAGGGTGACGTTCCTTGGTAAGACACTGAAAATGGACATTCAGACTACAAATAAGACAAGCATGGGGTCAATGCCCCACCAACCAGCTCTCTCAAGAATAAAATGAGAGAACAGAGGTACAAGCGTTAGGAAGAAGAGATTGCTCGTGACATTGTGCTTGTAAAGCTAGAAGAACCTACAGATTTCCTACAGGCAGTAACAAAAATTCAAAACTGAAAATGCCTCAACGTTGACAGACATAAGGCTAATTTATGAAAATTGAATGCATTTCCTTATACTGGTGCCAAACAATTATAATATAAGCTTTAAATAAATGTTTACCGTAGCATAAGATAATCCCAATAATCAAATACTTATTTGTTAAACTTGTTAAACTACTGGTAAATCTGTAAGAACCTTTGAAAGACTATAAAACATTGAAAACAAAGTACCTTTTTTCTTTTTTTTTTTCACAAAAGGACATATCACACTATTAGACAAGTCCCAAGTATAAAGATTCGGTTCTTATTAAAGACATAGGTAGATTTACTGTCATCTCAATAAAACTCCAGCAAGGTTTTGTGAAAATTAATAATCATATTCTAGAATTCATAAGAATAGGTAAAAGTCCACATGAGGCCAATGCAGTCAGCAAGAGCAAAGGTGGAAGATGGCCACTGCCATCATGGGACAATGGTCAAGGGGAGGGCGCATAGAGAACCATGTACTTTAGAGGCATCTGCTGTGCCGCAGAAACAGCCTTGAAGAGAAGTGGAGAAAGAAAAGACTTGCCTACCAGTGAGGCCGAATAACCTGGGCATGACACGGAAAAGAAACTAAGGCAGAAATACATTCTTAGACCACGGATCTCATCATTGGAACCTAACAGGGGCACTCACAGCGCTACATGGTGGAGGCCCATCCCTCTGTGTGGCCACTTGGCAGGACCAAGAGACTCAGTGCCAGATTATAAATGAACCCAAAACAAATCATAGACCTTGTTATATTTTGATCTTGGCTCTAAAGTACCATTAAAACATAATATATTTAAATACATAATGTGATAACATGGCCACTTACTATCAGTATTAAATACTGAAATACATCATTGTGTGTCCTGTACTTTTATAAGATCTCTAATTCCATAGGGCTATTTATACCAACATTGCCCCTATAACATTATAATGACTACAATGTCACAATCTATGGTGATGATTTACTCAGTTGGCTTATACACGGGATCACAATCACATGCACATTCCCTAGCAAGACCTGTAGTTTGCCTTCAGTGAAAAGAATATAGCAAAGGCGGCAGGGCCCATGCTATTGCATACACATCCTTGTGTAAACATGGTCCCCATCATCTTTTTATCCTTTGAAAATAATTGCCACATTTACTTATTTGTGCATGTATGTATTCCTGCATGGTATATGTGGAGTTCAAAGAACAACTTGCAGAAGTCACTGCTCTCCTTTCAGCATATGGGTTCCAGGTCTCGGGCTCTGAACTCAGATGTCAGCCATGGCAGTAAGGACCCCCAACTGCTATTTCATCAAACATTTTTTGTACCTCTGGAATAACCTGGGAATTGTGATGAACCTTTATCATCAGCCTTATATGTACAGGGTGAGCCACAATGCCTTGCTGATCACTATATTCTCTCTCTCTCTCTCTCTCTCTCTCTCTCTCTCTCTCTCTCTCTCTCTCTCTCTCTCTCTCCTTCCTCCCTCCCCATCTCTCTCACGCACATGCACACACACATCTATCATCTATCTATCATCTATTATCTATTTATCTATCTACTTATCTATCATCAACATCTGTCTCTCTGTGTGTCCCTCTCTCTCTTCTCCATCGTTAAGAAGGCAGGGAAATTGTTTACAATCCCACACAACAAAAAACTGGGGTTATCCTTACAGAATCTGGAAAGAGTTGGAGGCAATCTTGACTTCTTAGAGAGAGACCAGGAGCCCATGTTGTTTTAGGCCATGAAATCTGTAGTGATATTGATAAACAGTTGATAATTAACATAATGTTTGTGCCAAAGAGACATGCGCAGAGAGCGCAGTGCTAGCTGGTCACGAGGAGGCACAGCATATTCCTGTTGTTCTAAAAAGATAAATGTGGAGGACAAACAACAAATTGTCAAGAAAGAAAAGCATGGGAGAGTTTGTTAAGAACAACTGTCACATTGTCTTCATCTGTTTTATGGCTTACTAAAAATTTATAAGATAAAACTCAGATGTGCACAGTCTGCCCAGTTCATCTTCTGACTTTAGTCTTTGTCATATTAATCTTGCCAGTCATTCTTAAACAAACCTTTTGGACTTTATTTTCTTTATTATTCTTTTTTTAGTTTGCAAACAAAATAATGGGTTTGATCATGACATTTTATACAAATATAGTGTTGTATTTTCCTCTGGTTCTTATTGCTCCAGCCCCTGCCCTTCTATACCATCTCCCTCCTAATCTTCTCTCTCTCTCTTTCTGTCTGTCTGTCTGTCTGTCTGTCTCTGTCTGCCTTTCTCTCTCTCTCTCTCTCTCTCTCTCTCTCTCTCTCTCTCTCTCTCTCGTGTGTGTGTGTGTGTGTGTGTGTGTGTGTGTGTGTGTGTGACTTAGAGCACCTGCATGTAAAAACAAACCATGATATTTTGTCTCTCTCCCCTCTTGTCCTTCCACTTCATAACGTGCTCATAGTTTCATTGAGCACAGAAGCTTTGTAAAAGAAAACAAGTAATACTTGTTTCATTTTACTTAATGTGATGATTTCCAGTTGCATCCATTTCCCCGTAAATGACACAATCTCACTCTTCTTTATAGCCAAGTAAAATTGCACTGGGCATTCTCTTCACCCACTGATCTGATTATGGACAGTTGGGCATGGTTCCATGTCTTGATTATTGTAAATAACATGGCGAAAGATGTGGGTGTTTGGATATCTCCGTGTGGTGCTGAGTTCAATTTCTGTTGCTTTGCAGGCAGAAGCGAAAGCCTGGGTCATATGTTTTCCATTTTATGTGTAGCCCCCTGCAGAAACCTTCATGCTGACTTTCATGAGGCTCAGACCAGTTTGCACTGCTGTCAGCAATTATAGGTTCCTCTTTCCCTACAAAGCAGTCTGTGATGGTTTGAGTGTGGCAAGGTGGTTTGATTGAGAACCTCTCTCCACAATAGACTCACTTCCCTGAACACTCAGTCCCTGGTTGGTGGCACTGGGGGAGTTTATGAACCCTTAAGGACATGCAGCCTTGCTGGAGAAAGTACATCAGGTAGGAATTGTTCCCTCCACTTTGAGTTCATTTTCTCAGCTTCCTGTGTGACAAAAGGTGGCTCTCTTGCTCTTTGCTCATCATGCTGGTCACTTGGTACCATGCTTCTACACGAAGATGAACTCTTACCCCCTGGAACCCCAAGCCACACTAAGCTTTTCCTTCTCTCTATGACTCTCAGTCTCGGTGTTTATCACAGCAATGGAAAAGTAATATCAGAGGCTAGTATTGATCTTTTGAGGAGAATTTCTTGGACTAGATATTAGAGAGACAAAAAGGTTTCTGGTTTCTCAGGCCCTTGGCAATATTCTGCTTCTTAATCTGAGTGCTGTTTTGTTCATAGGTGCACACTAATTTAAGTGCTTATCTCACAAGCAACCACACTTACTGTGTCCCTTCCTGCATGCCTGCTGCTGAAACAAAGTTGACTTGCTGTCAGCCACTCCACATCCCTGTACTCCGCTGTGACATGAACTATGCTCAGCCATAGAGGTCACTTGGGAACTACACTTCCCAGCTTCCCTTGCAATATTCCCGACTAAGGCTAAATGGCAAGTGTCACTTTAACACCAAGAAGCCAAACTAGAATATTGTCCACATTGTCTTCCCCTTTGCAGAAGCTGGATGCTGTAGCAAGAACTGGAAGATACAAAGTCCTAAGACAGAGGCAGCCAGAGTGGTGAGGTTTTGGGCGGAGCTGTCCACACACCAAGCATGCTGTGGTTATATGAACAACAACCTTTTGCTACGTGGCAGCCACTGGCTTATGTGTTCTATTGAGTGCCTGTGGCTTGGTCCACCCAAATTCACTTACCCAATAATTTTTCAGGGGAAAGTAGAAATTTTCCATTTTGTTCTTTCCTCTTTCTTCTCCCCCACCATTCCTTCCTCCTCCCCTGTCTTCTCTCTCTTCCTCCTTTTCTCTTTCTCCATTTTGTATTCCCTTTATTCTTTTTGTTTGTTTGTTTGTTTGTTTTTTTATGACTAGTTTTGTCAACACTTTTGGCTGTGGCTTTTCTGATACCTGACGTACAATGTGGCCCACAAACTCTGCAGCCAGTCTCATTACTTGCTTCAGCAACTTAGCTTCTATTTCGGCAGAACCAACTGGGTGGCTTTTTAAAACGACTTTGTCAGTTTGTTTGTGTGTTTGCTTGTTTTCATTCTTAGAAGGTATTTATAAGCTTGTCTCTCTCTCTCTTTCGCCTTGGACACTGTAGAAAACCATTATTGCATTACTTTCCGCTGGGTAGTTCCAATATCTAAACAGTACATTGCCAGTGACTCACGGTGAGGAATTTCCTCTTGTGTTCAGCTAACATTACAATCAACAAACCTTTTCCCTAGAAACTTCCTTGTAAAGCTTCTGAGCTGCTGAGATGCAGAGAGACTGTGCTTTGCCTCTGGGAGGCTTCTGGAGAGCTCCGGGCTCTGCAGCTTTCAAACGATCCACCAGACCAAGCATTTCTGGCCATCAGGTGCCTGTGGCCTAATTAAAGGGGCAATAACTTTTACTTGCTACTGTCTGGGGGTGTCCACCTCCTACTCTACCATCAGAAATAATAACAGCACCGGAAAGACAAAACAAAACAGATCTGTGGTCCCCAGGGATAACTGCTTCACTCCCCCAAGGGGTTGACTTTTGAGACCTCGGATCTACGGCAGAAACATCTTCCTTGATCTCCCCATTGGGGAAGTTATGCTGCGTTCTTTTGTAACACCCTGTCTTTCCCTGCCCCAGTGCAGACTTGCCTAGCTGTAAACACCTGTGAGGCCAAAGCTGCTTCTGACTCTGATTTTCTTTGGCATCTCCAGAGGAAGGAACTCTGCCCTTAATAGTTTTGTCACTTCGATGCTGTTGAGCATAACTTTATGGAATGAGTTCCCCAAATCCTTTATGTTCTTGAAGAAAAACCAGTTTTCCAACAATACGCTCTACCACCATACTGCAATGGCTCATGCTGATTCCTGGGGGAAGGGGGTAACAGGAGAGACAGTGAGAGAACCTCGAATATGGATCTGAAATGTGAACGTCTAAACTGTCGTAGAATAGGGGAGTTGGGGACCTTGAAAATGGAGAAGACAAAATATTCTAATTAGGGCTGGGACTGTAGGTCAGCAACAGTGCACTTTTGTGGAGGTAAAGGGGACTTTCAAGCCCCTACATCCATGAAAAACACATCTGATTAGCAGTCAGAAATTGGAAGATGATTATGAGCCAAAGGGAGCAAGCAATGAAATAGGGATCTCAAATAAGAATACAACAGAACAGATTGTGAAGAAAATTACCTAAGAAGTGAGGATAAATATAAGGGTTACACAAGCAAACAAATGACAAACAGGGAAATGAGGGGCACGTCTTAAATTAAATGTGAGCAGGATGAATTACCCCCATTAAGTGACTGAATTATAACTTTGAGTTAAAAAAATAAAAACAAAGACCAGATACACCTTGTTTATAAGGAACACTCTTAGAACTGGAAAGGAAACATTGGAAACAGAGGGACAGGCAAAGAGATGTCAGGAGAGCCCAAACATAGGAAAGCAGAAATAACAATATTAATGTCTCATGGGCTAGAACTTAAGGTTACAGGCACCAAGCAGAATAAAGAGGAACACTGTGTAATAATAAAAGAGAGTTTATGGTGGAGATGTACTGCCCATAAACTCCCATGTCCTGTAGACACACGGCACCTAAGCGTGTGATATTAATTATTAGACATTCTAAGATGCTTCCATTCTAAAACAGCCATCTTGAAAAACTGGTGTGCTTCCTTCAGAGGGTGCTAGCTTGGGTTATTACAAAAAAAAAAAAAAAAAAAAAAAGACATTTCCTAACACAGAAGTCAAAAAATACACAAAGATATTTCTCTTCCTCTTTATGGTCATGGTCCTTTATGGTAACAGTTGGCATAAAGTAAACATCGCAAATTCGAAGAGGAATTAGGCTAAATGTGTGAGCACGGTCCACTAAAATTAGAAGTAGAAGGGAGAAAAAAACATTAAAATAAGGATAAAAAGAACCTTAGTTCTTTGAAAGTAAGAGACAGTAACCAGACTGACTGATACATGATAGGAAATCAAGAGGGGGACAGAAAGTCAAGACTGAGTGTCAGATGATCTGGGTAACAGACCAGTAGAAGCAATTCTGGAGCAATGGAAAGAAGCTAGAAACACACCATTCTTTATACACAGGATTAAAAAGTTAGAATTGGTTTATTTGTAAATATACATTTGCAAAATAACAAATCAGTAAGTTTTTTTTTCTGGAGTAAATAGAAATTAAGACAAGCTTTGGGTAAATCTAATTAGGATAATGGCAAAACATGTTAACTCAAAGTTAGACTCCAGGGGCAAAGGGAGCGAACACCATGTTCCAGTCAAGCTGGAATACTTATAGATTATAAACAAACAAATAAAGTAAAACCACTACATTGTTCCCCCCAAAAACCCTGCAAAGCTCTAGAGAGCAGGAGGAATTGAGAAGGTTCTCAAAGGCTTCATTAGGTGGCAGGGCTAAGAGTTTTGGGTCATTATAAAGGACCTAAGCTTTTCAAGACACTGTAAGAATGAACTGATAGAAGGGTAAAAGGCAATGGAATATGTCAAGGTGGTTTCTTTTATTTTTAATCAACGAAATACTCATAAAAGGGCCAGAAAGATGCTCAATGGGTAATGTGCTTACTATGCAAGACTAAGGATCAGAGTTCAATCCCAAGAACTTACGTTACAAAGTGGAAAGGAAGATGGTTCAGCAGTGAAGAGCACTGGCTGCTTTTCCTGAGGACTTGAGTTCAGTTCCCAGCTTACAAATCCTCTGTATCCAGTTCAGGGGGATCTGATGCCCTCTTCTGGGCTCTGAAGGCACGACCCACATGGTTCACAGACAGTCATGTAGGTAAAACACTGAAACACATTTTATATTTATTAAAACAACAACAACAACAAAACCTCATAGCTAAGTGTGATGGTACGTGTGATCTCAGAGTTGGAGGGTTGGAGAGACAGAGACAAGTGGATCTCTGTGGCCTACTGGGCACATTCTAACAAAAAGACCGGGAGCAGGAGGAGGCGGAGACAGAGAGACAGTGGAGAGAGAAAGGTTGTAGATAGCTCCCGAGAATGTCCTCTGATCTCCACATGCATGTGCACTCAAGCACACACACACACACACACACACACACACACACACACACACACACACACACTCACTCACTATTCACAAAAGCACATAAAATATTCAGCTATTCTTGTATCAAACATAGGTTTGGGGATGATTTTAACAGAAGGTATAATGTATGTCTGTCTGTATATTTTTCTGTATGTCTCTCTGTCTCTCATTCTGGTTCTCTCCATCCCCTCCCTTATGTCACAGCTAGTAACAAATGTCTGAGCTACTACCATACCAGTCATCTTTCGGTTATAAAACATTCCTAGGAAAAATCAAATTAAAGAGAAGAAAGGTTAATTTCAGTTCACAGGTTTGGAGGTTTCAAATCCTTCATTTTCCCATGCTGATTTGGCCTGTAGGTGACAGTACACTGGGGCAGGGAGCATGGTATGGTAAAGTGGTTGGCCTCTTGGTTGCTAGGAAAGGGGTGGGGGCGGGAGCGGTGATTGAGGAAGAACTGGTTTAATAAACCACTCCCAGGACATGCGTCTAATAACCCAACTTCTATTAATTAGGTTCCACCTTCTAAAGGTCCCACAACCTCCCAAAAGTGTCACTAGATGGGAACTATGACTCAACATGTAGGCTTCTGGGACAGAGAGGATATTCAAAATCTATAGCTGTAGACAGTGAATGTTACAGCTTTTCTTCCCTCGTGTATGCCATAAATATCATCAAAAATGTGAAATTGTCAGTTATGGATGTCTGCAGCAATGAGCAGCCAAGCAAGACTGAGGTGTGGTTCTTGTAGACTGGGAGTCAAGATCAAGTCAAGGATGTGAGGCATAGAACAGCTGTCCATTAAATGCTTAGTTGTGAAGCAGGTACTGAGGGAGAAGAGGAAAAGATGGGAAATTGCAAAGACTTTCACATTCTCAGAACAAACTTGGGCTTTCCAAGGAAGAGTTCTAAGACTCTGGTACTTTCGACTGTTCTCTGAGCACTGAATGTAACCATTTCTTCCAGGGTACAAGCATCTGGGTCTGTCTGGCTAATCTTAGGAAGTTAACAGAGGACGTCGGATTACTGGAATAGAAGCTGTATTGCAAACTTATTCGGCAGTAGACCCTTTTTTAGGTAAATAAAAGTCACTTGGCTCTCCATGGCTGCATTACACATAGTTTCCTTGGAGTTTTTTTTTTTTTTTTTTTTTTTTTTTGTTCTAGGACTAAACCCTTGGAAATAAATATAACTGGCTTAGAAAAATAAAATATGGCTCTCATTCTGCCCCGTCTCTTGCTATTGTGGGTGTGTCCGTGTTATGATGCTTTTGTAAACAACTCTCAAGGCAATTGAAATTGGAAATATAAATAAAGGGGGTCCCAGCCTTTAGGCTGGCATCAGAATCAGCCTACAAAACTTATCTCATTCCAAATTTTAAAATTAACATGAAGGGGCTGTGGCTTCCTCATAAAGCTGGAAACCAAGCAGATGGAATATACTAGAAGTGTAGGAATGGAGTAGAAACATAAATGTGATATTTGCAAATGTCTTGGAAGCTGGAAAATATCACCTATTGCATAAAAATAGGTAGAGAGTTGACATTCTGATCTGCAGATAGCTTTCACAATAAAACCCAATGTCCTATTTTATGAGATTACACACACACACACACACACACACACACACACACACACAATCATTATAAAAGTTATTCACATTCAAAGCAAAGAGCCACAGTAGAGTGTAAGCTTTGGCCGACAGAAAGAAAGGTATCACTATGAGGCAATCTAGAGAGCTAGGCTGTTGTAACCCCTTTGGAGGGTAAGATACACACACTAAAATAGCCAGTAGCTGGAATAAGCCGCCCCCAAGCACTGAACAAAGTAACTAAACAAAGAAACATTTTACAGAGGAATAAAACATGCATGTCAGGATGACACACTAGAGGCTAGAGGCAAAGTCTTCTCCACACGCAGACTGCCATAGGGCAATGGCACCTTTATAAAGGACCTACGCTGTAGGAAGAGGAGTAGTTGCATTTTTCTATTTGACAGGCAGGATCTTTTCTGGACTTATATTTAGAGTTTTTTCTACTAATAGAGTATCAGTAGAAAAATTATTCAAACACATAGGAGAGGACTTCAGATCCGATAAGAAAAAGGCAACTTCCTCAAAAATGTAAGTTTTGTGTTGAAGGTGCTGAAAATGTCCTAAAACCGACTCTTGTGGCCATTGCATAACTCTGGGGACATGTTAAGTCTGTTCAACTACATGTTTTAACTTAGGAATACATGGATGTGATGCATCTGGACAAAACACAAGCATGGATACATACACAGAGGCACACGTGTAACTATTTCCATTCTAAATGTTGCCTTTTCAAATATTTAATTTACAAATGAAATCATACATCATTGAAGCATACCATGTAAGATTTGGTATGTGTACATTGTGTTCTTAACTAATGAAAACTACAGCAACAGCACAGTTACCATGTTTTTAATAGGGGGGGATGGAGGGCACAACAACCTCTCTCTTTAATAACAGTAACGGTGTCTGCAGCGCCTGTGTACGGATCATCCCCCCACGAACTCGTTTATGTTGTAACTGAAAGTTCACAGTCGTTATCCAACACCTATTTTTCTCTGTGGTCTGTGAGAATTTAAGAGAATGTATATTTAGAAATTTTCAGAAACTGATTTCCAGTATGCTGTGGGGAAAACAGACGGTTGTCAGTTGGGTGGGGTCTTTAGTCTCAGTTTCATTTCACCTTACCTGCTTTGCCCTGAATTTCCATCCTGAACCGAACACTGTCCCCTCCCTCAGACTTTGCCTTTTTAACAGTGTTTTCTTATTTATCTCATCTCTGAGTTGTTCATAGTATTGAATTCTGTTTGTGCTGTTTGCTCCATGCTTTTTGTGTGTTTGTTTATTTTTTTGACTCAAGGTTGCTCTATATGTAGCTCTGGCTGTCGTGGAACTTGCTCAGTAGACTGAGCTGGCCTGGAACTCAGAGATCCACCTACCTCTGCCACCTGACTGCTAGGATTAAAAACATGCATGTCACCACAGCCCAGCATTCTAAGTTCTTAATTTCTTAAATAAAAACTCTTGAGTTTTTTAAAAAAAAAAATTTAAAATCTTTGTTTCATATTTGTTCTGGGCAACATATCTCTCTCTCTCTCTCTCTCTCTCTCTCTCTCTCTCTCTCTCTCTCTCTCTCTCTCTCTCTCTCTCTCGTGTGTGTGAGGGAGGGAGGGAGGGAGGGAGGGGGAGATAGAGAGAGACAGACAGACAGACAGACAGAGAGACAGAGAGACAAAGAGAGAGTAAGAAGTTCCTTTTCAGTGTCTTGACTTTTATTGTCTGTAGCTCATACACCAGTTATGTTAGCTGAGGCAATCCATGAGGCAACTGAAATGGACAGGTTGTTTCTTGATTTAAAAGATGCTAAAATTATTTCTGGGTCTCGGATACTTGTGAAGAGTCATGAATATTTAAGCTTCAACTGCATGCAACTCACTTCACATTAAACTCAAACTTCACAGACACAATCCATCCTTAAATAGGACCCATTCTTTTAAAATCCAGAGTCTAAGCTTGGGAAATAATTTAAACCATACTTGTCAGGTCAAAGTGTCATAGTCACTGAGTAGTGACTTGTTTCATAAACCTTTACCATGTAAGTAAAGTCACCCGGTTTCCTGGAATATGTAGTTGATCCCCCTGTCTTAGAAGATTGTGGTAAATTTGCTGGAAGGGAACTCTGAAACCTACTCCCTCCTCCTCCATCCAGAACAAACTGGCTCCAGAAGAAGCACTCCCAAACTCCATCATTTTGCTAAAGCCTTCTCTTTTTAAAATTTTTTTCAGGCATGAGCTCATCACTTTGAGTTAATAGAAATGAGTGATTTGTAAGGAGCAAGTTACATCAGTGAGTATAAATAACCACCAACGACTGCGTCTGACTCTCTTGAAATGTTGACTCATGCTGGGGCATCTGAGTAGCAAGGCATCTGGATCTGAGCATCTAGGTAGCAAGGCTGGAATCTCTCAGTCCTTCATCATCAGCTAAGTTAAAGAAATGCCACAGATCATGCCAAGGCATGAAGCACCACATTCCACAAATGCAGACACTTTGGATAAGAAAGACAAAAGGGTGGACCATGTTCTTGGGTTTATTCAGACCACATAAATGTCTTTTCTTACAAATAAGAACCCTTTTATTTTGGTAAAACCCTTCTTCATTCTTGAGCAGTGGGGAAGTAAAGCATGGGTCAGTGTAAGGAGCTATGCCCTGGTCCCAGAGTATCAGATGACAGCAAAGTTTCCCACTTATGTCTGGGATTCTTAAAAGCATCCTGTGAGGAAGTGGCAAACACATATGGTAGTGGAGGGTAAGAAGGCTAGAATATGGCTTTTGGGTTTACTATTATCTTCTAGTGAACCTCAAACTTTAATTAAATCAAAAACTATTTTTAAAGGAGTAGGGTTTGGGTTTCAGAGATGGAAAAACCCCGAATCCATAACAGTCTCCAACATTTACTCATTGAGCTCTTGGCAGGGTTTCTCCAACACAGGCAAGACAGCAGAATCTGGCCCACAGTGTCCTCATATAGGAACTGAGATTGCTTAAGATATCTCTCCCATCCACCAACTGCTCCAAGAAACCACATAGACGTAAGAACACACTTTGATCATAGGATGTGTTATACAAATAAATGTTTCCAAGTAGGATGTGAAGCCCTCTCCACTGGACAAATAGAGAATTCCTGGTCCTGTAGTGATATGTGCCACCCTGTAGTCAACTGAATAACTGATTCTAATCTTTACCTTCATTTTAGTTCATGGTCCCAGTACTGTATCACCTTGCGATACTCCAACTAAAGTTGGGATACACTTTTCCTGGGGCACCAACCATCCAAGTTTTCTTGAAGCTGACAGATTTCCCACAACATGGCTTTCAGTGACTTTCTAAGATCTAGTATGTCCCTAGAAAGCTAAGGTGGCTTTGTCGGAATGAAAGCCTCTTCTGGTTTTGTCTCTAGGCTCAGCCATGTGACTTGAATTAGCCACTGAGATTTTAGCAGACATGATACAAGTTGAGTTTGAAGCATGCTTATATGCTGATGTTTGAGGCCTTGCATCTCTGTCATTGTAAAGAGTTCCCTTCGGTTGAGTAGCTGTTGTCCCTTACTGTAGGGACTGAAACACATTCGAAAAAGACACAGTATAACCTGCAACCAGAAGCCAAATCCGGAGAGGACAATCTTGATATAGCTGAGATCAATCAACTCCCAAGAGACCCACTGAAATGTGAGCAAGCATAAATGGTGGTTGTTTCATGACACCGACTGTTGGAGTGGTATGTTACACAGCTATAGCATAAATGGTGGTTGTTTCATGACACCGACTGTTGGAGTGGTATGTTACACAGCTATAGCACAAATGGTGGTTGTTTCATGACACCGACTGTTGGAGTGGTATGTTACATAGTTATAGCTGACTGATGTCCATTGTGTCTTTCCTTTCTAAGATCAGTGTCTTCTGTCCTCAGCAATGAGTCTTACGTTCTATTTTTCAGGGAGGCTAGGTCTACCCTTCTTTGGTAGCACAGCTTTGTAATCAATCCAATATCCACTGTACAGAAGAAAAATGGGAACTCCATGGTTTCTCCCTTTGTGAAATGAAAGACCATGTATACTTTTGACTCATGATACCTTCAAAGTCACTTACTAGAGTTATAATAGCTCCCTCTTGAAGAACTATTCTTGAAACAAGCAAGTTAGAGAAGCAAGCTTATGCTTCACCGAAAACATAGAAACTTCAGGATACAGTCGGTTGCACAGCCCCCAATACTACCCCCTACCCCCCCCAACACACACACCTCATAACTTTTCAAAAATGAATAAGAAAACTAAGGGAGTCCTTTGGCTTCTTGAGTATATTGAAAGCTAAGGTGCAGTTGCTTGAGAACTTTTCTATGCAGGAGAATGAATCTGAGAAGGGATGATGTAGAAGGAGAGATGGTGAAAGGCTGGACAGAAAAATGCTGAGAAGTCATTACTGAAAACGGAACCAGGGCTTTTGTCTTTGAAGGTGTGTGTGTGTGTCTGTGTGTGTGTGTGTGTGTGTGTGTGTGTGTGTGTGTGTGTTTGTGTGTGTTTAGGGGATTAATTTGGTGTCACAGAAAATTGTTAACATTGGCTTTGCTTCTGGGATATTGGAGGCCTCACAAAGAGGAGGAAAATCTGTAAAAGCTCAGCTGAAGTGTGCAAAGAAACACAAATCACAGGCCTTTATGGGATCTGGTCGCTATTCATTCGTGAAAGCTTCCCAACACAATAACAATTATCCATATTGTTAAATATGTAAATGCAACCAGCTTAACTGTGTTGTAAATTTTAATTAATGGCAGCACAAAACTTGGCATGTCCTCAGTCATCACAGTTGGCTGTCCCTGAAGGGTTGTCAAAGGCTCCCGACTTCGAGGAGCTTCGCAGAGCATTGGCAATGATGGAAAGGGGCTGAGATGCCTCAAAATGCCTTTTCACTGTGTGAGGTCACCATAGTCCTGTGTCAGTCCACTTCCCAGGGTTTTAAGGGACACACCCACACTAGCTAAAACACACTTCTTAATCTCTTCAACTTTCTTTCAATTAGCTATCTAATTCTCTATTGTGTATCGATATACCAGCCAGATGGCTTGCATTCATCTTATTTACACTACTCTTTCTAGCCAAACAGCTTTAATCCAACAATATAAACCAACCCATGTAAACTCGTTGCTCTGGAGACCTACAGCAGCCTCATCTCTTCCTTCTCTCCCTAGTTGGGTCACCTTGTGGTCCTCCATCCATCTGTCCAGTCTCTTCGTCTGTAGACTCTTTCATCCCTCTCCAGGGTTGTCTCTTCTTTCCACAGCAAACTTTGTGGGTGGTCCTCCTAGCTAGGCTTGGCATTCTGTCTACTCCAGGACATTTCCTCATCTTGATACAGCCTATTCCAAAGGCCATTTCCTGAATCATCTATATGTGTAGATGACATGATCCAGTAGACAGGTCATTCTGAAACTCAAAATGTATGATTGGCCCTCCACTTATGCATTTTCTGCCCCTGCCCTTATGGTGACCTTCTCTACAAGTTAACCATACCCACAGATGGACTAAGCTGAGCCTAGTGTTTTGCTTATCTGTAGACAACACTAAAGAGATGTTGTCCCTAAACTGGAGGTAAAATATTTACATTGGGAAGGGAAAGTTGGAGGTAGGGGGAGCTCAGGAAATGATCAACAAGAAATAAAACAACTAGCAACACACATATATATATAAACAAACACATACACTCTGGTCAGTCTGATGAACTCCATGTACAATAAGACATAGTCAGGCTTATTCTACACCCAGGTATGACAGAGTAATATAAGAAAAAGTTAGGAAAGATGGGTCCTAAGGAGGAAAGATTTAGAGATAAACTTGAAGGCTATTTGATCTTCATTGACAAGGATCAAAACGTGTATATACTCTCCAGTAGCATATGCTGAAAGGTGGGCATTTGAAGGATTCCTGGAGTCCTGGAGAGATGGCTCAGTGGTTAAGAGCACCTGCTGATTTTCCAGGGGAGTTAGCACCCATATAGTGATTCACAACCTTCTGTAACTCCAGTTTCAAAGGATCCAACACTCCTCTGCTGTCTGCAGGCACCAGAAGTACATGTGCTACATAGACAGGCAGGCAGGCAATACACCCGTACACAGAAAGTAAAAATAGTTAATCTAAAAATATTTACAAAAAGATTCCTAGGATAGCTCTTCACACAAAGCACAGCAACGTGGGATGGAATATTGATTTTTGACAGCCCTCTAACTAAACACTTCCAATGGCTGCTTGTTTTCCACCAATCCACATTCTCTCTCCAAGCTTCAAGACGATTAGGAGTGGTTTCTGGTGCTTATAACTAAGACTTCAGTGCTGGCTTTGGGTTATTATATAACAACATTACACCACAATGTCGGGGTACAAAGGAGGATAAAATGATCAGGTGACTTTTTCATCTTCTTTCCCAGAGATATACAGGGAACATAAAACAAAATGGGCCAGTAGTGTGCATTCTTAGTACTATCCATTGAGTACTGTGCATCCTTAGTACTGTCCATTCTTAGTACTGTGCATCCTTAGTACTGTTTATCCTGAGTACTGTGCATCCTTGGTACTGTCCATTCATAGTACTGTGCATCCTTAGTACTGCCCATTTATAGTACTTTCCATACTTAGTACTGTGCATCCTTAGTACTGTCCATCCTTAGTATTCTACATCCTTAGTACCGTCCATTCTTATTACTGTCCATCCTTAGTACTCTGCATCCTTAGTACTCTCTGGATGAATTGGATAGTTGAAAGAGTCTTGGGCTCAGGGAGGGCAAAGATTTACCCAAGCAGATTCCTTATGAATTTTCCTTAAGAACTCTCATAACTAAAAGCTTTCTCAAGAGGTCTCCAGCAAAGGACAACAGAGGTTTTAGTTGCATGTAACAAAATGTGTGTGTGTGTGTGTGTGTGTGTATGTGTGTATACACAATACTGATTTAAATTAAGATGTATATATACAAACCTATACCAGAGAGTGCTTCTGAGCGTGAAGAACAGAGGTTGGGGGAAAAGAATATAAGAAGTAAAATCCACACTAGAAGATGGGATGGAAGAGAGTGACAGACTGATAAGAAAACATGGAGAGGCCAGAAATGACAAATTCTTGATAAAGAGGACAGCACCTTGCTGTGCCCATCTCTGTCTGTTCTGCCATTTCTCTCCCCAGTTTTCTGAGAGTGAGTAATTTATAAAGTAAAAAGGGTCAGAAGCTAGAAAGATGGCCGTTCACTGCAGTGCCTGCTGCACAGTGTGCTGGACTGAGTTCAGATGTCCAATACACACAAAAGCCACAAACCTGGAATCCCAGCCCTGGAGACTCAGAGACAGGAGCATCCCTGGGGCCTTGCTGACCAGCAGTGGCAGATCCTGTCTCCAAAAAATAGGTGGAGAAGGAAAGCACCCAGAGTTAACCTTTGGTTTCTACATGCACATGTGCAGGCATGCATGCAGGCAGAGATGCAAGCACACATACACTCATGAAGGAAAGAAAAAGAGGAGGAAGAGGAGGAGGAGGAGGAGAAAGAGGAGGAAGAGAAGAAGGAGGAGGAGAACAACAGAGGGAGAAAAATTATTTGGCCAAAGGCTCTGGAACTTAAAAGCCCAACACCAATGGGCAGCCTCTGGTAAAGTCTTTCAGAATCCAGATCAGGTCACTGGGCACACACAGAGCGTAAGGGTGATATGGTCTTAGAAAACCTAGTCCTCAACAAGAAGGCTCTGTCCCCATTATGAAGGGACCCTCTACAAGGTCCCACCTCCCAACCCTACTGCCTTGAGAAATTAAGCCTTAGTGTGTGATTTGGTGGGGGCAAAGCATGGCAAAACCTAATAAAACCAAGCACCAGCTAGTGAGACTATCTCCTTCTTGGCTATTCTTTTGAAGCTTATTCTACTGAATTACATTTTGCAAGAAAAGCAGTCATCAAATAAAGACAAGACAGGACTACCAAAGGCTGTGTTGAAACCCTTTTCCTAAGCATCTGCTTTGCATGGCATTGATTTCCTGTTTCATTTTTTTAATGCATTCTACATTTCTCACCTGTAGTTGGTTTTAGTGTGTGAGCCATTAAGAAATAGCCTTACTATTATTTGATAGAGGGGCAGAATGCCTTATCTAGCAGAGGGCAAAGCACAGAGGAGGAATTCAAGGCAGCTTGACAGGAAATCTTAAAGGGGCCTGTGGTGCCAGAGGTAGAACACAGCAAGACGCCCAGTCTCCAAACAGAACAGCACTCAAAGATCAAGAGCAAAAAAACCCTTGGGAGACAGAGCAGACATAGGGAAAATGTGTCTGGCTCCTCAGCAAGAGCTGGAAAGAAAAAGACTTGATAAAGAAGGACTAGGCAAGAGGGAAGAGAAACATTATATCAATATTTAGACTACCAATAAGAGACAGTTGCGACCTGAAAAAGACGGTCCAGAAAGACAGACCTCAGCCACTCCTGTGCCAGTGTAGACGGAAGCGAGCTGGTTGGTCTGAGGCCGACTTAAAGATGGAGCACGGTTATATCCTCATATTAGTCTAAGCTAAATAAAACAAATAAAGACGGTGCAGTTCGTTTGAGCCTGCAAGGTTTTCTCTTAAGATGCAACGCTTTAGGGAACTTAATTAGCAAACTTCATCTTTGCCAAAGAAACTCCTGGAGCCTTGGGTGCTGGAAAGAGAGCTGAGCTGCAGCTAGCTAGGCATTTCTCTGAAGCAAATTTTGCCAAAAGTGTCTGGGGGGGGGGTGGGAGGGGCAAACGGCAGCCACATCTGTTTGTCTACGATGGAATACATGCTCTAAATACTGTTCTGGCCTCTGCGGTTATGGCTTTAGGAGCAGAGAGGACTCCGGGCTGTTCTGTGTCGCCCTTGCTGGGACTCCTCAGATGAGAGGAGAGACCGCAGAGTAACGGGACCAAGACAGCAAAGCACATGGGCTTTGGCAGCCCCGACTGGCCACCGGAGCAGAGCACTGGAGAAATGAGCTTGTGATGAAACCACTATAAATCTGTTTAAAAATCCTTGTTAAGTTTTTTTTTTCTTTTTGCTTTCTTTTGTTGTGTTTAAATGTTGTTTAAACATCTCTGGCTCTGGAAGGGAGGCCAGCCCTAAGTAATCAGTTCTAAGGACTCCTTACTGGAGCTCAGTGTGTCGGATGAAGTATTAGAATCTTGATAAAAAGAACATTAAACAGAAACTAAGTGTTTAATGTAAAATCCTGGCGGCTGCGGCTTCATTTTCCTTGAGATTACCTGTCGAGAGATGAAAGTTCTCGCTTCGTTTTTGTTGGAAAATTCCTCCCCTTTGATTGGAAAAACACTGTTGCTAAGCTCTGTCTTCTTCGTCTTTCTTTTTTTTCTCCAGCATAGTGAGCCATCTCCTTAACCATCCTGTGCCTTATTCCTAAACCTCAAAAGGAAACAAAGTCACTGATAATCTCAGGAACTGCATAGTTTAATTAAGTGCCAATCAACATCCATTTGGGCTTGTCAGTGTGATGGGAAAATGAACCCACAGCTAAGAAGACATGCAAGCTAATATATGAATAAAATCCAAAAGTGACAAAAGACTGCCCGCCAACAGGGCCAGAATCGGGTGGTCAGAATTGGGTGTCAGTGCCTAGAGCCACCTGCAGCATACAGCAAGAATACTAATTGTCTTTATCGTGAGAGAAGTTGAAGCTTGAGAACAGAGTGGATAAGGTGGTACTAAGCCAGTCATAACTGGATCTTTGTGAGTTTTTTTTTTTAATTCTGTACATCTTTACATATAGAAGTGATGATTTGCAAACACATACATGGACAATATTATAATAAAAGTCTAGACTACAGAAAAGAAATCAAACAGAGACATATGCGACCATGCCAGGAACTGCAGGCACACTGTGCCCTACTGGTCTTCCCAAGATGAACAGTCTGTCTCTTTGCAAAGGACACTGCTCTATGGCTAGAAGCTGACCCACAGTGGACTGTCTAAAGAGTTATACAACATGGTTGGCTCCTTGCTCTTTCATTTCTGCAGGCATTATATTTTTTTTAAGAAATGATTACAGTCTCTTGATGTCAGGATCCTCATGACCTCATAAGAAGAGATTTTCTTAATGACAGGCAAAGGATCTGAGAAGAAATTAATTAGCCCCCAACCAAAGTAAAACCGTATCTCCCCTAACATTATTTTGATAATACCCTCCCTAAGTTGGAGTATATAACAGTGTCACCGAGACAAACTTCAAGTACATTGGACTGTTTTAACTTGTGACCTTCTGTCTAAGTCACCCTTTCTATTTCAAGTCTGAGGTTTCAGTTGATAACCCAGGCCATTCCTGTCTGTCTAGTATCAACATTGTTAAAGATGTTCACCAGCCATCTTTCTCTATGTACCACATGCCCTGTGCTCATAGCCCAGAGCACCCTTGAGCTGGCTACTTTTATGCCAACTTGATCCAAGCTAGAGTCATTTGGGAAGAGGGAACCTCACTTGAGAAAATGTCCCTACCAGAGTGGTCTGGAGGCAAGCCTGTGGCGCATTTTCCTGACTGATGATTGATATGGGAGGACCCAGCTCACTGTGGATGGCACCTCCCCTAGGCAGCAGTCCCAGATACTATAATCAAACAGGCTGATCAAGCCAGTAAGCAGCATTCCTCTATGGCCTCTGCATCAGCTCCTGCCTTCAGGTTCCCACCCTATTTGAGTTCCTATCCTGGTTTCCCTCCATGATGAGCTGTGATGTGGAATTATAAATGAATAGACCCTTTCTTCCCAAGACAACTTTGGCCATGATCTTTCCACACAATTCTACTAATCCTGACTAAGACAGCCCTCCTGGAGGAAAATGTGCCTTCCCCCTAGGAACCACCACTGTGAACTGCCGTGAGAGTAAACCCGAGTTTCTATATACTTACTGGGTCATAGGCCAAGGGGTGCATTTGTTGCAACCACTGGCATTGACTAATACTCTATACAGCCATTGGTCTGCAAGGGTGAGTCCTCAGACACTTAGGTCGTGGCTCTACTGGCTTGAGGCATCTGCATCTTGAGGCATCTCTTCTACCATCTGCATAGGGCATAGTAGGTGCCTCCAAGATTCCCAGACCTAGAAGCCCACTCCTTCAAACAGCTACTGTAGTGACTTCTGCCACTGTCCCTATGTCACCTAAGCCAGAGTAAACATCCCAGTGTCCTGGTTCCAAGCCCTGACAGCTTCATCCCTGGACCGTTCATATAAGTGGCATCTCCCATCTGCTTTATTGGCTGACATCATGAAATGTCCTGGCCTCAGATAAATTTTATGTATTTCTACAAACATAACATTTCTTGCCATTGTTTAATTTGAGATGTCTTAGGGATTTATTAATAGTTTCATAAAGATATTTTCTGTTTTATCTGACTGAAGTATTTGCCGAGGATAAAAAAAATATTCTTTTTTTTTTCCATGCATTTTTTTTATTCTGTATTTGCTCTTGTCGTCCATGAAGCATTAAGTCCACATTTGACTCAAATCCCAGGTAGAAACACTCATTCACTTTTAGGACCATGACATGAACAAGTCAGGCCTCAGAAGAAAGAAAGCACAGAGAGATGATCTTTGGGAGGGGGTTGTTTTGTTTTTTCTGTGTGATCATGGGGGCGGGGGAAATAAAAATTATTTAGAACAAGGCTGAAAGGAGAAATAAAGTCAGCTACATCCTTAGAGCCCCACACTGACCAACACCACTCCAGAACACGTGAGCATTGCAGACTCCAAGGTAAGGCCCTAGACCTTACATGCCCAGTGTTTCTGCACGTATTGGACCACTATCCAAGTCACTTCCCATCAGGAATCTCTAATCCAAATGGTAACAGCAAGAGGAGGCCAGCTTTCCCATCCCATGATGGGTTCTACTGAAACTGAGCACTTCTGGAATAGCAGAAGTCCCACCGCTTTGTCTTGAGGTTGATTCCACTCAAAACTGCAGCATGGCTAATTTGATTCCGCAGAAGCCATAGCTGTGCGATGCATGTGAACTTGCTGAACTCTGGGCCACAGAGACAGAAAGAGAGGAGGAACTGGGAGTATAAGGGAGTGGCCAGGGCACATGGAAACAATGCACTATAGAGCTTTTCTTTTGCAGACAGGGTCCTCTATATTCCTAGGCTGCTTTTAAAGCCACTGCATAGCCCAGGATGATGTCAAACTCAGTCTTTCCCGAGGGTCCTAAATACTGGAATTAGAGATCTGTGCCTCTGCCTCTGGCTTCAGGTGTATTCTTAGATTGTGCATAGTAGTATGAACAGCACAGAGTCTTGTTTGTTTGGTTTTGTGCCCCATTTGAAATATAAAATTAAATCCCTCATACATAAAAGAAAGTATTTTGGTGGCTGTATCATATTTCATCCTGTTAATGGTCAATGCTGTCTTAATCTATACCCTAATTGGCATTTGGTTCCAATTTTTCACAATTCAAAAAAATGCAAAATTACAAATTAGAAAAATTTGAATCATTGTTACAAATAAATTCTAATCTACATTTTTTTATTTTTCCTTTGAGTTAGTTCTCCAGAATTCTTTATGCTGAGATCTTAATGGTCATTAAATTCACTGTGCTTTGATATGTGAAGTTTTAACCCAATTATCTTAAATATCTCCCTGGCAACATTGTTAGGCAATGCACAGAGTTGAATGGCGGGCTTGTCCTGAGCTCTGTTCTCCCCCTGCTAAACTTGCTCTGCTTCCTTTCCATTGTATTTAAATGGTAGCTCTACAACCTATTTTAATTTCTGTTAATGACTGCACCTACTTCATCTTCAAAACATTTTTTGGTGATTTTCATACACTAAAAAGCATTATGAGAAGTTGTCTTAGAGTTGCACTGAACACACTAATATTGCTTCACACCAGTGAGATCTTATTTACCATTTAACAATGTCTGATCAAACTTCTGTGATGTATCCTGAAGACATGCTCTGTCAGTTTAATCCCAGGTGTGCCGTATTTCTTTTGCTACTGGGACCAAAATTCCCACTGTGTATCTGCTGTTGACTGACATGTAGAAAAGCTATGAGTTTTCACAGTTATTTTCAGACGAACCACCTTATTGGATTCTTCTCGCAAATGTAATTGCTTTTCATTGATTTGCTTGAAATTTAGGTCAAACTGCAAAGCCACAACAATTTAATTTAATTTCTTTGTACTATTTAATATGCTCCTCTCATCTACCTTTTCCCCCCTTATTTTGTCTTTCACACTTTTCCTGTTCTTATTTTATTTTGGCTTCAAACAAGTTACTAATAGGGAGGGTTCTGAGTGCTGCACTTGGGGAGGGTACTGAGTGATGCACTTGGGGAGAGCCCTGGGTGAAGCACTTGTGGGGGGTTCCTGGATGTTGCACTTGGGGAGGGTGCTGGGTGATTCACTTGGGGAGGGTGCTAGATGATACACTTGTTTCTGCCTTTGTTGTAAGAATTTGGTTTGTTTGGAAACAGCTCTAGTTTGATTTGCTTCAGAGTCAAGATGCTAATATGGGAAATAGGAGTACCTTCCAAATGTTCTTTAACTATGCTACCAACTTACATTAGTGTCTTTAGTCAGGTAGGTTTGCTTTTGCCTTGGGGACTGAGGGATGGTACACTAAGCTTGGAGGGGGGCATGTATAAACATTGTGCATATGCTTTTCTAGTATTTTCTATTTTTTAGACATTATCTTTAACTCCTTCTCACTCTCCCTCCTCCCTTCTTCCATATATCCCTTCTTCCACTTCCCTCTTCTCTGCCCCATTTAACACACACACACATACACACACACACACACACACACACACACACACACACACACACACACACACAGTCACCAGGTAGCCAAGGCTGGCCTAAAAGTAATAGCCTTCTTGCCCGAGTCTACTGAGTGAGGAGATTTCTGGCAGGGATCACACAGTGGCTTGCCTTTCCGGCAATGAAGATCTTCAGGCACTATTGCCTTGGAAGCAGTGTCATGATGTCATGTGCTGGCCTTTCCTCCCCTCTCTGTCTCCCACTGCTCTGCTTTTTCTCTGGCTTCTCCTTTACATCTGCATTTTCTTGTGCTTAAGAGCATACATGTTATTAGTTGTATTTTTCAGAAGGCTGTGTTTCCCTGCCCCAGTTTCTAAGAAAATAAATAGAGTATCTATTCTTTCTGTTCCTGCCGTGTTACATGTATGTGTGTAAATACATTGATCAGTAGCATATGTTTTAAAATATATTCTTATATATATGTTTATAAGACATGTGTCTTAGTTACATCCACAAGGCTATAATAAGACACCGTGAACAAAACAGCAGCTTAGAGAAAAGAACATTTACTTCAGCTTTCAGTTGTAGACGAGTTGAAAATAAGTCAAGGCAGGGCCTGAAGGTAGAGTGTGGCCCTCTGGGTTGTTCCTCATAACGTGATCAGCCTGTTGTGGGTTTTTGTTGTTGTTGTTGTTGGGTTTTTTTTTTTTTTTTTTTCATTTTTAATACAACTCAGGAAAATCCTCCCAGGGTGCCACCACCCACAGTGGGCTAGGACCTTTACCTCAATCACTAACTAGGAAAACGCTGCAGCCAATTGGAATACAGGCAAATCAGATGGATACATTTTCACAGTTCTCTCAGGGTTCCCACTTCCCACCTTGTATCAGGTTGACAAGAGATTATCTAATCCTCCAAACCCCATGTCAGTTAATTTGACTGATTACCAATGTGTTACTATTTAGCCATAACCCTTCCTTTCTTTTTCTTAGCCCCAAGACCTCACTTTAATATGTAAACAGAATTCCCTAGCCTACTAAGGGCAGTGTCTAAATCTGAGTACCCAAGTTTCCTTCATATTCTTTGTGAAGTTTAATAATTGCTCTGCCATTACCATTAATCTCAGAGCAGTCGGCTTGCATCTTGAGGCCAGTAGTTTGCATCTATCAGGATGCAAACTACTAAACAGGATGTCTTCAGTCAAGGGGATCAGCAGAGGACATTTGGCACAATGATTCAGTCATAATGTGATAGTGGGCACTCTCTCAGGACTGGCACCAGGAGGCTAGGACCTACTCTATCTGGGAGACACATTGGAGAAAGTGGTAATGGGGAAGCTACAAATTGGGGGTCTGTGCAAGCCAAACCACGGGAGTCCTATCCAGTGCAAGAGAGAGCCAGAAGAGGGGTGGCCTGAACAGCCAGCCACTGATGGGCAGTGGAGGAGGATAAGGAATGGGGAATAGGAATGGGTCCAATGGCCAGGCCTTGTACTGGCACCAGACCTTAGCAACAGAAGACTGTTTTGTTTGGGGCTTTTAATGCTTAAGTAAAGGAATCTGCTAGATACTAAATCAACTCAGCCCATTCTGCTGGTAATGTGTGAACCAATGCAGAGTCCATTCATTAGGAAGCTCAGCAACCTCGATCCCTGAGAACATCATTGACTAGCGCCTTGCACAGCACTGCAGAAGGCTTAGCAATGTGTGTATGCAGTTGCATACTTTGTAAAACGACACACTTGGCCGGTTACTTTCTGGATTCCCTACTGTCACACCATAGCTTTGGGTGACATTTTATAGATTTGGATTAAAAGAAATCTCTTGGAAGTTACAATCAGTTTTTATCTAGTGGTGTCTTCATATGGTTCACAGTCACTCCTATGTATTGGGAAGTTATTCCTCACCATCCTAGCAGGGGAATGACCTTCTGACTCCACCTGCCTTCCTTCTGTCTCAGTATTATAATGATATTTCAACCAGCTTCCATGTGTAGGAAACTTTAAGGAGAATCAGTAATCCTGAACGTCTAGTCCTCACAGAAATACACCAATGCACCATAGATTTCCCAACTTATTTTATAGGCATGGAATCAAGAGTCATTAGTCAGAGTCCCTATTTCTAGGGGACAAACCATGGGAAGAGGGAGTGTTGGTGGCCAAATGAAAGCGCAGAGCATTCCGTAAGGGTTCCCAGGCCGAGGGAAAGGGGCACACAGCAGTAGTGACAGCAGAAGGCAGGTCACAATGAGCTGAGATGCAGATGGGATATAAAAGGAAGTCATGGCCGAGAAACATGAACATCAAGGGCAGACAAGAAGAGCTGAAAACCAGAGTGTGCGCATGTAATCCTGGATTCGGTACACTGAGGTGAAAGTTTCTAGGCCTATAGAATTACATAGTGAGTCCCAGAGCAAAACTTTATTTCAGAAAAAAAAAAAAAAAAAAAAAAAAAAGCAGACAAGACATTCCATCTCTTGACAACAGAAAATAAAGAGCGTGTGGGATAAAACTGTGTTTCGTCTCTTTATCAAAACTAAGATAACAGAAGCAAATTCTGTGTGCAGGTTAAGGAGCAAGTGGATAGGGAGTGGCTGAGGATACAGGTAAAAGATGTGGGGGGTGAAAACATTCATTTCTTGTATAAACTAACTAATTCCCATTTCTGTGAATTTTCAAAAGATGGGCAGTTATATCTTCCAGTCTATCAAACTCTGTGGGTCAAATAGTGTCATTGTTAAAGGCTGAGTGCTTTCTCATTGCTAACCTTAGGTTTGTCTTGCACTGGGAAAGGCTTTCATCCTGATAAGTCTGAGGAGTCAACTGCATACACCAGTACAGCAGCAGATCCAGAATTAGAGTTGGCTGTGGTCTCCCATTCATAACTCTCAAGAATGGACTCGGTTGTTGTGTTAAGCAGAAATAATGATAAAGACAGGCATTAGTATCATGGCTGTGTTTCCTTGCTTGCATTAAACTCTCAACCTGCTCTCACACATAGATTCATTTGCTACAATTTTATTTTTCCTGAAGTCCTGCATACAATGCAATCTCATGACCACCAGACCAATGCAACATATCTCTAGCTGCGATGCAATGACTCACTGTCTTACATAGCAGAAAGGCCGCATAGGACCACCATGCTGCCCCACCCCTAGGGCACCACTTATAATAGAGCTCAGATAAAAATGGAACCCTATGGGGCACAACCGCAATGTCAGGAGACACTGACCAATGTTTTCTCTTCTAGCCTGGCAGAAATGAAGATACTCTCAAGAGACATTTGTATATCTGAATATGGTCATTAGACTACTGAAACAGGGGACTCCAAATAAATGAGAATTTCCCTAGGAACTTCATGTTAGGAAAAGGGAAAAGTATCAGCCAGAGGGGGGAAAAGATCTTACACAGTTCTAACAACCTGTCAGACACTTTACAGGATAAGAATGAAGCCCAGACAAGGGTGGGTCAGAGGTGGGTGTGACTGCACACCTTGCCAGGGACTACTTACATGTGCACATTTTTGGTTTTTATCAAAACTTTGATCTTGCTTCAGGAGCCCAAAGATGGACTTGGGGACTTGGGGGGTCCTGTGGATCTCTCTGTCCCTCTTCCAATGTGGCTACATCAAGTAAATTTTCTTTGACTGCTTTTCTTAGTTACTTTGACCCTTCTAATTGGCTTACTGGGGATGGATGGATGGACTTGAGGTGGGATTGTGATCACCAAGTTTAATAACAAAACAGGGGTCATATATTTTCAAGTCTCACTTGCAATCAAGTGTGAACACTATTCCTGTCCCATGATTCCTCTTAGGATAGGAATTTCTGTGTCATGTTTTTTGTCTTGCCTTGCAGATCTTGCTAAGTCACAGTGCTCTTATGCAGATCATTGTAATACAACAATCAATCTTCTATGTTACATGAGCCTTGATCTAAATCCAAAAGCACAAGGCATTGTGGGAAGAATAGCTCACTAATGTTGCCATAACTGTTCCCACGGAGCAGGAAAGTTCACACAGTGGAACTGTTGACAAACTCATGGCTTACACACATAATCTTCCTGCATATCTCACCAAGCTTTCTTCTGAAGGAACTTAAAGAAAATTTCCTAGTTTTCTATTCCACCCCCCAAGTCCCCAATCCCCGACTCTTTGCAGAGATAAATCTGATGGAAAACACTCTCAGACCACAAGCTGAACTCCCTGGAATGAGAGCACAGAGCCAACCACCCTGAGGACCTCAGGCAGGGTTTCCAGGCCAGCCCTCTCTGGAGAGAAAGGAGCTCCCGGGGTAGTGGCAGTCAGCCAGGCCTGGAGTGGCCTCAGTGAGGGTTAGGCACTTTTTACCCCATGTCTTTTTTTTTTTTTTTTTTTTTTTGAGTTTTTACTATGACATCCAAGCAGGCATGAACAGAACCCCAGTCCAAAATCTTCTGGGGCCTTCCCCAACTTACCTAAAAAACTTGCTACAAATATTTCTTTTCCCATACAGCCTTCCAGGATCCATCCACAATACCCGAGTCTCATCCTCCCATTTGCCATTAACAATAACACCATTTAACATTTTTATGTCTGTCACTGGAGCTGTTTTCCTCCAATTGGGAGTTTGTTAAGACCATGAAATTTATTGGTAACTGATAAAATGCCCCACCCCTGACTTGGGTGTTCAAAGAATTTGAGTAAAAAATTCTTTTAAATTTTTTATTCTTGGCAATTCTTTAGTCCATTCAATTGTGTTCTTCCTTAACCAACTTAAATAACAAAAGAAAATCATATTAACTATTAAGTAAAATCTGTATGTTAGGCGTTTTTGATCTTTGGAAGTTCAACGCTAACTTGATGTACATGACAAGTTCCCAGGCCAGCAAAAGTTAAATGGTGAGACTGTCTCCAAAAACAAAACAAAAAAATTATTTTGCAGTCATTGTTGCAAAACAAACAAACAAGCAAACAAACAAACCAGCCATGTGGATTTGCTGCTGTGAGCATCCTTAGTTCCTTCTCTCTGGAAACTACTCAAATTAGAAGCTTTATCCAGTACCCTGTGGGTTGTCTAGTTTTATGTTGACTTGACACAAGCTAGAGCCATCGGAGAGGAGGGAACCCCAATAAAAAACCGCTCCATAAGGTCAAGCTGTAGGAAAGTCTGTAGAGCATTTTCTTAATTAGTAATTCTTAGGGGAGGACCAAGGTCATTATGGATGGCCCTGAGTTTTATAGGAAAGCAGGCTGAGCAAGTCAGTAAGCAGCGTCCCTCCATGACCTTGACATCAGCTCCTGCCTCAAGGTTCATGCCTTGAGTGAGTTCTTGTCCTGTCTTTCCTCAATGATGGATGGTTACCTGGAAATATAAATGAAATTAATCTCTTCCTCCTTGACTTGCTTACGGCTGTGGTGTTTTGTCACGGAGGTAAAAATCTTAATGAAGACAGTCTTTCCTGGCTTTGAATTTACATTTAGAACCTCCAGGAAGGCTGTGGCTATAGACAATAGCATCATTAAAAATATAGGTATTACCCTTTTTGATCCAGTCTTTTCATTTCCTATGAAAATGAAGGTATTTTGAGTTAATTTGCATTTTTATTTGCATTGAAGATAAACTTGCATTTGGACAATTGTATCACTAGTTTTGCAAACTGCTTAATTTCATCCTTTCTGTCTGTGGACTTCAAGCTCTATCTCTCTTAAGGAATAAGGTTTGTGACAAAGGTTTGTCTTTAGTGTGGCAATTAAAAGATTTTTTTAGATACTCATTTAGATATCTTGCTTTTGTTATTTTTTTTAAAAGTCCAACTGAAAAAATATTGGAACTCTTTTAATAACAAAACTTGGATATCCAGATCCACCTGTCAAGGATAAAAGGATAAAAAGTGAACGTGTTGTTTTTATAGTGGGCATATCTAGGAGCTCCTCTATCTTCAGGTATAGTTTGATGAAGGGTTTTAAACAATGGCAAAAATTTAATATTTCTCTCTTGTCCCTGCCTTCTGAAGATTTCACCTGAGGTGTCCTCAACCAGTATTTCATTATCTTAATCATGATAATATACAATATCATAACTGTATCTCATTGTCTCTGATTTGGTTGTACCCACCCCTGGACCAAGCTCTGTAGACACAGAATTATGATATTCTGTTAAGTTGTCAAGTTATTTTTCATCACTATAACAATATATTAAGATAATTAACTTATTAAGAATAGGGTTTATTTTGGATCACTGTTTGGAAGGTATCAATCCATGATCAACTGGGCCTAAGGCAAGTCACTCCATCATGGAGAGGGCACACACAGCTCAGAATCACTCACTTCACCAAGAGCCAGGGAACAAAAGAAACAAACAAACAGACTCTCACAACCTCCAAAAGGGTATCATCAATGTCCAAGGTTCTCCCACTATCTCCCAAGAGAACCATTTTAAGGAGCAAATTTGTAGAGAATCTTTTCCCAACATAGAAATTATGGGTTTACATTACATTCATTTAGTTTGTTTTTAAATTTTTAATAAGTATATGTTGTATGTGGAGCACATTTTTTGTTTGACACCACCTTTGTTCTCTAAGACAATTTCATTGTGTGTGTGTGTGTGTGTGTGTGTTTGTGTGTGTGTATGTAAAATCTAAGTACCACAGAGGAGAGAAAGCATGATGTTTGTCTTTCTGAGACTGACTTAGATTCCTTTCATATGATTATCTCCAGCTGTATCCACTTTCCTATAAATGACTTAACTTTATTCTTTATGACTGAAAGTGATTGTGTGTATATACTACATTTTGTTACTCGTCCCTCTGTTGATAGACACCTACACTGGATCCACTGTTCTATTGTGAGCAATGTATCGATAACATTGATGTTCTAGTATCTCTGTGACAGGTTGACTAGAGTCATCTGAGTAAGTAATCTGGGAATAACTTAACTAGGCCATATCGTAGATCCACTGTTACCTCAAAAACAAAACAAAACAAAAAACTCTGGATTTATTACTTTTCTGTTGCTATAATAAAACACCATTACCAAAAGCAACGTAAGAAAGAAAGAATTTATTTTGGCTTATGGTTCCAGGGAGATGAGAGAGCATCCTGATGAGGATGTAGCAGTATGTGGCAGGCATGATAGCAAGAGCAGAGAGCTGAGAGATCACATCTTTACCTGTGAGCACAAATCACAGAGATGATCTGGAACTAAGGTAAGGTTAGTTCCTCCCAGGACATACATACAGCAGCAAGACTGTACAAATCACCCAAACAACTCCACAAACTGGGGATCAAGTATTCAAACCCCTAAGTCTAGGAAGGACATTTCTTCTTCAAGCCATGATACCTTCATACCAATTTACATAGTACCTGCATTAGTTTACAGGATCAGCAGCAGTGTGAAAGGCTCCATTTTTGTCTACATTTTCATCAACATTAGCTGCCATTTTCTTAATGACCATGAGTTTGGCTAAAGTGAGTTGGAATTTTGTAGCTTTGATTTACATCCATCTGAAAGCTAACGTGCTTGAACATTTTGTGTGTATGTATAGCCCCTTGTATGTCATTTTTTAAAGACTTCTCTGTTCATTTAATTAGCCCATGTATTGGTTGGATTGTTTGATTTCACATTCAGTAATTTTAGTTTTTTTAATGCATCCTAGATATTAATTATTTGTCAGATGTATGGTTAGCAAAAAGTTTCTCCCATTCTATAAGTTGCCTCCTTAAAATTTTGTTTGTTTTGTTTTGTTTTTATTTGTTTTTTTGTCTTTGTCATTGCTGTTTTGTACAGAAGCTTTTTAATTCCATGAAGACCCATCTGTTGAGTGACTTGTTTTCTGAGACCTAGAATTTATGTTTAAGTACATGTCTACCTCTAATATGTAACTGTAATTCAACTGCCCTGCAACATACTTTGGTCTGAGTCACAAAAAAATTAAATATTAAGTGGATGCTGAACTATCAAAAATCAACCAATACACTTTATAGATCTGCCATATATGATCAATAGAGGCTACAACTTAGAGATTTGTAGAGAAAAATAGAAGAAAAAATGGAAGTCTTTGTATACCAGCAGAGTTAGCATTCTACACTAGCTAACTATGAAAAGAAGCTGTCCATGAAGGGTAGGTTTAGGGAACAAAGCTGCCATGAGCAAGGATAACAGGTTCTTCCTGAAAGGAGATCATGGTCACCAAAGAAGTCCTGCCTGGAGTCAATGATTTTACTACAGGAGAGCTTTGTGTAATGATGAGATAGATAGATAGATAGATAGATAGATAGATAGATAGATAGATAGATGGATGGATGGATGGATGGATGGATGGATGGATGGATGGATGGATAGATAGATAGATAGGTAGATAGATAGATACATACATACATACATACACACACACATATACATACATAGATATATAGCTATAGATATAGACATAGAAATAGACATAAATATAGACTATAGATATTATGTGCGTGGTTGGCAGAATGAGGAGAAAAGGTGAACAGAAAATGAAAGCACCAAGAAACTGTGATCCCAGAGAGCTATAATAATGACTTGCATCTGCATATTATCCAAAATTACTGAGAAAAAAGACTAAGCTGGGGATGAACTCAATGATAAAAGCAACTCTGAGTTTGGAGAGATACCACCAAAGAGAGTGATATGACCATGGAACAGACAAGGAATTTCTAAAGAGCCGGGACCTTTGAAAATATCAAAAGATAACCTAAAAGAAAATAGTAGCCCCTTACCTCATGGGGGGGAAAGACCAAATGGAGTGGAATGCGTAACTAAAATACATAGAAAAAATGAAGAGAGCCAGAAGGTGTGAGTGAGTGACGCTGACATTTAACAAAGTCTATAAACACTTGTTTACCCTTCCCTTTATAACATTTGATGAAGTAACACAATTAGTAACAATTATCTAGCTTCACTCTTATATTCATATAAGATGTGTGTTGTGAGCACTGGAGAAATCTGTAAGAAAGGAGGTTTAAAAGATATGTCTAAAAATAAAGAAATGGAGAGTAGAGAGATAGCTCAACAATTAAAGGCACTTACTGCTCTTGCAAAGGATCTGAGCCGAGCTCTCAGCACCCACATCAAGCAGCTCACAAGCATTTACCATTCTCGCTTCAACTGACATGATGCCCTCTTTTGGCCTCTGTGAGTACATGTATGCACGTGGTGCACATATATACACTCAGTCACCCAGGCCTATACATAAAATTTATCTATCTATCTATCATGAATATATATGATATATAACAAAATGCTAAACTACCGAAAACAACTATTAGACAGAGTGGCTGTAATAACACCAGACTACATAAAGTTTGCAGTGTAGAGCTATTACTAGAGATGAAGAGGACCACTTCATAATGATACGAGCATTCATCTGTCTTGAGGTTTGGAAATCATGGGCCATGCACCTAACAACAGGAGGACTCCACACATATACTAAACAAAACAAAGGTAGGAAGGCACAGTTTGGCAAAAAAATTGTTCAGTAATAATTGAAGACTTCAATAACCTATTCTCAAGAATAAATTGAACAAAGAGACAAGATTAACAAAAATGTAGATTTTAGCACCATGCAGCCTTGGAGCACTGGACCCATCTGTAACAGAGTACATAGTGTTAGCAAGAACACTCAGAACACTATGCAGGATCTATCCTGCTAAGACACAAAACAAATTTCAATAAACGGAAAAGAATTAAAATTCTATGACATTCTCAACCAGAGTGCAATTTAGTTAGGAATGAAATGGAATCAAACAGAATTGAATTCAGGTTTTTTTAAAGATTTACATAGTGAATAGTTTGTACTACAAAGACAAAGGAATTCACTTAAGGCCAAGGGATAAAGCTCCGGGCTACAGCAGAGTCTCTCAGAGTTCCACAGATAGCCATTTGTACAATTGTTGATGCTGTAGATACTGTGTGGATGCCTGTGAAAGTCTCTCCATTTTGCTAGATATTTTTGGAGGGGTTCATTATTTGAAAATAATAAGTTTAAAAGTCCCTAATGTGTTTCAACGGGTCACAAAAGAACAAAGAGGGAGAAACCTAGACCTGGAGGGAGAAGAGAGACCAAGGTAGATAAAGAGACAGCGTTGGGTAGGGAGCCGAGAGAGCTAGTATTGGGTGCATGTATAGGTCATCGGAAGACTGAACAGAGTTGGAAAGGGAAGCTGTAACACAGGGAGGGTTCCTGGGCTGAAGAAGCTGACAGGACTGTGATCTGTGACCACTAACTAATGAGTGTGCTGCTCTGATTCAGGAGCATTAAGAAGTGTTGCTGCATGAAGGTTTCCTGTGTGGATCCTCAAGACACAGTCCCCCATTGAGAAAAGACTCCAACCACAGCCTCATTCTTATCTACAATGTCATTAAAAGAAAGAACTTGACATATAGAAGGTGAAGGAAGGTCAGCGTTATTTGTAAAATGTCAGTAGCAGTATCTAAAGCAACACAAACGAAGTCATGGAAATTATCCCCCAGTCCTTTCATCTCTTGGCCAAATTTGTTTTTTAAACATTCAAATATATAAAACTTGGAAGCCAGTGAATGTCTTGGAGTCATGAAATCTGTACGACTGCAAGGCCTTCCATGTAAACATGTGTCCAACAAATCACAGAGCCCAACTTTCCAACCCTTCCTTCCAAGAAAAAGCTTACTTGAACTAGGGGCCCTCATCCCTCTGGCGGGGACAGGACTTGAGTGGGGACAGACAGACCAAAGAGTCTTGGGAAGCTAGAAGTTTGGCCTTTCCTTTTTGGGGAGGCTTTATCTATCAGCATCTAACCAGGAAGCACAAGCATTTGACCTTTAAAGAGGCTATTGCACCAGACAGAGATGGTGTCTCCCCAGCAGACAGATAGTAAGAGGCCAAACAGAACAGTGAAGTAACCCCGATTAGTGGAAGAGCCATTCCTACCATCCCAGGGGAGGGACAGAGAAGAGGCAGAGCCATGGAGACCCAGGTCCAGGCCAATCACAGTAGCTAAAAGCATGATGGATTGCCTAATGGCAGTGGGAGCCATGAAAGCAACAGGAGCTATGAGGAAGGGTCCAGAAACAAGGGATAAATGCCCAAGCAGGGACTGTGGTTTATGTAACATTTGAGTATGCTCCCCAAGATCTCACGAGAAGAGATTTACATCTTTAGAAAAATGCCCAGAGAGTGAGAAATGAAATATTTATGGATAAGACCTTTGGAAGATAATTAAAATTAGATAGAGCTTCCAGGTCTGACACCATGATTGGTTCCAGATAACTCTATAAAAGGAGGAAAACCAGACAGACAGACAGACAGACAGACAGACATTCGATCGTGAACTTTTAACATATCATACCCTGACTGAGTCAGCTTGAGATTCTGGCAGCAAATTGCTGCATATAGTCATTTGGCCTTAGACTAGAATCTTTATAAAGTGGCCTGCCTCAAGTATTTCGTGGTAGTGATGGCAAATGAACCGGATACAACTGTGCTTTCTCCTTTCTGAAACCATATTATCTCATTAAAGACTCTAAAGACTCTGAACACTTACCCGGGCCCAAAGACAGTTTTGGGCTTGGGACCCCAAAGAACACAGAGGACAAGATGGCCCCTCAGCCCACCAAGAGCAGAAAGGACATAAAAATAGACTAAGAGTCTTGGTCATACATACAGTTTTATATAAAGAAAGTCTATTCATCTAATTGCTTTTCTAGGTACACTGGACATATCTGTCTTGGGATCACACCTTTTCTTTAAGTCTCAGAGATACCTTCATTGTAGCTATGTAGCTGAAGGAACAGTACGTCGCCATTTATTTCTAGTCCCTGAAGAATTTGAACCTTGCTTCTTTTTGTACTTCCCCACTTAATCTGGTCTCCAGTGTCTCCCAAAGGACCATTCTATAACAAACCCTTGTGCCCAACTGCAAGGTTTTGATTAATGATGCACAGTATGTGCAAAGAGGTCCCGTGAAATTATAACATGCCGTGGTGTCTCATCTAGCTTAGAGTATAAGTGAGGTGTGTGTATGTACGTGCATGTGTGTGTGTGTGTGTGTGTGTGTGTGTGGTGTGAGTGTGTATGTGTGTGTGGTGTGAGTGTGTGTGTGTGTGTATGTGAGAGAGACCTATGGCTCTCTCACAATGACAAAACCATCTAGCCACATATTTCTTAGACTGTGATGCCCTTACTGACACTTGAGAGATGTTTAGGTGACTTCTTTCCAATTACTAGCCACCAAAAAGGCATAAGTGAATAAGGACCAGGATGTAAAAAGTATGACGTGTACAGAAGCTACTCCTAGGGTGTCACAGTTTTTCTGTGGTGAAGATATCTTGCCCACAGAATTTGTTTTCCAGCTGTGTGGTGTGTGTGTGTGTGTGTGTGTGTGTGTGTGTGTGTGTGTAGTGTGAGTGTGTTTGGTGTGTGTGTGTGTTTGGTGTGTGTTTGGTGTGTGTGTGGTGTGAGTGTGTGTGTGTGTGTGTGTGTGTGTGTGTGCATGTGTGTGTGTGTGGTATGAGTGTGTGTGGTGTGCTGGAAATAGACTCTGGACTGAATACATGCTAAGCCAGTGCTCGCTCCGTTTCCCAACCCCAATAATGGTTTGGATGGTCTGGTGTCACTTCTCTTCCTCAAGCTCCAGCCTATCTTCCATCCATAAAGACCCACTTGTATAACAGATCGCATTATCCACTTCCAAACTGAGATCGTGTAAGTGAAAGACACCACACAAATATGAGATGTCACTTTCTAGTCACTGATAGCCAACTAGACAGGAAGGGTTCCGGGTCCTTTCTACGAGAGAGAAAGGGTAGATGAGGAGGAGGCCCAGTTAACTACAGAAGAGCAGGTGTGGAAGGTTTCTCCAAAGCTGGGAGCCCAGAAGCAGGAGGCAGAGCCTTCTGATCTTCTTCTCCCAGGCATCACTCACACCCTCTCCGCTTCGAATCACATCAGATTCCTGCTTCCCTAGCTTCAGCCACGGCGTCTGCCCAACCCCCACCCCTTCAGCCCTGACCACAGGCTCCTGGCTGACACCTGCACATCTTCTGCCAGCAGGGTTCACATGAGCCCCAAGAAGACATTTTTGGGGGGTTGGTGCCTTGCATATCCTCTATTAACTCCATTATTTCAAACTTTTTTATAGTTCTTTCGGGCATACGAAGGTCAAAGCCACTGCTCCGAGACATGGGAATGGAGGGTGAGCCATACAGGGGGCTCTGGGCGGGGAAAAGCCCTGCTTCCTACCTGGCACGGCACCTGCACTCTCGGGCTCCAGGGTTTTCAGGTTTTCTATCCTCTCTCCCAGCCCCTGTTGCTGGTTTCAATGATTCTGCTGATCGGCAGATTTCTTGGGACGACTTTCAGAGATTCTGAGCTAAAGCTGTGAATTATGGGAGGTAGCCTTGAAGCTCCTGGAGGAACAATTCCACTCCAAAGAACCAAAAAGGACCTGTTGAGGGCACTGTGAACTGGAAGGGGCATCTGAGCAGCTTCCAAAAGCAACCAGAGAGGCCCCCCCCCATAAAGCATATTGCTCCTGACTCTGGGTGTGTGTGAAACAACACCCGTGTTGGGAAACTCCATTGTAGGGGTGAGTCAACCACTGACTGAAAAAAATCTAAGCTCAGCCTCATTTTGGGATTGGTGTCCCCCCAAAAAGATATATTGCACCCTTAACCCCCAATACTAAAGATATGATCTCATCTGGAGGTAAGGTCTTTAACAAGGTAATGAAGTTTAAAATGAAGCAGCTAAGGTAAGTTGCAATCCAGTTGACTGGTGGTGACCTTATCAAAGAGAGAAAATTTGGATATGTCAGACAGAGGAAAGCTGAAGACAGAAGATGCAGGGGTGAGAAGGAGCAGAAGAGGGAGGTGGAGATGGGCATCCACCAAGCAAGGAATGAGGAACCATGAGAAGCTAACAGCTCCATGGAACAGACCCTTCCTTCTAGCTCTGAGGATGCCTGGATGTCTCCCTCCCAAACGCCAATATAATTTTTTTCTTTTGTCTGCTTCATACAGCATCCTGGGAAATGGATACTGACCTTAAAGGTCAGATGCAAATCAGTGGGAAGAGTAATAGACTGGAGGAATTCGGTAGTGGCAGTGGTAGGGGTATAGAGGGTGTGGGGGAGGGGAATGGAATAGTGATAGCAACAGGGGTCAAGGGTCAGCTGTGTGCAGTATGGGAAGCCCCTTCTCACGTCCTTTGACTAGAAGCCCTCATTTTATGTCAGTTCTGGGAATGGAAATCTGGTTTTCAGCCTTGCCCGGCTACAACATTTACCGGCTGAACACAGCCCTAAAGTGCTTAGTTTGAATGCCAATTTGGGAATTCATGGCCTCCATTTTTGCTCATAGGCAGGGTTAGCTATGTAGTTTCAGCACCCAGTTGCAAAATAAAAGAGCATGGTTGCCTCAGTCTATGTGATGTTGCTAAACCAAACCGTCAAGATTGGGTAATTTAAAAAGAATGAAGAGTCCTCCGAGCAAGTATGAGGGGGGCATAGGAAAGGGGAGTATAAAATTATAAATATATAAAATATAGAAAAGATAAAATAGATGATAGAAAAATAGATAAAAAATATTTTTAAATGAAAGTTTATTGGGCTTATGATGCCCATATCTCCTAGGCATCAGGTGAGAGCCCTCCAGTTACACTCCAGAGGGGAGGAGGGCCTCACAAGAGGAGGGAGTCTCTGATGCTATGTTGGAGACCCCAGATCATCACCCCCATCTTACCTTAACCAACTTACCTCCCAAAACTTCTGGTCTTGTACTTAAAGATTAAGTTTCCAAAACCGAAACTTTGCAGGAACACATTCAAACCATTGTGAGTATCCCCTCTAAACAACTAGTAAGATGCTCAAGGTGGCAATTGGAGGAAGCCACATGAAGCCGAATGTAGGTCATCTGGACCTCCCTGGCTACAGACTCACTGTGCCGGCTCCGCATAAGCAAGAGCCAGGCCACCCCACGTGCCTGGAACACATCCTTGTAGATTCTTTCACACACAATGTATCTTTTGTGATTTTTGGTTTGCATTAAACTCTTACACCAATCTGGAGTTCATTTGCTTTGCGATCTGATATCAATTAATTAAAAATTTTAAGGAGAGTCACATAAATGTCCTGACATCTCCCCCACCCACCCCATACCCCTGAAAATGTGAAATTGACCAGATTCTCCACTGTGGTCTTGCCGGTTTGTCTGTTTGGATGCTCACTCCATACCATACTCATTGCATCCTTAGAATCCCATTAAAGGTTGGCATTACTTGTGTGTCCCTTCCTCCATGTTCTTCTTTACCATTCTCTCTGATTTGTGTCTGATGTTTTACTGTCAATTTCTAAAGTCACTTATTTAGGCTCAATAGGGAAGATTTCTCTGAAGCAGAGACTGCTGTGGCCAGGACTTGTGTTGTCATTTTGATCTGGAGGTGGCTCTTAGACACGCAGTCAATAGCTAATTGTATCTTGTCAAGAACCATCAATGAGGTGACTCTATTCCTGCAGATTCCGTCTGAAGCTCCCCTGGGAACATACACCAGGTGCATCATTGTGATGGGTCCTCGGACCATTTTAGTTTCAGCTTTTCATGGCTTTTGACTCACTCTCCACTTCTCTAACCCTTGGCTCCTCATAAGCCTTTGCCTTTTGCACCTCAGAATGTAATGGCAGATTTTATAACGCTGACACCTATGTGAAGGTGACCCTGCACTTATGGAAAATCATCCTACTTAATGGTATTTAATTAACATTTCCTCCTTTCTCAGGTTAGCTCAAGCTTCATTATTCCAATGTGGAAGGGTGACAGACATTTCTATGATGACAGAGGAAAGACACTCATAAATCAAGGAAGGTATTCATAAAATACATTAGTGGAAATATCAGTTTGGAAGCTTAAGACAAGATAGGGAGAATCTCCGCCATAGGCCTTGGATTCTGTCTGACAATGCCCTTAGCCCTTTGACTGGTAGAACATGAGGGCTGTGTTAATATATTCCACAAGTTTTTTTAATCTGCCTTAATGTTATGTCTGCCAGTTGTGGGATGTAAGTTAGACACAGAGAAGGTGCAGAAAATGGTCGATGGTCACCCAAAGTGAATGGTAATTAGGCTCTGGGTCTACCACACTCCATCAGTCAGAGTCTGCAGACACAGCTTCTTATCAGGAATTCTTCTTCAAATGGGCAAGTGGACAATTCGGAAGCATGGAAGGTGGATACCTGTTCTCAGAGAAATTCTAACCCCACCCAAGAGAAAGCCGTATTACTCTAAACTACATTAAAAGGGAACTATGCCTTGCATTGCTGAAGGAGCCTCTTCACAAGCCTTCCCAGGAGCTTGAAGAGGAACACACTGCCCCAGAGTGGAGAGAGTCTTACCTCAGCTCCAGCATAAAAGTTGGACAGTCTGTGTCTACACAGAGAGAAATAAAGTTAGATAGAGAAGTTGCTGCAGAAAAACCCTGAGCAAAGACAAGCACAACTGCTCTGTACTCACAGATGGTGGGCTACAAGATACATGGCATCATAAATACCCAAGTCCAGATGTGCAGTGATAGAAGGTGCCATAATGTTTGTATATATATAATCTCACATCACTGACTAAATGCTTTAAATTATCTACAAAGGACTTCTCATGAGGAGTATGGTATGTAGATGGTTGCTTTTTTGTATTGTTTCAGGAAGAATGACAAGAAGAAAAAAGTCTATGTATGTTCAGTAAGAAGGTATTGTTTCTCAAATGTTTACATTCTTCAGCAGGTTGGATTCCTGAATTTGGAGCTCCCAGAATTGAGGGGCCAGCAATGAGTGTGTGTGCAAGCAAAGTAAGGAGCAAAGTATCCAGTAGTACAAAGTCAATCATGGTACGGATCTGGATCAATATTGCAGGGGCTTTGAGCATAGGTTCTGTCCGTACAAGTGAGAGCATCTCAGTGGAGAAAGTCAGGAGTCAGGCTTGTCTCAAGGTGAATGTAGGCATAGGGTGTACACTGGATGGTAGTGTGAAGGCTTGATGTTCAGTATCAGTGTCCACAGGCTACTTAGGCAACGGTGAGCTGACTAGAAATACTGACATCATCTTGGTAAGCAGAAAAAGGGAGACAAAAGATAACAGCACTGCTACATGTGTTTACTATTCAAAATGTGTCCTCATGATGTTTAGATTAGGTATGCTCAGGTCTGTGATCTAGAAGAAAATAAATGGCCATATAATAGGTCGTTGCTGTTTTGTTTACAAAATCACGTACATTGTCAGTGATGAGGTTGAAAGAGTTAGAAACCAGGTTTCTGTGACTATAACCCTTATTGTCTAATTTGTCATCTCCCTTTCCAAAATGAAGGCAAAACATTGAAAAAGAAGCTATAGTTTTATGTTGTTTGTGCCAGAGAAAGTTTATTTGCCTTCCCAGCTTTGCCATATTCATCATCAAAACCATAAGGGCAAACCTCTCTGGAACAATTACCCCCCTTCCATCCTCTTCTCCTTCCTAATGTGGGGATGAGGTTTGCATCCTGGTTCTTTCCAAGTGAACCAGCCACTAGCCTGCAGCCTCCTGTGGGGAGTCTGGCTTTGATTACTTGGAGACAAAAATAATCTCAGCTTGAAGAGAGATCCCAATCACAACTTTCTAAATAATAGACACCAAAATATCCAATACTCTAAATAGACGAACTCAACCCCTGGTCCTTCAGCAAGAGGCAAAGGACAGACGTCACAAAGGGCTGTGGTGCCAAGAACGCATTATACTTCCCAGATGCACAGGCTGACACACTAAACAAACTATGTATGAAATTTCTCTGGAAGAGTCAAGGAAAACAACCGCCCCTCACCCCTCACCCCCACCAAAGTTAATTGAAATAGCTCTGTTCAGACCGACCAGAGAGGAGACCTGGGTACCATGATGTGGATGCTATGGAGGGACTTGTTCTTATCTTCAACGTCTTTTCTTAACTCTCTACATTTTTCCTTTATTCCAATAGCCACCTAAACAGGGGAACTCCTTTAAAAGGTGGCAATGCCATCATCAATTAGGACACAAGGCTGTAAAATTCCTTCTGACTCACACCATGGATACAAAGAACTGTTATACTGTACAGAACCTAAGGGGAGTAAATCTAGACCATACCTACCCATTCTTACAAAACACATGCACCTACACACACAAATACACATACACACACTAACAATAATGGATACCCAATAACTTCATAGATGTTAGTCTCAAGAGGAACAGAAGATGAGCTCAAAGGTAATTTCACAGAGATTTATTGGGAGCTGGGAAGGTGGCTTGGTTACTAACCTACATGTTGTGTGAGTATGAGAACCTGGGTTAGTTCCCCAGCACATGTGTGAAAAGGCTATTCACAACAGTGTGTGCTTGTGGTTCTAGCCCTGCGCAGGTAGAAACAGGGGCATCCCTGGAGCTTGGTGGCCAGGTAGCTTAGCCTAATTTATTAGCCCCAGGTTTAATGAAAGGTAGAAATATTCAACTTTGACTTTAAGCTTCCACACACACACAACACATGCATAACTACAGTGCATGTTTATGAATACATGCACACGCATGTACTTACTTCTGGAGAGGCAAGCGAATGGGATTCTGGGTAGAAGAAGGACCAAGTGTTGAGCAAGGGGAATTCCCAAGGAGGCAGCTTCTGCTGTTCTTCTTCAAGACCCACACTTGTCTCAAGAAAAGGGAGGCGCTTAGGAGCCTTCTGGTTGGCTGCTTGTTTAGTTTCTACAGGAGGTTTCCTGACAAATGGTGACTGTTAGCACAGAAACATTCTTTTAAACACAAAAACAGTCAAGGCGAGTGCAATTAGCAAAAAGAGATTTATCATCTCATGCAGGGCTGACTTGTTTCATGGTTTCCCTCTCGTCTCTGAAAACTACTCCAAGATACAAGCTTGAGAGTTTTCTTTTGTATTGTTGTGAAGTTTTTGTCTTGTTTTGTTTTTATTTTTTGATTTTTGGTTGTACCATTTTTTGTTGGTTAACCCCACTTCTGTCCTTTTCTAGAATTCTGCATTGTACATTTCCACCATCTGACAGATCACCCAAACTGGGAAAGTTAGTCTGCTGGAGACTTCAGACAATAGTACTCTACCAGCCAAGAGAGCAGCACTTCTTCTCGTTCTGTATTCACACAGTAGGGTTCTCTCAGCCAGCCCAACAGCAGAGAACACCAACACACAACTCTGAAATGCCACTTTTAATTTCTAAACTAGTCAACAAATAATTATAAACCTGTGAAAAGGGTGCCCCATCTTTATGAATAGAAACATATGGATTCAGCATATTCCCACTAGGAAATTCTTCTTAAAGTAAACCTAAATAGAATATACTTTTCACAAACAGAGTTTATCTACCTACTGATCTATAAAAAATAAGTGAGCCAACACTGTCATGGCCTGATGTGTGTTATGTTTTTGGTTTTGTTTTGTGATGAGTGGAGGAGAACAAGAAGTTGGGTGGATGGAGAGGTGGGGAGGTTCTGGGAGTTGGGAAGGAAAAAAAACCAAAATTATATATTGTATGAAAAAAATAATTTTTAAAAGTAGCAACTGGTTTCCTTATTAATGAAAGCCAAAAGATCTATCTCTAGACAAAATTTCAAAAACTATAGTGAAATTTAGTAAATGTAAACAATTCCACTCATGTGAAGAATTAAGAAGACCTAAGGTAGGATAACTTTGTTACAAGGGTGTGTATGTGTGTATGTATTTATAGTAGTAGTAGTATTTCTGTGGCTATCTTGAAGATGACCAGTGCACTGTAAGAAAGAGAAATTAGCAAAAATTTCCTGACAGATATAATCTGTAGTCTTATCTAAGCTTAAGGAAACGGGATTAATGGCATTAGGTCTATGATATCAGGAACCTAACATACTCCAGAAAGAGTACTCTGAAGACCTAGAGATTCTCTACTTTTAGCTGTGATACCCTAGCTTATAGCTCCCACATAGAGTCAACATATTTATAAAAGAAAAAAAGTAATCTTTTTAAAGAGTGAGAGATAAGAAGTAGCCAGGAGATGACTCAAGGTTACTCACATAGACAGAAGTGAATAAAGACACTCGCTACCTCATCAGCGTATGTGGGCTGATGTGCTCAGAGGCAAATTTGTCAAAGGATGAGGCTGAGATTGTTTGCAATATTTTGTACTCAGTGTCCAACAATCAGCCAGGAAATGTCAGAGATATGAGGATGTAGGACCAGGAACCCAAAAGGAAGAAGTCGTTATTAGAATCAAACCCCCAATGATACACAAATTGTCTTCTGTGGCCTCCAGAACAACTAACACACAGATGTTAGTGAAGCAGGAAGAAGAGGAGAGAGGTGACATCTTCGAGGAGCATTTTGATAACATTCATATAAAATACAGAACTGGAAAATTGGAACAGGACATTAGCAGTTCAGTCAGTGGTCTCAGAGAACACTGGACAAAGAATAAAGGACAATGAACAAAACTGCTGCCAGACCACAGAGAATGCAGCTTAAATCTCAGAAGGAAAAGAAATGGGGGTGAAGTTTTCCTTAGAAAACTTCTTGAAGCAAAAATCTCTAAACTGAAGTCATCAAGTCACAGATTCAAGGAATATAATGATATCCCAGTAATTAGGACTAAAACAAAGAAATTATACCTTCATAGAATTGCTAAAAGTGAGCTAGCTAGAGTATACACCCTCACCTTCAAAGTTGGGAGTAGAACTCACTGATGACTTCTAAACAGAAGAGATAAAATTGCTTCAGTATCAATCTGTGAGGCTGCTGAAAGACACGTGCACCAAAGCTGGTCATCTAGATGGTATCATTGAAAAGAGGCAGAACATCTGCAAGTGGGAGCGAGGGAGAGGTCTTTAGGAAGAGACGGTTCCGTGGCTTTCAGCACAATAACAATCCCACAGAGGTTAAGTGTCTATAAATTAAAGTGCACAAAAAGAACACCCATGTGAAACATTCTCAGTAAAAATTATCCAAATACGAGTTTATCCTCTTACACATTGTCAATAGGAGTAGCCACTAAAGCAATGTAAGAGCATCAGCAGCTAACAATTAATAATGGAAATACGCACTAATAAAAATGTGGGTTCATCACAAAGCTCAAAACTATAGAAATAGTAAGAAATTTAAATTAATTTCTTTCGAGAACTGATGAGAAAGGACTATAAACTGTGAGTTAAGATATGAAGAAATTGTACAAACTTTACCCGATGAATTTATATCAAACATCGAACTCTTTTTTGACCTCTGGGTTCTTCAATTCAGTGGAGAAAGCTGTCTCAGTGAATGAGGTGGAAAGTAGCTCAGATAGACACCCTAAGGCAAGTCTGGGCCTCCACATACTCTTGTACATGTGTCTGTACACACACGTGCAAACACCTACACAACGTGTATCCACAACACCTGCATACACATCTACAGAAGCTCTGCAGAACTTGTTCTTTGAGATCAGAAATTGTGAATAAGAATTCCTGGGAAGAAGCTTCGTTGGCAGAGATTGATTGACTAATTAGAGCCTCATTATATTGAAGAGCATGGGATGCTACAGATCCAGAGACTAGTCACTTTATAGGCTCTTTATCATGGGTGAGCTGTAGTACTCCAGAACAGCCATTTCTTGCCCACCTCTGTGTCAGAACCAACATTTTCTGATTAATAAATACAAACCTTTTAGAACCTATTAACTTTGCAGACCCCTATCTTCTACTAACCAAAAAGCTAAGATTGACATCAGATAATATCTTGAACCTATAGCAGAACTTTCCCCAACTTGTAAACCACCTCTCTGATGCAGCCACTAATTTTAAACTTGCCTTGACTATGACTTTCATTCTTCTCTAAAACTGGATGTCATTTTGCTAGGTTCTCTTACTAATTAAGTGAGCCTAACAAAATTAAATATAAATTTAGTATGTAAAACCACATAGCTTTACTATTCAACAGTAATCAAATGAGAAAGAGAAATACTAAAATGTCACCAAAACATCACCAAAAGTCTATTTTCAAGTATGTAAGAAGTCAAATAGACAATAGGAAATGTCATTATTCCTATAAAATTAGAAATCATTATTGAGAGAAACAGAAAAATATCTAAATGATAAATATATAGCTATGCCATGGCTATGGAGTAAACTGTTGGATACTACATACTACATATTGCACAGATATTTCTGACCATACCCAGGTCAAACCCAAGGTCTTTGGATGCTAGTCTAGCGCTCTGATTGGAGAGTTACAGGAGCAGGACTTACTTAGTGTGTATCTACTCTTCCAGGCTTTGTTACACAATCAATAGAGTTTCCATTTAATATTCCAGTAGATGTGTGTGTGTGTGTGTGCACACGCGAGTGTGTATGCATGCATGTGAGTGTGTATGTGGATGTGTGAGAGGTGTGCCTACATAGATAGATAGATAGATAGATAGATAGATAGATAGATAGATAGATAGATAGATAGGTAGGTAGGTAGGTAGGTAGGTAGGTAGGTAGGTAGGTAGATAGATAGATAGATAGATAGATAGATAGATAGATAGATAGATAGATAGGTGATTCTCATGTTAACATTCAAGACAGTCTTGAAAAATACATTCATGTTTCCAGACATATGAAACATTATAAAGGTGCTATAACTAAACAATGTGATATTGGCATAAGAATAGACTTGGACCATACCCATCAGCCTTGAAGAATGTATACCATGTTGTTATTAGTACAAAATATACCATTAACCACTACCCCTCACCATATATAACACATATTTCACAGAGATAAGAGGTCTTTAAGTGAACAGTTAAACATTAATTGTTTAGAAATTTTTGTATAAAAATAATTATATGTAGGCTATACCTTTAAAATATGTATTTTATGAGTGTTTAGCCTACATGTAAGTCTATGCACCACAGGTATGCTTATGAAGATGAGAAGAATGCATTAGATCTTGAACTAGAGTTACAGGTGGGTGCTAAGGATTGAACCCTGAAGAGCACCCAATGCTCTAACTACTGAACTAGCTCTCCAGCTTCTGGGATACAAAACTATCCAAAATCATATCAACCATAATGGAAAAAGATTGTGAACTGTGATACATTTGTCTACTTGGTATAGGCTGGGCCTATACTTATGCTATTGAAATACCATTGGGATTAAATGATTATAACATCCAATGATATGGGTGACACTCACAAACGTAATACAGCACATTAGTTGTGCATAACTGTAATCAAAATTCCTGAGAGAAAAAAAAATTAAAGGAGAGAAGATTTACTTAGGCTCATTTTTCAGATGGCTGAGCTCATTGTTGCTAGGTCCCATGGGCTTGGGTAGAAGACTGTGGTGGCCAAAGCGTGTGTAAGTCAGGGCTGTAAGACATATCCTAATGACCTAGTGACCTACTTCTTCCAGCTAGGCTCCATCTGTGAAAGTTTCCACAGACTTCCAAAAAGAGCACAATAGGCTGGGGAGCAAGCAGTCTATACAGGAGCCTGTGGGGGACATTCATCTTCCAAACACATCCCCCAAATATCAGATGCACAAATGCACCAGGCCAAAGGAATCAATGATGATTCCTGGACTACGTGTGGGTCCTGCTTGAGGAGAAAATGGCCCAATGGCAGAAAAGAAAGCCAATAGAGAGAACAGGGCTCAACTGTGTGGGAAACCAGGTCCCATGGATGTGCTGAGCACATCTAATGCTTTTAGCTTCAGCCCTAAGCTGTTCATTTCAGGGAACTGTTCCTCTCTGCTGAGTGTCTGTCATTTGCACAAGTCTTGGAAGCTACCTCCTGTAAAACCTGAACCCTGGAAAGATCATTTCCTCCATTTAAAACAGAGGAAACACAAGCAGGCATTGTTCTATTTATTTTTTCAATCTAGCTGTGTCAGAGTTTAGACTTCATTGGCCTTAGTCCCCTTATCTAGGAAAGCGGAAGTCTGGATTTGTGAGAAGTCTAGATTCCGAATTTTAACAGAAAATTAGACTGTCTTGTGTAGGAATCTTTAAGCAAGTCCCAGCACATCTCAAAAACTATTTTTTTTCTAGGGGCTTTCAGATGGTACAGAATACTTATATGTGTGAGTATTCAAAACTCCATTTCATCTGAATGCAATAATTGTGTCATCGGTGATGGCTTCATCTCTTACCTTCTATGTAGGGTTCATTTTGGCCCCTAAAACAATGGCCTTGAAATCCTTACCCTCAACACCTGTGAATACCGCATTATTTGGGAAAAGAACCAACATGACACTGTAAGGTGGGCTCCAAGTCAACAAGACTGAAGGCTATGAATAGACCGTATGAGAAGAGGAAGAAGCAGGGCGGGTGATGAGGTACCTTCTTCATCATCCTGGCTATTCCTTAGTGTGAGAAAGTGAGATACAAAGTACGGACGGAGAGACATGAACATGGAAAAAAAGAAGAGACACCACAGTTATTGACACCCTGGCAAGCAGCGAGGGCTCAGAAGATCCGCAGCCAGCCCTGGCATGCATTAGCCATGCATCCAGTTTAAAAGCTTGTAATCACTAAGTGTACCTTGAAAGTGTCCCATCAGAAGACCAAATGAAGGATTGTTAGTGTTTTAAGTTTTTCATTGGTGGAGGCAGGGGAAGAAAGAGAGCAGGAGCCCTGGTGTGGATAGAATGATTTTACAAAGAGAATTTGGAGAGTTAAACACTGCCAGCAGTCCTACTGAAGATTACGCACGGCACGTCCTTTCTGTAGAGAAGAGAAGAGCAGCCAGGGTGACTCCTGCTCTATGATTCACCAGTGGTGCTAAGTCTAAAGAAAGAAAACTTCAGCTCCACTCAAAACCTGTTTCTTGACTTTCTGTTGAGTCTAAAACACTGTGCTAAGGGTCAGATAGTAAACAAAAAACAAATAGAGCCCTGTCCTTAGGAAGATGCTTCCCACTTAAAGAGAGCAGGAATCATGTTTTTAACTCAGTATATGAGGCAGAGGGAGACGCTCACTAGACGAAGCTGCAAATAGTTGTCCTTGCTTAGGTTGAGTGTGCTCCATGACTCAGCCATCTTTACTACTTTCAAGGTCATTCTACAAGTAAGACCATAGCTTAAGTTACCTGCCCAGATGGCATAGCAAGAAGACAGTCATTGACATGAATACCCATAGTCGCCAGAGTTTACACTTACAGAACATGACTCGGTCTGGTAGGAGGCTGTGTTGGTTCATTTTCTATCAATCTGACACCAGCTAAAATCATTTGGGAAAAGGGAACCCCAATTATAAACAATGCCTCCATCAGATTGGCTTGTAAGTAAGTCTGTGGGGAGCATTTTCTTAATTAATGACTGATGTGGGAGGGCAGAGCCTACTTCGGATGGTGCCAGTCCTGGGAACGGGGTCTTGAGTTACATGATAAGGTAAGCTGAGCCAACCAGAGCAAACCAGTAAGCAATAGTCCTGCATGAACTCTATCCCTGCCTTGAATTCTTGCTCTGATTTCCCTTCATGATGAATTATAAGATGAAAACAACTCCCTTTCCCCCCCAAGTCGCTTCTGGTTATGGTGATTATCCCAGCAATAGGAAGTAAACCTGAACATAAGGGTGAATGGAGTTAAGATTAATTTCAAAAGACAAGAGTACACTTTGAGAGATGCTGTAGACAAAGATGAGCATCGAGAACCACTTAAACCATGCATGAGAGAGGGTAGAAATACCTAAAGTACCCACATAGTGCTAGAATGTGGAGTCTGCCTTGGATAACAATTGATCAATTGCCAAAGTTCCTTCTACCTACCAGTCTGTGACTATAAGAGGCCCAAAGTACAAAAGCCACCAACCCTTGGGGAGCCTAGTAGGTCACTTGTGAGAAAGAAAAGGGGCTGGGAACAGTGTGGATTCTGAGCTGGCAACAACTGTATGTGGTAACTTATAGAATTTAAAGAGCCAACCACCAGCTCTGTCCATCGGCTTCATATTGTTAAGGTCTGAAAGTCACCAACTTCTTCCAGATTAATCTTTTCAGGTAAATATTGCGTCAGAAAACCTGAGCCGTGGAGAACATGCTGGCTGTGTGACATGGGCAAAGGCATTGCCACCTGACTTAGCAGCCAGTGTTGTGACAAAGTCCTTCACTATGGACATCCTGGAGATAAATAACTAGAAAGGAGGAAACAGAAAACCAGAAATGTGATTCCCCTTTGGCGCCATTTAGTCTAAGACTGGCTCTGGATAGAGGAAGAGAAGAGAACTGTGAGTTCCCTAGTTTTCCTACTGGGTTGAGGCCCAGTGCCACCACAGGGTCGACATTAGCTCCAATTCTTTATTTAGAAAAACGAAAACTCCATGAACATTCTGGCACTCTGAGGCACGAGCTGGCTCCTCCAGACTGAGGCCTCTGTTATTTAGGGACTCCACAAAACAGAAAAAATGTGTATTACCAAATAACTATTTAGAGAAAATATTGAAAAAATATTGAGAGGGAACTGTTTGTTTTAATATGGTCTGTTTACAATGCATTATTGCTGGGCTGCAGAGTGTGTGCTAACGGAACAAAAATGCATTTGCATTCTTTCGGGGTCAAAATAGCCATGTTCAGACAGCACACAACACTCTCTCTTGCGGTTATTTTTCTCCTCTCTCTATTTTTTTCCTGGCATTTGATGGATTCTAGAAGTTCATCGAATCCAACCTTTGGCTAAACTGCCAATATTGCTGTGGAAAAAAATTCTCCTCCCAACTGTTGTAAAGCATTTGTTTCTCTACAACAATATCTCCTGATGTTAATGTTTGGGGAAAACACCCAGGGGGATTGTGAAATGGACATCCATTCCCATCCCTTGGTCTTCTCGGGGGCTATAGAACGAGATGCCACAACTTTTCCTGGCTAAACATCCTCGTTCTGCCATGACGTTTTCACCCATAGAGCAAAAGTAGAGTAGCCGAGCCATAGCTACACAAGCACAAAGCAGAAATGACAGTGAGAGCGCTGCCTGGGAATGCTGGGCTTTACAGTGGGTAAAATCCAGCCGATGTGACCCTGCCCTGCCTCCTGAGCTCTAGAACTGGAAACACCATTAGAGCCCTACACACATCAATGGTCCAGTCTCTGGGCTTTAACTCCTCTCTCAAAAGAAAAACATCTCCTTTGTTCCAAATGTAAAACCAAGACTGGGTCAACCCTTGCTCGCCCCTGTGATAACAACCCAGGCAACAGTGAACGTAGATAGTGATTCGGACATCCACAGAGAGACCGGGAAATTCTGATTTCATTGTCTGCATCCTGACATCAACCAGAAGCCAATCATATTACTGATGTTGGAGATTAATTACCTTTTCTATTCAAGACTGTGAGCTTTGTGTTGGTTCTACTTCTATTGCTACAATAAAATGCTATGACCAAGGCAACCTACAGAAGAAGGGGCTTCTCTGGGTTAGGGTCAATGTTGCTAGAGCAACAGCAGCAGGAGACACAGAGTCTGGCAGAGAAGCTGAGGTCTCACATCTTGAGCCACAAGCATGAAATAGAGAGAGGAAACTGAGATAAAGTGAACCTTTAAACTCCTAAAGCCCATCCCTTACTCCAGCCAGGCCACACCTCCTAAATTTCCTGAAACATGATCAGCAGCTGGAAAGCAAGTTTTCAAATGCCTGACACTCTAATAGGCTTGCAGCGTTCCAGACACCACAGATGGGTTTTGTGCCATCTGCAAGAAAGGAATATTGGATAACACACCTGTTTGGTGATCTTTTATAACAGAATTTCCAATGCTCATTAGGGTTCTTATTTAGTGCTGTTCAGGGAGGATATTAATGTAACTGCCATAAATTTCTATTTAGTGACTCAAACTCCTAAGTATGCTCTTTACCTTGTTTCCCCCCTTGGTAAGTAGCCTACCTCAGAAACTTCTATCTAACTCACAAACTAATAAGGACTAACTCCATTGCTGTGTCTAGAATATAGAGTGTGTACTCTGGGTCAGCACTGAAGCAGACACTCCTCTGTGAAACTACATATCAAAAGCAGGGGCTGAAGAGATGGCTCAGGGGGTTCAAAGTTCATGCTGCTCTTGCAGAGGATGTGAATACAATTCCTATTACCCATATTATCCAGCTCACAGCCATCTCTAACTCCGAGAATCTCTTGGCGTCTTAGGGAACCTAAGGGCACTGTACTCATGTAATGTATGTACACCACACACACACACACACACACACACACACACACACACACACACTTACAAAGTATACAAAGTCTCTAAATTCAGTAGCACATTGCACCTCCTCACTAATGTAAAGTTTAAGGGCTATAGTGATTCTCTTATAGAAGATTCAATCTCTTTAGTCAAAAGCAGTAAAACATTATCTTTTTGTTAGTTCCAAGATTACAATAAATTTAAGGTTTTGTAGTTAACACAGAGGCTATTATAAAAACCAGAAACTCTATTCCTAGGAACCTCCTGGCACATTCTGCCATTAAGATGGATACTCACCAGTTGTCTCGTATGAGTAGCTGTCTGGGAATATGTGAGATGCCAGTAATAGCACACTGCATTTTTGTAGAGGCTTAGAAAGTGAGGAATTAAACTGATTCCAGTTTAAATCAATAAATAGATACAGCCCTAGTTCTCAGAAAACACAGCAACTCATAAATGCACAGAAGTATAAACACAATTCTTATCCTGAGGGAAAGCAAGTCTAATAAGAAAAAAAGACCAGACATTAACAAAAACACAGGAACACTATTAGTTTTTTGAATATAGTCCTAGAGCATGGCTGGCCAAATTGATGCCTTCTGATCTATTGGCTGCCACCATTCACTTATTTACTTCCCAGCTCTTACAGGACTCTCAGCACAGCTCACCACCAGTTGTGTGTGTGATGAATGCGGCTGGTTGTCCACCTCCTTCCTCTTTCCTCGGAGTGGCCAGAATCCCAAAACTCATTGGAGAAAATGGAGAACTCCAATCTGACCTCTGGATCATGATTGGCCTAAAGCAACCGTGACAAGACTATTTTCTCAGTAGGATGTCATTGTGAGCCTGTCCTTACAGAAGACTCTGGAGTAGCCACCGTGAGTCTTGATAAATAGAGAAAAGGTAGCAGGACCCTTTGCTTTTACTTCTTCCACATAGGTACAAGTGATGGGGCAGTAATCATGGCAAAAGACTCAAAGAGTTAGAACTTAGCCAACTCTGACCTCATCCAGCAGCCTGACAAATGTCAGCAGTGCAGGTCTTCATATTATGTAAGAATTATTAATCCACTCACTTTGGCCTTTTTATAGGACTTGCATCTGAACTCAATGCTGTAAGACATACTACTCTCATTTTGTACTAATTATCTCTGCCCTAAAACATTGTCCCACAATTTCAAATTTCTTTAAATTGTTGCCAAAACATATACTCTTCTTCAAAGTATAATGAAGACAGCAGAAGAAATGTATTGCCAACCCTAATGGCAATTTTGCAGGGCAGCTCTGAGAGATGTTTTCAACTATGGATCTGTTTTACAAATAAGTGGCTGCACGGAAGAGCCCTGAGTATGACCCTTCATTCAAAGGGAGTCATGCTTTTAGCATTACATCTCATATGCACTACAACCAAAACCAAATGATGGCTAACGCTGTAGTCCAGAAAGCTGTGTGAGAGCACTCTGTACTTAGCATCCTAGCTTTTTTCGGGTGTCGAAAAAAATGCTTATTCTACCTAGACTATATGGAAGGTGGGTAGACTGATGTGGACCTGTTCGCTTTCACTCTGTCTCACTGAGATCCGCCTATATGATCGGTTCCCAAAATAAAACCTTTGCTCTCGGTCTTTCATCGGGAATTTAAAAAGAAGACCATGTCAATGTTTTAATAAATTTTATCAGTTTCACCAAATCTTCCAGTTCATGGTTTTTGTCATTGACAAAATGGAATTATTTTGAAATGGGTATTTTGAAAAATGTGAAGTGAAGAAAATTGAGCAGAGATCAATTCCCAGTCACATCACAGCTGTCACAAAAGAAACTCTCAAATAACAGAACATAAAGAAAACAGAACTCTAACGAAGAATCTGCCCCCTTCAAGTGAACTTCAGAGCATGGAAATCCACATATCAATGCTAAAACAGCCAGAACCCTGCTGAATAGCCATCTGATTTTGGGGTGAAGTCTCTCTGAATACAACACCAAAGAGAACGTTTTAAAAGAAGGTAATAATTAGGGCTGCTTGAAAGACACAGTTGGAACTTCTGTGTCTCACACATAACAGCAAATGATGCTGAATGCAGGAGTAAGGGGCGTCTGTGACAGAAAGTCTGCTTAAAAACAGGCGCAACAGATAATCGATAGACAAAAATGGGCAGGAACAGATGCACAAAGTTCAGCCAGGAAGAAATGCATGCTACCAATAAACATTTACTTAATGTGTGCCAAATGCTGAGCCATAGTAATAAACACCGGCTTCATGGAGCTCACAGGGGTTATTAGGATGTGGAAAATAGTAAACAATAAAAGAAATTAATAGCTGTGGCACAACACCATCACCTGTCTGCTATGACCACAGTAAATCTTGGAGGTGTCAGCAGGAAGGAAGTGAAGTGGGTACACAGCAGCTTCTGTGCGTTCTAAGTGGGTAGAAAGCAGTCACAAAGATACCTGAGCAGAATCCTTAAAATGGGGCAAAGTACATACTGCTCTTTCAGAGGACCCAGTTTAATTTCCCATCATCCACTTAGGGTGGCTCCTAGTTCCCCGTAACTCTAGCTTATACCTCTGGCCTCCATGGGCACCTGCACACATACGTACATACACCCATACACACATATACACACCCATACACACACACACACACACACACACACACACACACATAACAAAAATAAAAATTTTAAAGCCTTAAGATGCCCCATATTCATTTATGGGACAAATCTGATTTCAAAAAAAAAAAAAAAAGATTCTAAAAGAAAACAAAATATAGTCAAAAAAGACATATGCAGTTAAAAACATCACACACTGCTTCATAATAGCATATAAACAACAAACATAAAACTAGAAATATTCAAAGTGGCCAACAAATCTCAAATGATTTGAGTAAATTTAAAGTATTCATAAGCCTAAATGTTTTAAAACCTGTTTTTAAAAACTAAAGACATGAAAGAGGTTATAAACATGGTGTGTGTGTTTGTGTGTTTTATTCTAAGGAAAAGTGCATACTTTTCCTGTGTGTGTGTGTGTGTGTGTGTGTGTGTGTGTGTGTGTGTTTTGTGTGTGTTCCCAAAAACGTGTATACCCTTTTATTGTGTGTTTGTGTATGATGGTGTGTTTCTAAGGAAAAGTAAATACCTTCAATGTGTGTTCATGGTGGTTCCATTGTGGTACAAACCCAGAGCACTGTACCCTCCTGGGCCTTCCCATAGCATGCTAATTGGGCTCTGGGTGCCCAATTATTTGTGCTGACCCTTATGCCCAGAAATTATATGTGTCTTCTGCCAACATTCAGGAAACAGTGAAACATCAAGTCCTAAATGGATGAAGGTTGAGACCTTTCACAGTTATTAATGAGTGTCTCTGTGGACCATAATCTGAAAGCAATGGTTGTCATGTGCACTGAAAAGTTTACCAAACTTTGGGGAAATATAAAAAAGCAAATAATCATATCCATACAAAACAAAAATACGGCTTTTAAAGGTATGCCGCATGACCAGCTTCATCAGGCAGCATTCTTGCTGGCCTCCTTTCCTGGTGTTCATTTTACATATATCTCTACAAGACATGAGAACACCTGCTGAAAATATTACCAAAAGAAGACAGGAAGAATGAGATTAGTCTAGGTTCAGTGACAAGATCTGGGGAAAGACACATTAGCAAGATGGAAAGCAACAAAGAAATGACTCACTAAATTACATTGTTATAATAGAGCAATATATTTAATATTTACATATGCTAAGTGTCATGTAATTAATATGCAATATAATGTAGTGATATGGATATTATTATTAAACAATAATGTCTGTTTGTCAGCAATGCCACCGACATCTATCACTACAACAACTCAGTTACATCATGAAATTATTAACTACTGACATCTATCACATGCATGAGACCATTTTCATAATGAAACTATTAGATTTAATAAAGATATGAGGAGACATCAGAAACACAATTAAAAATAGAGTATGAAGCAAGATTTGGTAAAAGGACATAGGACCCAAAGGCACCATGGTAGAGAAGGGCTCCCATGCCCAGCAAACATGAAAAGACTGAGAAAAGCAAGCAAAATTAGCAGGAGATGACCCATTAAAGTTGGTACCCTCTGAAGATAACTGAAGAACAATTAAAAGGCAAAAAAGCAACAACAACCAAATAGGAAGCTATAACTCAGGAAAACATTCCAGAGATGACTTGACATATAAAAAATGCACCACATCTCAGAGGGGACACACAGCACTGAAATTGCCAAAAGAAGATAGCAAGATATCTAAAAGGGGAAGGCATTAAGCTAGCTATAGACTTCTCTGCAGTTAGAAGACAGCTCAACAATAGCCGAGTGCCTGCATGTGAGGCACGCTCCCTTGCTCTGCCTGCAAAGCATTGCCTACTCTTCTGAGTTCCTCCTCTTTCTATATCCTTCAAAAGAGAAAAAGAAAAAGATACACGATGGTCTGAAGTCAGATAAACTGGGTGCTTATGAAAGACAAAGATTTGAATTGGGTTAAAGAGAACTGGGTCAAAGAGAACTGGGTCAAAGAGAAGCAGTCATACTGTGCTGTACACAAGGGTCAGGCCTTGATGGATTATCTCATGAGGTTTGCCTCTGGGCATCCCTGGGAGAGATGCTCTAGACTGGGTTAATAGGCATTCAAAGATTCAGCTTGACACGGGCCGCAGGCTGAATAGAAAGAAGAAATTGAGCTGAGCACGAGTGTTCATTTCTCTCTGCTTCCCGAGTGGGGATGGATGCAGTGTGACCAGCTGCCTCACTTCTGCATGGATAACTTCCCCACCTTGATAGACTGCACCCTCAAGTATGAGCCTACGAAAAATACAAACACACACACAAAACAAACCTTCCTTCCTCAAGTTGCCTTTGCCTTACTCTTTCAGCACAGTGGCAGGAAACATGACAAATACAGCCTGTCCCCACATACTGTCAATCACACCGGATGGAGAAACACTAGGACTTTATTGGAGAAACAGGTGTTAGGATGTGTGCAGTCACTATCAAGTTTAATTCTGACACAGATTCACTTAGCTGAGCACCTAAGCAGGAGCAAGAAAAGCCTATGTATGTAACTTGGGAAGAAGAAATGTTGCTGTTGTTGATGATAGCATCAGGGCAAGCCTAAATACGCAAGGAATTTACTTGAAAACTGTTGTTAACACTAGGAAAATTTAGCAATGGTTTAAAAAGAACATGCAAATATTGTGTCTTCTATATTAAAAGCTGGGAGAAATTAGAAAATGCAATCAGGGAAATAGCTTCACTCAGCACCAGCAAACTGAAGGAGAAGGTTATTCTCACCTGAGAATAACCATGGCAAAGGTTTGCTAGAGCATCATGAGAATATAATATAAGCTCAATGGAGTCATCCAACTTGACCAGAAAGAGTCCATTTTTCTCCATTTTAATAAATTTTATGCACAAAAGAGAGAAATTGAACAAAGCTTTGTAAATCCGCAAAGATATGAAAGATTGAAAGAAACTAGGGAAAAACAACACACAATTGCAGAGAATCTGTCTATCTGTGGCTTTGGTGGTATGAGGATACATGGTTACAGCCTGCTCTGCCAGGCAGCTTCATGCCAGACACAGCCCACGCGCTGGGCTCTTCATGTGCAGCCCCGGGATGAAAGAGCCATATGGACTCCAACACCCATCAGAGCATGGCTGAAAGCCAAAATTAGCGACAGAATTGTCCCCAGAAGACATTGGGGATTTCTATTCCACCCCCTCAAGATTCTAGAGAAACAAGTGAAGTGCCCCACGATTATCCAGACTACAAGAGGAGACCGGAGTTCTTGCCGGAGCTGACCTCAAGCCACAGGAATTGGCCACCAATGGAGAATGGCTCAACAGCTCCCTGATGCAGCTCCAGAGAGAGGGTAAGGACACTAGAGTTTGGAAACACAACTCTTCAGAAGTACTGAAAATAGACAGGGAGAAGACAGGACTTAGTGCATTGAGATCAGAGTAATAGACCCTATGACACAGAGAATGTGGACCAGAGACAGCAGAAGAACCACAAGGGGGTTGGAAGGTGAGAAATGTTCAAACAACCCTCCAAAACACACACACACACACACACACAGAGAGAGAGAGAGAGAGAGAGACAGAGACAGAGACAGAGACAGAGAGACAGAGAGACAGACAGAGACAGAGACAGAGACAGAGACAGAGACAGAGAGACAGAGAGATGCACACTAGTTGTAGCATGGAGAAGCTCTACAGACTACAGGAAGATTGTGGTGGAACTTGATGCAGTATCTTGACAGACAGAATTAGGGGTCCTAATTCTCCCATCTCCAAACCTTATAAGGGACATGAGCTGAGAGTACAATATCTTCCCCTGAAGCTAACACTGGGGCTCTGTCAAACCATTATAGTTGTCACTGATGTTGGCTTACTCAGTGAACATAAACCTACGGGAAGACAAGGCACCAGGAGGAGTCACATAAAATAAAGGAAAACAAAGCTGGTAGGAAAGAGAGAAAAGCTATGGAGTGGGTAAATATACCCCAGCAGATGAACACAACACAGAAACACACACACACACACAAGAAAATGACAGCCCTCCCTTCATCTGACAGCTTCACGGCAAGCAGACAGATGCGAAAGCAGAAATGCCAGAAAAATACTCCAGAGTTTCAGAGTCCTATTTTTAACAAGTTTCAAGGACCAGATAGACAACTCAAATAAACAGATAGGGGATTTAATTTAAGACCTGGAAACAAAACCCATGAGCTCAGTTCAAGACGTAGGCAGGAACAATACAAAAATGGGTGAAAGGTTCATTAACATAGAGGATATGTTTTAGGATACGAGGGAAAATTCGACAAGAAAGTAGAAACACTAAAAAAGATGTAAACGGAAACTCGGCAAGTAAGAGAATCAATCAAATAAATACCGGGAAGCATCAGCAACAGTCAAGAGCAAATACAAACATGAAAGTTGTCGGGAATAGAGAAAAAGGTCCAGAAGGCAGTACATAGACATGCTATAAAGAAAATTATCAGTAAGCATAGCTAAAATGTCCAAGAAGTCTGTTATGCACTTGAGAGATGAAATCTGCGAATCCATGAGGACAAAGAAGGAGCTGGAATTCAAATCAAATCTAGGGGAGCAATGGAGAGATGGCTACGTGGGTAAAGTGCATGCAGCGTAAGGGTGAAGACCTGAAATGTATAACTGGGGGGTGGGGGTGGGGGTTCCCTGTTGTGCAGCAACTTTTTCAACTTGATATATCCCTTCCTGGAGGGAATGGGGCTCAGAAAGGTGAGAAAACCCCACAAAACCAGGAAAACAGAAGCTAACAGGATTCAAAAGACCCCTCCCTATGTTTCTGGAAACAGCAAGGAGTTGCTGGGGAGAAGAGGCTCCGACCTACCAAGAGCCTTGCAAAAGCCTCTGCCAGTTTCCAGCAGTCTGTCTCGAGGAAGGTGTGTGTCACCAGCCATGTTGGGGTGAACTCTTTAGTGATTCAGTTGTCCCTGTCTCCTATGTCTGTAAGTAACCTCTTACCCACATTATTGTAGGGAACCCTTCATGTGTGATTTGACTCCCTCCACAGGAGGAAATCACTTTGGTCAGTTATCAGTGCCTTCTCTCAGATGTGTAGATGTTTCTTCACATGTCCTTAGGAAGCCTCATATAATGTGTGTCTATATAATCCTAGAACTCTTATAGTAAGATGGAAAGAGAAGGCTGGAGGATTTATCAGCTCTCAGGCCAGTTAGCATGGCATACACAGTAGAGAACGAGAGACCCTGTCAAACAATGAAAGATAAAGACCAACATGGGTTGGTCCTCTGACCACACACACACACACACACACACACACACACACACACACACACACTGTCAAATGGCTTAGGCAAACTATTCAATAAAACAATAGCCAAGAGTTATTCAAACCTAAAGAAAGAAACAGGCATCTAAAGTTGGAAGGCATTTAAAGCCCCAAATGGATATGGCCAGGGAAAAACTTACCCATGGCATACCATAATCACCATATCAGAAGTTCAAAGCTGCCAAGAACCAGACTCAGATTGAAGAGGGGTTCTAGAGAAGGGATGTTTGAGATCAGAGAAACAAACCATGGATCCAAGCTGGCAGCCTATGTTCTGCTCGAGATGACTCTCTAGACAGCTCTCTGTAGATAGCTCTTGGCTCTGTAGTCTGATCGAGACAGCTTTTCAGACTGGTCTCTCTTTGTGTTCTGCTCTGTTCTAGACAGCTTTTTATTGCTATTTTGCTAGCTTTCTGCTGCAGACAGCTCTCTCTGGCTGAGACGGCTCTCTCTGCTAGTAAAAGTTCTAAAGGCTCTCTGGATAGCTCAAGGGTTTTCTGACTAAAGTCAGAAAAGCTGCGATAAAAAAAAAAAAAAAAAATTCTCGGATCTTCCAGCCAAATCAGAAATCCTGATGGAAAAAATTTGAAAAGTAATTCTTGGGTTTTCCAGTTAAAATCGAGAAAGCAGAAAAAAAAAATCAAGAAGACCTGTGTTGGCTTTTCAGACAGCCTTCTCTGGATAACTGCTATCCAGATAGAATGTTAAAGAACACTCAAAAATAAAATAAAATAAAATAAAATAAAACTGTGTCAGCTCTGCTCTTGGGAGGTTAGAAATCCTGTTAGAAAAAATTCTAAAGGAGCTATGAGAAATTCTAAACAAGCTTTGTTCACTCTCCATGGGTTTTCTCACCAAAATCAGAAATCCTGTTAGAAGAAAATTCTTGAAGAGCTGTGTTTCCTCTCCAGAGATCTCCAGATAATTGTAAAACAAAATAAGAAATTAACAGCAAAAAACACACAAATACTAGGAAACTAAGCAATACATCTTAGACAATCAGTAGATCTTTAAAGATGTTTAGAGGGGTTCATAGAACCAAATCTAAATGAAAGCACACCCTAAAAAAATTACTGTGATAAATCCATTGTAGTCATAAGAAGGCCACATGTTCTTACACTAAACAATCTAATTTCTTTTTAACTACTGAAGGATGCATCTCAAAGCCCTCAGAAAAGCAAGAAGCCAATCCCAAATGCAGCAGATGGCCAGAGACAATAAGCCTTAGGGCAGACATTAATAACAGAGGCAAAAATGCATAAAATTAATCACAGTGTTGGTTCTTTGAAAAAACTAAGAATGATGAGCTCTTAGCCAAAAGAAAAAGGAAAAAAAACTAAATTCATAAAATTTGAAATGAAAGGGGCATAGTTACAACATATTCTCATGATATCCAGATCATCAGAGAACAGTTGAAAAACTGCAATCCAACAAGCTGGAAAAATCTAGAAATAATGACTCAATTTCTAAATGCATGTTACCTAATGAATATTAGGTAAAAAGAAGGCAACCTAATCATTCAGACCCATAACAAACAAAGAGACGAAAGCTGCAATTGTTCCTCCACAAAGAAAAACCCAGGCTTAGATTTGATTTTAAATTTGAAAACAGATATCACATGATCATCTTGACAGACACAGAAAAGGAATTTTATGTAGCTCAACAGAACGTAATGGTTAGCATCCTAAAGAAAACAAGAATACACATAACATATCTCAACATAGTAAAGGCTAGATATGACAAATGTATATTAAAAAGTATACTGAACAGAAAAAAAATGAGACCATTTCTGCAAAAATCCCATATTAGTCCAGGATGCTCCCTATGTCTACCCTTATTCTATATAATAATCAAAGTCTCAGCGAGGGCAATAAATAAGAAAATATATAAAGGGGATAAAAGTTTTAAAGGAAGGAGCTAGGCTATCCCTGTTTGCATATGACATGACTTTGTACTTAACTACCCCACAGGATCTATTAGAAAACCTTTTAATCTAAGAAACACTGTCATGTACTTGCAGAACACAAAATGAGCAAATGAAAGTTACTAGTCTTTATGTACATCAACTGACAATCTTACAGAGAAAGAGATGGAGAAAAAATATACCATACAAAATATCTTAGAAAAATCTAGAAATAAATCTAATCAAAGAGATCAAAGATCTCTATAAAGACAACTTCAAGACACTGAAAAGGAAATTAAAGAAATTACTAGATGATAGAATTACCTTCCACCCTGCTGGATTGACAGAATTATTAAAAAAATAACAATATACAGATTCAATACATTCTCCATAAAAATTCCAAAGATATTCTTCACAAAACTACACAAGCATCCTAGAACTCATGTGGAAACACAAAGCCGTAGATAACCAAAGTAATTCTAAACAGAAATAATGCAGCTAGAGACATCCCATTGCCTGCTTCATACTATTCTACAGAGTCATAGTGACAAAAAAGTGTGGTGCTTACACAAAAGCAGACATGGAGACCAATGGACAATAATACAAGACCCAGAGGTAAACTCACACTTCTACGGACTTTTTTTTTACAAAGGTGTCAAATATATATACTGGGGATTTGGGAGGGAACCAACTTATTCAACAAATGGTCCTACTTGCAGAAATCTGAAATCAAGACCATATATGTCACCCTTACAAAAAGAATCAGTTGAAACTGGGTCAAATACCTTAATTGAAAATTGAAACACATTGATAACTGGGTAATTTCAATACCCTACTCTCATCAGTAGACAAGTTACTCAGGAAAAAAAAACTATACAGAATAACTTGAGTTAAACAACATTGTAAACCAAATAAACCTAACAACATCTACAGGACAATATACCCAAACACTAGAGGATATACATTTTTCTCAGCAGGCCATGTGACTTTCTCCAAAACAGAAGATATATTAAGACACAAAGTCTCAACAAATGCAAAATTGAAATCATACCATGAATTCTATCTGACCATCATGGATTAGAGTTGGGTATCAAGAAAGAAATTTGACAAGTTATCAGAATTTAATGAAAGTGAAAGCAGCATGCTAAAAGCTCTGGTGATACTGATAGAAACGTTGGTAGCGGTGTGTGCCTGTATCACAATCTTTGAAATCTTGTATTAATAACTTAATGATGCACATGAAGGCCTTTGGAAAAGCCTCACATGAAAAGTAGACATTACAGTCTCTGATTTTGTGTTTCTCTGATTTTGTGTTTTTCTGAACATGCATGTTTCTTGTGCTTTTTTAAAATTTTTATTCTGGTTAGTTTGGGGTTTTTTTATTTGTTGTCTAAAGTTTTAAACACAGACAGAAAAAAATAAAAAAGGTTACCTCTATTAGAGTCATTGACCAATAAAGTCCCATGAATCTCTAAAAGTTACGAGCTATTGCTTTTAGATGTCTTCCAGAACTTGAACCTAAGACCCTATTGCTGACATCATAACATTTTTTTCTTCATAGAACACAGAAAAATCAAGCTGCCATTAACATAGATAGCTTTCATAGTGCTGGAAGGTGCTTTTCATGCTACCAAAGAAGAAAAGTTGTGATCACACTGCTAAGAAGACAAAATGGCAGTCAACAGATTGGGTAAAGATCTTTACTAGTTTTACATCTGATAGAGGGCTAGTATCCAATATATACAAAGAACTCACAAAGCTAGACTCTAGAGGATCAAATAATTCTATTAAAAATGGGGTACAGAGCTAAACAAGGAATTCTCAGCTTGGAATATTGAATGGCTGAGAAGCACCTAAAGAAATGCTCAACATCCCTAGTCATCAGGGAAATGAAAATCAAAACAACCTGAGATTCCACCTCACACTAGTCAGAATGATTAAGATTTTGAACTCAGGTAACATCAGATGTTGGTGAGGATGTGGAGAAAGAAGAACATTCCTCCACTGTATGTGGGCTTGTAAGCTGGTACAACCACTCTGGAAATCAGTCTGGCATTTCCTCAGAAAATTGGACATGGTACCACCTGAAAATCCAGCTATTCTACTCTTGGGTATATACCAAGATGTTCTAACACATAACAAGGACACGTGTTCCACCATGTTTATAGCAGCCTTGTTTATAATAGCCACAAGCTGGAAAGAACCCAGATGTTCTTCAACAGAGGAATGCATAAGAAAGTGTGGTACATTTACAAAATGAAGTACTACTCAGTTAATAGAAACAATGACTTCATGAAATTCGTAGGCAAATGGTTGGAACTAGAGACTATCATCCTCAGTGAGGTAACCCAGTCACAAAAGAACACACATGGTATGCTCTCACTGATAAGCAGATACTAAACCCAGAAAGCTCCAAATACCTAAGAAACAATTCACAGACCTTATGAAGCTCAAAAAAAAAGGAAGGCCAAAATGGGGATGCCTCAGTCCTTTTTAGAAGGGAGAACAAAATAATCACAGGAGGAAATACAAGGTCAAATAGAGAAACAGAAACTGCCTACCTTTGGATCCACTACATATGCAGTCACCAAATTCAAGTACTATAGCTGATCCAAAGAAGTACTTATTGGCAGAAACCAGACAGAGATGCTTCCTCAGGGACTATGCTAGAGTCATATAGATACAGGTGAGCATGCTTGCAGCTACCCATCTGACTGAACTCAGGGATCCCAATGAGGGTGCTAAACAAAGGACCTAAAAAGCTGAAAAGGGTTGCAACCTCATGGGAAGAACAACATTATCAACCAACCAAACCCTCCAACACTCCCATGGACTAAAATACCAACCTTTGTGCACACATTGAGAGACCTATTGATCCAGTTACATATGTAGATGAAGATAGCAGTGTCTGACATCAATGTGAGAAGAGGCTTTTGGCCCAGGGAAGGCATGTTTTCTCAATGTAGGGGAATGCCAAGGCAATGGGGTGGAGAGGGTGATTAGAAGGGAGTTCACCTTTGTGAAGGCAAATGGAGGGGGAGAAGGGAGGGCAGCAGAGAGTGGGAAAGGAATAACATTGAAAATGTAAACTTAGAGTATCTAATAAAAAATTATAAAGAAAAAAAGTTGTCATCAATGTTACCCAACTGTGAACCTTGCAGGCAATAATGAAGGACACAGGCATCATGTGTACAACGGTGCAACAGACGCACAAACATCATGCAAGTTACCAACTACTTTCTGCTCAGATTTAATGTCTACTCCACAAGATGGAGCAGATATATCTGGCCTAGTTATGGAGACAAGTCATAGGCCATGGGGAGAACCTATTACTATTACTCTGCTCATGGGACATAGTATTTGGTCAATTCCTCCCGGCTTCTCTTTAATTCTACAGACAAGTGCATCTCTCAGGCCTCACCAGAGAATCACCATCTGCCTAACAAAGAGAACCACAGCTAGTCCAGGTGCGGAGAATAAGTGGCTGTGGCCGTAAATGGGACATTTTTGTCATACTCCACTCTTCAAAGGCTCAGGGGGCATTGCAGAAGAGAAGATGGAAAAACTGTAAGAGCCAAAGGCAGTAGATAAGGACACAGGAATGATAAAGATACAAGGACACAATAGTAGCTATTGAGAGAGAATAAGTTCACTGTGTGTGTCTATGTATGTCTGTCTATGAGTATGTATATGTGTTTGTGTGCGTGTGATGTATATGTATGTGTGTATTTAATATGTATATATTTGTGCACTCTCTATATGTATGCACATGTGTATACATGTGTGTGTTTGTGTGTATTTAAAAATAGAGTCACTCATTTTAAACTCAATTACCCCAACCACTCCATTCCCAGCCTGCCCAAAAGATAGATTTCTCAACAGCTTCATTGTGAAATAGAATTCTATGGAAAGGTGCTCATAGTTATTTAATGTTTGAAAATAAAACTTTGAAAAAAGATATATGCAGGCCTGGGGGTTGCATGGTGCCTGAGGCATCACTCTGTGAGTTAATAACCCCAAGGAACTTTAAAGGATATTTTAAAACATTGTCCTAAGAGTCCTGGAGACATCTGTGATGGAGACTAAATGTGCTGGATACTTAGAAAGCAAACTCCATGGCTTGCTGTCTACTGAAGACAAGGCAGCTACAATAGCTGGTTCAGAAAGATAAGGATATAATGCACAGAAAAATTCAAAACCTGAATATTCTGGAAAGAAATAGAACAGACAACAGTAAAGCCACTAAGTTAAGAATCTCAGAAAAGCCATACTCCGGTGTGTAATAGAATCACAAAGTTAGGTTCTTGGAGTTCACCTGAGTAAGTGCCCAGTCTGTGGCTAGGTTCCTCTATTTTTCAGGCAATGTACTTACTCATTTTTAAAGGTGTTTGAAGATGTAAATAATCTCAAATAGTTTAACATATACAATGTTCTCCTAGGATAAAGAGTCTATAGGTCCAAATCTGTGCAAAAATTCCCCTTAGACAGTATGCCCTTCTTTAATGTCTTCAGTGAGCTAGAGGGAAGAATGACGGGGCTCAGAGACAAGAAGTAGAGGCTCACATTTGTCTAGTGGTCTCTGAGGCTGTCCACTTGGCTAGTGCATCATGGAGAAAAATTAAATTATAATTTAATATTGGGCAGTATGCATAAATATCATCTATGAACTGCAGCATCCTTTGCTCATGCATACTGCCAACCAACCCTGAGCACTGCTGTATGCCCACTGTGGTGGCTCTGAAGACTGGGTGTTTGCTTCCTGGGAAAACTCCTTTACATGTTCATTTGGGGGCCTTCCCTCGTTCACACACATCTCTTTTTTCTCATGGGACAAGCCTTGTGAAAAGCAGAAGAGCCACAGACAGCCCGCCCTGAGGAATTTGGTTTCTAGGAAAGGGGAGAATGTGAACCTTACAAATGCACAAAAGAAAACTACTTGGCTCCCAGACTCTTCTTTTAAAGCAATGTTTCTCAACCTGTGGGCTGTTGACCCCTTTGGGAGTCAAAAGCCCTTTCCACAGGGGTTACATATCAGATATCCTGCACATCAGGTATGTACATAATGGTTCATAGTAAAAGCATAGCAGTAGCAGAGTTACAGTTGTGAAGTAGCAACAAAATAATTTTATGGTGGGGGTGGGTGTGCCCCAACATGAGGAACTGTATTAAAAGGCCACATACAGCATTAGGAAGGTTGAGACCAATGTTCAAAAGAGCATACACCAACGAAGCACCCCACCCTCACCAGGGCAGGAACAGGAGAATCAGGGGAAGTTGGGACTTGACAGCTGGGAATGACTTCAGAAACTCTTTGTGACTAAAATGGTGTCACCAAGTTAGATGCTTGGAGTCACCTGAATGAGTGCCCAGCCTGTGACTAGATTTCTCCATCGTAGGCCACGCACTACTTCAGTTGGTAATCTGTAAAGGTGTTTGATGGTGGAAGTTATCCCAACACTGTATGTGCAAAATTACAGAAGGCAAACTGCTGCCAATGGCCGCCAAACCTTCAGATGAAGTTTAAAAATCTAACACACAAACCATGTTACCCTGTCATACAGATGACCACAGACGCTAGAGCACATTAGGAAGGCACTGACCCCAAACTGAAGAAGAATTTAAACATGAAGTCGGTTGCTGTGAAGGTTCTTTATTGCTGTATTTATAGCTCATTCTGTGTCTTGTCATCATAAAATTCAGTAGCTTGTTTATGAGAAGTTATCCTGTAAAATTCTACTTAATTACCCCAGCTACTCCCAATGTTTATATTACCTCAGAGCCTATGTGTGCCTACCTATTTGTGATAGAATATTCTATTTCATTATTAAATTAGTTACATATAACTCAACCAACATAAATTTACCGTTCAGATCGTCTTGAAATTGGAGTAGTGGTGCTGATATGTATTCAGGGTGATGTGGGGGTGAGGGAAATTTTTCTTTCTTATTTTGCTTGAAAAGAAATTGCTTTAAAAACATAAAGGGTCCTGAAGTTTTCTCAAAAAAGTAATCTTCTTGCATTATTTGGCTATTTTTAAGTTAGTAGGTTACCCTTAATGTTGTTAGTACAATCTTCAAAATACGTAAGTTCTTATTTTTTTAATAATAATATAGAAGGCCAGTGAGATGGCTCCGTGAGGAAAGGGGCTTGCTGCCAAGTCTATCAACTGAATCCAAGTTCTAGAACCAACAAGCAGAAGAAGAAAATGAACACTTATTCTGATAGATATAGGCAGATATAGATGATATAGATATAGAATCATATATATATATATATATATATATATATATCATATAGAAATATAGGTATAGGATGCATATCCACCACAAACAAATGAATAAGTTAAATAAATATCATAGTATAGAGTATCTTCTGTCAGCACGGTGCTCTAATGTCTGTGGAGTATACAGGGAAGATGCCATGGGCTTGGGTGTAGTGCCATTGTTGTCCACTTTCTAGGCATTTATGATGCCCCAATTTTAAGCCCTGGCTCCAAGAAGGAGATTGGGAGAACTGGGAGAAGGGAGAGGTAAACTTCTCATAAAGTTATTTAATTTATTTTATTTACTTTATGTGTATGGTGTGTGTGTGTGTGTGTGTGTGTTTGTGCATCATACCTGGTACTCTCAGAGGCCAGAAGAGAGAATACCCTCTCTGTGACTGTGTAACTGTGTGAGTTACAGGTGGTTGTGAGATGCCATGTGGGTCTTAGGAAAAGGGTTATGGAAATGGTGCACTGACTGAACAGAGGCACACAGTAAGTGGGTGTGAAAACTATTCAATGACCCACTTACTGTGTGCATCTGGCAAACTCAGTTTGGTCTCCACAAAGATGTCTTCTCATGTGAGACAGGGCTTTTCTTGCTCACCTATAAAGGAGAGAGAGAGAGAGAGAGAGAGAGAGAGAGAGAGAGAGAGAGAGAGAGAGAGAGAGAGAGAATCAGTTCTTTACTATGTACACCCAAGGACAAATGGAAAAAGAAAAACCACCTAATGAATGCTAGACAAACTATTCAATGAGCCAAACTATTCCACAGCAGCTGGTGAATGCAGGTGAGACTGCTGTGCATCTGGGATTTGCAGCAAGCTCTGTGGGAAGACATGGGAGAGGCTCGTCACTGACTGAGAGAGGGCATGTATCCAGTTCAGTGACATTGGAGGAAGAATCAGGGGATGCATAAGTGAAGAGGAAGGGTGATCCAGGTAGAAAGAATACCACTTGCAAATAAAATATATTCATCTCTTTGCATTCAAGGGGGATTGATGTCCGAACCTACACAGACACCCAAAGCTATGGTTGCTTAAGTCCTTCATATAGAATGTCAATAGTGCCTGCAGGTAATCTCCACATAACCTACTGTGTGTGCTAAACTGTCTCCACACTCATTACAGTGCCAATAGTGATGAAAACACTATGCAAATTGTTGTACTTTATTATTCTGGCCAACAATGAGTGACACAGATATAGATGTGTTCAGTTCACTTGAGAAGTTTAAGAATTCTTGTCAATCCAGGGTTGGTTGGATCCTCAGATGTACCAGTGGATACAAGGGAACCACTATGGAATCAGTGATAAATGTTTTCATGAGAGATGATAGTCCTAGTTTCTTCTCTCTTGCTGTGATAAAGCTAATGACCACAACAAGAAGAGAAGATTTTATTTACCTTAAATGTCTTCCATGTCACGCTCTACCACTGAAGGAAGTTGAGGCAGGACACCAAAGGCAGCTCTCTCTACTGTTCCACAGAGCATCAACTCTAATAGGGAACAGACAGCCAAGGAAAAACAGCAGAAACTATGTAAAGTGTAGAAGGGTGTCAGATTTCTTATACAGCCCAGAACCACCCACCTAGGGAATGATGTTGCCCACAGTGGACTACTCTTCCCCTTGCCTCAATCAATAATGAAGATAATCCTTCACAGACATGCCCATGGGCCAAGGCCTCAACTAATATTTCTTTTCATGTAACTCTATGTTGTGTCAGGTTAACAGCTATCTAGAATAATAATCAAAATACAACCCTGTGGTCTGAAAAAATAAAACTGTGGTTAAAAGAGAATCAGTTACTCTCTGAGAGACTGGGTTTGACTCAACACCTGCTTATGAGTTCTTAACCATCTCCCAGCATCTACATGTTGACTTACAACCACTTGAAACTCCAGTTCTGGAGGATCTATGGCCTCTGTAGGCAGCAATCTCTCAGGAACTACCCAGATTTACATTCAGACAAAATACCCATACCGGGAAAACATAGACTGCCCCAGATGCTACCATTCTTGTGGGTTTTTGCTGTGTACACTGTTAATGAAGAGAAGGGGCTGAGAGAATGCCCAGAACTTACACTTACAAATTTCCTGGAGATTAAATTTCATGATTTGTCCTATATTGTAAAATGTGTGCTCCTGATGAGAATTCTGTCGGGTGTACTAAAATAATAGAAAAAGGAGTACTCTGCATTCATGCCCCATCTTCACACTCAGGGAAATAATTCCTGGATTGGCTTCTGATCCTGGTGAGAACCCCTCCTATAAAAGGTGAAGGGAGTCTTTTAGAATTTGCCTCTACCGGAGTATGTGGTACTTTCTAAGATGAGAAAGTATTTCTGTGCACAAATTTTCCACCATGGCTGTCAGAGATCACTTCTGACTCTGCTGTGTCTAGACCCATGCAGCTGTAGGTCATGAACTCACATGGTACCAGCAATGGCTTTGAGCTGTCTGGTGGGCACTTGAAGTCTGGTCAGTAAATCTTGCTGTAAAATCTAAGGTTTCTTTCTCATATCTCAGCCTCTGCCGACTACCCCGCAGAAACAGATGTTGTTCCAAGCCTGGCATAGTATTGGAATGACTTAACTTTGCCTTTCGTTGCCAGCTCATTGCGTTTAGAGTTTAAAGCCTTTTTGGTGTTTTCTTTTCTTCTTCTTTTGATTAAAACGATGTGCCAAAAGCCATATAGAAATCAGAGGCCATGAGCTTGCTAACAGTCTTTGCAGGAGCAAAGATGTTTCCCTGAATAGCGGGGTCTGCTTGCCTGCTGTCATTTCTTATTCTTGGTCTTTTTTTTTTTTTCTGGGCAGAGCTGGCTCCAAACATGCTCTCCTCTGGTGCATCTTGATGGACTGTGTCTAACAGACAGTGACAGGGCCCACACGGTGAGGGAGGGACCGCTTGCCACTCAGACTCAGCAATAGCCCCAGGTGGACCTCATTCCTTGGCTGTCAGGTATAGTTTGAGGCAGAGAGCATCTTTTAGCCCAGGAAACAGCTAAAACATTCCTTACTTAGCCTTTTCATTGATAGGACAATTGCTTCCCTTTGTGTGTGTGTGTGTGTGTGTGTGTGTGTGAGAGAGAGAGAGAGAGAGAGAGAGAGAGAGAGAGAGAGAGAGAGAGAGAGAGAGAGATGTGGACCTCTAGGTTTTTATGATCCCATTTTTGACACAGTTACAAGTGATGTGTCTGTCTACCAAAGGAAATGTGAATTTTCCTGTGCAGTGTTGATTGACTATGCGCATCCTACTGAGGAAAGCTTTTTAAAAAATGATGGCAACTGAGTTGACCAGAATGGACTTCTTCTCTGAGGCAGGCAACCATCACTCAGCCTCAATCAATGTTTATCTCATAGAACTAACACTTAGACAACATGTTAAAAGGTTGCCTCCATTACCCCAAATTAAGTACTATAAAATATACCAGCTTTGGGATGTTGGGCTGCCTTTAAATTGCATAGAACAAAGAAAAATAATCATGGGGCAAGTAGTGTAGTTCTGTGATGCTTTGGTGATAATCCAAGTGGGTTCTATTTATTTGCCAATGAGGAAACTGAGGACTAGAATAGTGAACCAGCATCTTCACAGTCCTAAGGATGAGCATAAGTTAGTGCAGGCTAAACAATGACTCTAGTTCTGGTGTTTCATTCAACTTGTTGTCAGTCACAGCCACTAGCATCTAGTCCTACATATGGCTTGATGACTGCTCTGCGTTTATCACTGGGACTGTGACAAACATTTTGATAAAAGGTAGTGCACGGGGGGGGGGGTGGATTTTTAAAGAACCTTCTGTTCCAGGTCACTGTGAATCACTCCTCATTTGGGAGAAGTCTCTAAAACAGAAGCTAAGACAGAGGCCATGGAAGAATGTGACTTACTGGCTTGCTTCTCCTGGCTTGCTCAGCTTGCTTTCTTATAGAACCCAGGTCTACCAGCCCAGGGATGGCACCACCCACAATGGGCCAGGCCCTCCTCCCTTGATTACTAGTTGAGACAATGCTTTACAGCTGGATATCATGGAGGCATTTCCCCAACTGAGGCTCCCTTCTCTGGGATAACTCCAACTTGTTCAAAGTTGACACAAAACCAGCCAATACACAGGAGTCAGAGAACAAATGGTTCAGACTGTGTGCAAGGCACAAGTGCCACCTTGTTATAACTGTTCACCTCATCTCTAATTTGAGACATATATGCAGATGTGGCCTATAGGTCTCAGATTGTGAACTCTGGGCTTGGGTACTTAGTGTGGGCCTGAAGGTCACTCCAGTACTCTAACCTACTTTCACAGCTCTCTGACCTTGGTGCTATAAATAGACTTGTCCTGACATGTAGGAGGTAAGTCCTTTGCCAATGGATGTGAGCACAAGGTAGAGAAGCTGAAACCCCTCAGCTACATTTGCTGGTTTTTGTTTGTTTGTGAGACTGAAGCGTGCCTACACCAGAGTGGCCATGTGGCTCAGCAGTAGAGGGTGTGGCTCAGCAGTAGAAGGCTTGCCTAAAATGTGTAAAGTGTTGGAATCTCTCCACAGCCAGAACCAGAAGGGCACCACTACAAAAGCAAACATATGCTGCTGTTCATTTGGCAGTGATAAACACTACGCAAGTGTACCCTGGCCTGCCCCAGCTAATAATCCCTGTCCCCACCAAGAGTGGGATTTCCACTTTGTTTCTCTTAGTTGAGTTCATCTCTTTTCAGATCTCAGCAGAAACCCCAGTTCCTTCCTCAAACCCCCCTTAGGTAAGTTAGGCTACATTCATTAGCCAATAAATATTTTTCCAGCACCTGTACTAAACGCTGAGGATAGTGAGAAATAAGAGAGAAACACGTCCTTCTCCCCTGTGCTTATCACCGAGTCCCCAGGTCTTTCTCTTCTTATGACGTATCTAGGACTCCCTGGGTGCAGCACTCACTGTCCAACTAAAGCATATGAGCATCTATGGGGTGGTAGGTCTTTTGTCTCTTGCCAGACAGACTAACAGATAGGTTGATTCCATGTTATCCCTACTTCTCAATTGCTCAAAGTTGGGGGGAGGGGGAGTATCTGTGAGGAAAAAGGGGAGCTTTGGGTATTGCAAAGCTGTTATCAGAGGTCCAGTTTACATAGCTAAGTTGACCACAGAAATCATGACATTCGATAGAGATGTTTAGTGGGTTGCCCTGCTATGACAGAAGGAGGCATTTCATGTCTTACAGTTCTGGGATCTGGGAAGGGCAAGGATGCAGCAAACTCTGTGCCGTGTCTAAAGCTGTACTCTCTGTGCCTTGTTGCTGGTCCTCCCACATGGCAGGGAGATGGGGGAACTGAGCTAAGGGAAACCCTCAGCCTGCTTACAAGAAACCCTCAGCCTGCTTACAAGATGGTAATTTCTCAACTTTCCTAATTCTATGACCCCTTGATACAGTTCCTCATGTTGTGGCAAACCTCCCCCCCAACCATAAAATTATTTTTGCTGTTACTTGATAACTATAATTTTGCTACTGTTATGAATTGTAATATAAGTATTTTCAGAGATTAGAGGGTGGACAAATGGGTTAAGAACTACTATATAAGGCCAATTTAGTCTTAAGAGCTGAGCCCTCGTAACTTAATAGCTTCAGGAAATGGCCCCCCTCAACTCCACCACCACAGGAATTAAGTTTTGAACCTGAGTTTGGGGACAATCTAGACAGCAGCAGCAAGTGTATTATGTTTAAAAGAAGATGATGGAAGGATTGTGTAGCTAGCTGAGGTTGGGATGCATTCTCTGGAAAAGGCTCGATAGCAAATTGTTGAGTTATATGTTGTCTTTTTGGTTTTATTTAGAGCTAGATACCTCACTGTCAAAATACTTTCATTTTTTTCTTTCATAACTCTTTAAATGTTGTTTCACACACACATACAATTGGGGGCATTCATAAACTAGCAAAAATTAGCCAGGGAGTTAGTGGCCAGTAGGTTGCTAACTAGAGATTGGCAGCATCAGGACTGAAGACTGTCAGGGAAATCAGCCATTGACTTGTGAAGGCTGTCAGGAGAAGGTTGCTGTGGCCTCATTTCTTGAGTGTGCCATGAAACTTGGTTGGTCCAGGAGAGATCCAGAGCAAAATGACCTCATGGAAGGAGCTGGGCAGAGAGTCAGCAAACCTGAGCTGTAGTCCTGGCTTCTCTGCTATCTGAATGGCTCTGGCCAAGTCACCCTCCCCTACCCCCATGCCTTCAGTAACTTCTGTGAGTTATCACCATGAAAAATGAGCAGAAGAGGCAACTCATGGTGAAAGTAGATGAGGTCACATCAGAGCACTTTGGAAACTAACAAGCAGCCCAGTAAGACCTTGATAAAATTAGTAAAAGTCCAGAATGTAAGTTCAACTTGAAGATCCCATATTCGAAATGGCACATTATTTCGCCAGCAAAAGGAGATGGTGAGATGTGAGGGTCAAATATGAGTCTTTAATGTACAACATTAGCCAAAATAGCTATTTTATAAGCCTCCAGACTTCAGGAGGTAAAGTTGTGAGCAACAGAGGCAGCAGGTATCCCTGAGGGTCCGACACAGAGCCCATCTGCATAAGGTCACTCAGCTCATGGCCAGCCAGCCCTGGAGGAAGTCTGCCTTTACAGTCTCTGTGAACCATTCTGCCTTGGACCTGTGACCTGACACAACCAGCACACGAAAAACAGGTGAGCTGTAAGAGATGCTTTAGGATGGGCATCCCGCTGGTCCTCACACAGGGAAGAAGTAAAGGGCAAAAGGAATAGGAGACACAGCCTTGGGGTTGCCCTTGTGCTTGCTTTGAAGGGCCTCATGTACACTGTGTCCTCAACTCAATACAATATTGTTCTAGAAACAGTATGGGGGAGGGTAGGACAATCTGCTAAGAGAATTCCACTTCAGATGTGTGATGATGTAGGTAGGAAAGGGAGTGGTGACTTCCTGATCATGTTTTCTGCAGGAATGAATGTTATTGATTCAATAACACAAAACAATGAGTGTTATTGATCCTGGCAACCAGGACAAAAACCATCTGACTGTTCTCCATAGGCAGCATTGCAAGCGCTATGGGTAAAGTCCGTTCATTCTGAAAGGTGAAGCACAGAGAGGACCTTATTTGTAAGTAGATTCTTCTAGATGTGACTGAGTTAAAGTTAGGTCATTAGGGTTAGTCCTAATCCAATATGGTGAATATTCTTATCCCAGAAAAGGAGGGGTGTGGTAGGATGGCTCAGCAGATCGAAGTGCTTTCTGCACAAGCATAATTCCCAGGACCTACAGTAGAGGTGAATAACTCTAAAATGTTATCCTCTTACCTTTACATACATGTTGTATACATGTGTACCTACATAAGAACACACACCTATACAGACACATGCATACGTATACATATACACACATACATACACATATTACATATGTACACACATATATATACACATACACATATATACACACACACATACACACACCAACAAAAAATACTAGTAAATTAACACTAAAAAATTTTAAAGTATGTGGGTTCAACAAGAAGACAGATGATGGGACAAGATACCAAGAAATGTGTTTGTAAAACAATATCAAAGATGGTCTGCAACCAACCAATAGTTAGAGAAAAAAAATTCAGACCAGGGTTTTTATTCTAATTTGCTTTCATGTTGCTAAGAAAAACACTGTGACCTAAAGCTTATGGGAAGAAAATGGTTAATTTCAGTTAACACTCCTTGGTAATAGTCCATAACCAAGGGAAGTTATGGTAGGAACTCAAAGCAGGAATATGGAACTAAAACCATAAAGGAAACTAGATTATTTGCTCACTCCTTATGACTTCTGTTTTTCAAGCTTTCTGATATACCACAGGACCACCTTCTGAGGGATGGTACCACCCACAGTGGGCTGAGCTTTCTCATGTCAATCACTAATCAAGACAAATCCCAAGAGACATGGGCCATGAGCCATGATCTGGGAAACTGAGAACTCCCTCAACTAAGATTCCCCCCTTCCCAGATGACTCTTGGTTGTATCAAACTAACAAAAACAAAAAAACCTACCCAGGACAATCCCCATCACAGCCCTCAGCCCACAACTGTCCAGCTCTTTGTTCTCCACTTTCAGCTTCCTGGAGTCCAAGCAATAAAGATCCGTTGTTTTCCAGCACCCTGCGCTACTTTGCTGTAACAGTGTCAAGCCTACTACTTCACCCAGGCACTTAAGGTTAGTAATAATGGCAGCCAGAATATTCCTCTGCCGGCGCTATAAACAGCAAGGGGATTATTGAGAAAATACCAGCTTAAGTCTAGTTGGCTGTTTACAATTCCTGGACTCTTTTTTGAGAATCCCAGCCAGTTACAAAGAAGAGGGATCAAGGTCTGTCCTACTCACAACCAACCTCATTTCTGACTGTTTATTACACGAAAACTGATCCCAAATCAGACTCTAGTACACAAGTCAACACTAATGAGCAGATATAGGAATGGAGACAAGCCAACTCTCCCCTAGGAATTTAATAAGCAAAAAATGTGGGGTTTTAACTCAAGGCAAACTCTTGACTCTAGAAGGGAATTCAGGGATGTTTCTCAGGTGAGGGGGTGGCTTCCATCACTGATGAACTCATATCTGAGCTGACTCCAAGCCCAAAGCTAGACTAGGCACCCAAGCTGACTCAAGAAGTATATATAGAAACTGGGAAGTTGCTGAAATATCACCTTCTGAGGAAAGGCTTGCCCAGAATTTTATTATCATTTCAAACTTTTAAGGAACATATAATCTCCAGGCAATATAAACTGTCTCTTGAACAGTTAAAAAAAAAAGTAAAGAAAGACAAAGAAACAAAGAACAAAGAAAAGAAAGAACATCTAAACTATTTACAATGTGAACAATTCTGATACCACACTTCACATAGATAACAGCTATACAAACACTGTGGTTGAACTAATGAATTATGAGCAAACATTCCAAAGTGCTCAATAAAATATAAGACAACTGAATGAAATTGTGTACTAAAGGACCATCCATCATCATCAGCCAAATCCATCACAGAAATGCATGAAAACTTTCATATTAAGAAGTTCATTAAGAAATTACATCATAACCAGGCATGTGGTAACCATAGTAGTCACTGAGACACTTGTTAAAATGCTATAGCCATTCCGAGTGAAAAGGATAAAGACTCGGAGAATGTTCTTCTTAAAAAGGCAAAGACATTTGGGCTAAACAAATGAGTCATATCCTGAGAGTCAAACACTGACTGATTTGCTATTAAAAACAGGAAAAGACATTCTATTATTTAAGTTTGTTATAAAAATCTGGCCAATTAAATGAGATGTGATATATCTTTATGTATGTATATAGGTATTTGTGCATGCATGCTTACACACACACACACACACACACACACACACACACACACACACACAGCAATCCAATGGATGACTGAACAGAGATAGGAATGTGGGAGCTTAATAGAATGTCCCGATGACATGTATGAATGCAGAAATCTGCAGGTGTCTAATGTACCAGTCACTGCTTGCACTTTAAGAAAAAAAGATTGCCAGGTTGAGCATCATTGATCTAAAAATCCTACGTTTCAGATGCCCCCAAACCTGAAGCTATTGGAGGAGTGGCAGGACACTGAATACATGGGCATACCAGTATGATAAAGCTTTGTTCTGATCAGGACATACTTCCTTTCCACGCCTTATACAATATAGCAAAGAAACATAAAGCTGGGCTTCTCCACTCTACTAATGAGACTGAGATAGAAAGAAATGAATGGGATGAAATAAACCAATCTACAGCAGTCAATATAAGAACAGATACAGGCTCTGATGCTGTGTGTAGACCAAGTGCACACACTGGCGTAAACAGGCAGAGTGAAGCACTAGAGGTGGAGGGAAACTTGCAGGACATTCTTCTGTTTGACTTGGTATATAGTGCAAACCACGAAGACAATCAGGGAGTGTGTGGTTTTTCTGTAGAGTTCGTTAGGCTGTAATTATTCTAAAGAGTGTTCAGGCTGCCATCAGATGTACAATTCCCCTGCCTCGATCTATGAGTACTGGAATTTCAAGTGTGAATATGCCTGGTTGCATATTTTTTTTGAGTTCTATGGAATATTACTGTAATATCTCCTTCCGCCCATCAATGAAACCATATGTTTTCTGAGGTGTAGAAGCAATAGAGATAATGCTCATGTCCCCTGACTTCATGTGATACCCCAGGACTTTACAACAAGGGAGTTCTGAGTTGCTAGCGATGTCTAGCTCGCTTTATGATGATTGAGACTTAAAAGAAAAAAAAAAAGAAAGAAAGAAATTACAATGCAATATTAATCTATAAATGTCTCAAAAGGTTTTAAGTAAATTTCACCATAAGAGGTGAAAGAAAATAGACCCATATTTGTCACCTTGTACGAAGTTCAAGTCCAAATGGATCAAGGACCTCAACATAAAATCAGATACACTGAAACTAATAGAAGAGAAAGTTGGGAAAGAGTCTTCAACTCATTGAAACAGAGGGAAATTTTCTAAACAGACCTCCAATGGCTCTTGCTCTAAGATCAAGAACAGATAAATGGGACCTCATGAAACTGGAAAGTTTCTGCAAGGCAAAGGACAGTCGATAATCTAGGCAATCTACAGACTAGGAAAAAACTTCACTAACCCCACATCCAATAGAGGGCTAATATCCAAAATAAAGAAAAAAATAAAGAAGCTAATCACCAAAAACCCAAACAACCCATCAAAAAATGCGGTATAGAACTAAACCACGAATTCACAACAGAGGAATTTTGAATGGCTGAGAAGCACCTAAAGAAATGCTCAAAGTCCTTAGTGATCAGAGAAATGCAAATCAAAACAACCTTGAGATTTCACCTCACACCAATCAGAATGGCTAAGATCAAAACCTCAGGTGACAACACATGTTGGTGAGGATGTGGAGAAAGAGGAACTCTCCTCCATTGTCAGTGGGTTTGCAAACTGATACAACCACTCTGGAAATCAATTTGGAGGTTCCTCAGAAAATTGGCAACAGATCTGCCTAACCACCCAGCAATAGTGCTGTTGGGAATATACCCAAAAGATGCCCACCATGTTACAGGAACATGTGTTCCCACTATGTTCATAGTGGCCTTATTTGTGACAGCCAGAAGCTGGAAACAACCCAGATGTCCCATGACCGAAATGGATACAGAAAATGTGGTTCATTTACATAATGGAATACTACTCAGCCATTAGGAATGAGGACATTCTGAGTTTTGCAGGCAAATGGATGGAACTAGAAAATATCATCCTGAGTGAGGTAACTCAGAAAAACAGGGCATCAAGTAAGGGATGGGGTTGCTATCCCATATTCAAAACTCTAACCCATAATTGTTCCTGTCTGAAAGAACTTCAGGGATGGAAATGGAGAAGAACCTGAGAAAAAGAAGGTCCAGGGACATTCCCAACAGGGAATCCAGTTCAAGGTTAGGCTTCAAGGCCTGACACCATTACTGGGGCTATGGAATGTTCACAAAAAGTACCTATCATGACTGCCCTCTGAAAGACCCAACAAGAAGCTGAAAGAGTCAGATGCAGATATTTGCACCCAAACAATCAACAGAAGCTGCTGACCCCTGTGGTTCAATTAGGAAAAGGCTGGAGGAAGCCAAGGAGGAGGGTGGTAATCAGACCATCAGTCTAATTAACCTGGACCCCTGATATCTCTCAGACACTGAATCACCAAGCAGGCAGCATACACCAGCTGATACAAGGTCACCAACACAAATACAGCAGAAGACTCCCGGGTCTGGGTTCAGTCAGAGAAGATGCACCTAACCCTCAAGGGGCTGGTAACCCTAGGAAGTTTAGAGGTCTGGTGGGGTGGGTGGGGTGGGTGGGGTAGGGACATCCTCGTGGAGACAGGGGTGCTGGGAAGAAGTGTGGGATGTGGACCAGTAGGAGGGTGGACAGAGAGGGAAATAAAATCTTGAGAGTAAAAAAAGATGAAAACAATAAGTGACTGATGATAGAATAGAGATGTGTGTGTGTGTGCATGTATATGCATGCATGTGTGAATGCTTATATGCATGTATATATGCATGTGTGTATGCATATGTGTATGTCTATGTGTGTATGAATGTATATATGTGTGCATGCATGTATACATGTGTGCATGAATATATGTGCATGTACATGTGTTTATGTGTGCATGGCTATATGTGTATACATGGTGTATATATGTGTGTGTGTATACATGTGAGTGAATCTATGCATGTACATATGTATGCAGTCATATGTGTGAATAAGTATATGTGCATGTGTGCATGTGCATATGTATATATGTATGAATCTACATATAAATATGTGTAGGTATATATATTCATGTTTCTATCATGTATGTGAATGTGTGAGTTTTAACACCTGTACAGCACCAAATATAAATGATTTTCTAAATGAAAAATTTCAAATTGTCAGTAAGTTGGAATTCTTTACAGATTATAGCTTCCCAAAATACTAAAACAAGAAAAATAAAAACTCTAAAATTGTGTGGGGTGAAGTTGGCATACCCATGCCACAAAACACAAAGAGCTGGAGAAAATCAATGCATGACCACAGAAACATGGCAGCGTGACTCAGCTTGTCACACACATGGCTTAGTTCATACAGCTAGCACATAAGGAGGCCTTCAGGAGACAGACTGTAGTACGCAGTGACACAAGCCTAACAGGACACAGTTAGAACACGGGCTAGAATGCTGAAGAAATGCTGCATACGGTGCAGTGGCCAAATGCTGGCCCAGCACCTGGGAAGCCCTGGGTTCAGTCCCCAGTGCTGCAAAAAGCCTAATAAATTCCAAAACTGCTGAAGTAGTTTTTATTGTAGATGGAAGAGGATGGGAGGGGACAGCAAGAACACCTGGAAATAATCAAACATAATAAATAAGTAAAATACTATATTGTAAACCGAGATTCTTAGAGAGCACACTAGAGAGTATTTAAAAGGGAAAACTGAGAAGAGGAAGAAAAAAAACTAAGGAAAAAAAATCACAGTAATTAATGTTAATTAATCAGTGGTGAATATAATCCACAAAGGCAAAGTGGAGAAGGAGAAATAAAGCATGGTCACATTCTTCACAATCTATACATCAAATTCGAAACAGGAAAACAGGGGCAAACAACTATTAAACAGTTTTTCAAAACTCAACCCTGATTAAAACTTTTACGGGAATGAGTATCTTTCCTTAAAATTATGACAGTGTATAATATCTCGGTAATGCCAATGCCAGAGGCACTCCCACTAGCTAGGTAATGTCCTCAACGTCCCTGTTACATACATGCAAATAACTAAAGAAAACCACCCCCCAAAAAAACATAATCAAGAGATTAAGCAATATGAGGAACACTGAGTTACATCCCCAGCCCTTGAATAGTAACGTGCAGAACTGAGAATTATTGCATTAAGTAAATAATCTACACCCAGAAAGACAAATTCTGAATGTTTGTCTCATATACGGACCCTAGCTTTTAATTCATATATACGCGCAGTGGAAGGTGAACAAGAATAAATATGCACAGGAATGCTATCCTTGGGTCAGCAAGATGTCTCAACAGGTAAAGGGGACTCCTGCCAAGTCTGACAACCTGAGTTCAATCCATAGAACTCATATGGTGGAAGAAGAGAACCAGCTCCTGATGGTTGGCCTCTGACCTCTGACCTCCAGAACGCTGACACAAAGGTTGTGTACACTCACTACAAAAATAAATGAGAATACTGTAATGAATTCTATTACTTTCTATACACATTTTAAAGTAATATGAAGAATCAGCACTTATCCTAAACATAAAAGTACTTGTTATTGTGATATTGCAACGGGTCGAGTGGCACACATCTTTAATCCCAGAACTGGGAAGGCAGGAGCTGGAGGATCTCTGTGAGGTCATAGACAACCTCGTCTACATAGTGAGTTCCAGGCCAGCCAGGGTTTCACAGTGAAGTCCTGTCTCAAAATAAAGCAAAAAAAAAAAAAAATTATTTGATATTACAATTATATAAATTCTTCCAAATTTATAGATGTTTAGAAAGCACTTTGACCTGTTTATTATGCAAAACCCTGTGTGAAATCCCAGCATCACAGAAAGGCCTGGGCAGCGTCTGCCTATCATCCCAACACTCAGGAGGCAATGGTAAAGATCAAAAGTTAACACCATCTTCAGTCCTGAGTTGGGGCCATCTTCAGCCCATATAAAATTCTATCTCAAAATAAAATAAAACAGTAAAATAATAGGGTGAAGTAAATGAATACTTTGAAGATTAGAATGTGAGGGAGATGGCTCTTTTGAAAATCACATAGTGGTCAAGATTAAAGCAAAAGATTTTCATGAAGAGTACCAGTTGACAACATAAAGTTTAACTCACAATTACTGAAATAATGTGTTCTCAAAGATAGGGTGGGAGAAAAGAAAAAAAATCCCATAAATAGCCAAGTATGTGTGATAACTTAGCATCTCATTTCCTTAATTGTAACATTTCTGATATCTCAATATGACACAAAAATGTCATGTTGCTATGGTTTCAGAATCACTGTTGATGCCCAAGGTCATCTGCTTCTGAGGATGGAGAAAAGAGATCCCTCATTTCAAGCAGTAAAGGGGAAATAGATTAACAAAGAAATGGTTCTAGACCAACATGTTACTTTAACAAAGAAATGAAGGGCAAAGTCCTTCCTCATACCCTACAGCAAATAAATTTCAACCAAGTGACAGTGTGTGCATGTAATCCCAGTACCCGGGAGGCTGAAGTAGAAGGAAGTCCATGAGTTTGAACCCAGCCTGAACATATACTAAGTTCCAGTTCAGGCAGAGCTGAGAATGGGACCTTATTTCAAAAATAAATAAACAAATAAACAAATTTCATACGGTCTAAGGACACAGATTTAAAAGAAAGAAAAAGTGCCCTTTATCATAAGATTAAATAACACTATAATAGAGCTTGCAATATTTTGACTGGCTAACAAATGTACAACAGTATCTTATTTAAAACCCAAAAATTCATGAAGCTATTGATAATTCTTTTCCAGAGCCGCAGGATCTGGAGTGATGTTTAATGGCTTCCAAATTACTCTCTAATGGCTACCTGAACCTCCTCATCTGATCCCACCCAAAATGGCCGGAGAAGGAAGTGAGCCAACTGGATAGCATTTTATGGTAAAGCCCTTGTGCGAAGATGTACTCAAATAAAAACAAGATTTACGAGTGGAATAAATCCAGTTCTCTCCCTAAATAGTTTGAACTGGGAAAATGTTACATGGTGGTATGTGCAAAGAGGTCACCAGGGAGAGTGACCAAGTGTGGGGAATCTCAGCAGGCCAAAAATACAAGCAACGAACAGAAGCATAAGGTAAAGAAAATACAGGGCGACAGACAGGCGGAAGGACTCAAGTAGGAAGGAGAGGCAGCAGAGAAACTTCAGCTGCTTTGGTTTCCATGGATACTTGGGATCTTATACCAGGCCCTGACCAATCTGATGTAGGTGCCGTGCACAGACAGAATGTGACCCAATACTGAGAGAGGATAGCAGACAGCCTCTCACCTCTAACCAAGGAGCTGTCTGCCATTAATGCCTATTGGCAAATGTAGGATATGTTTTCTCCAGTGGAGTTTCACTGGGATATCAACCACACCTCAGGTCAGGACTCATGCCCAGGATTCCCTTTAATCTTGAGAACTGTGAGCTATATAAACATCTTTTTGAACTAAGTTAGGTTGTCTCGTGTATTTCAGAACTATAACCAAAAGAGACCAAGACACGCAACCCTGGCCTTGATAAACAAGAAACATCCTTTTCTCTTTCAATGTTTATAAATAAAAGAACAAATCCATTTGCAACCTATGAAAAATGTATATTTTTCTTATCTTTTAAAATGCATCGACCTGCACTAAAAGGGACTGTAAACTCTCAAACGTTAACAGTAAAAAAAAAAAATTCCCTAAAATAGTGGGATACAAATGATTTATTTTTATTCTTTATATTTTTGCCATTTTTCAAGTTTTCCACAATGAACATATAGTAACTGGTTTATAATCACTTGTAATACAAACATATCCAATTTTAAATGGCATGTGTGCGAATATGTTCTACTGACCTTAGCCTGATTAAAAAGAAAAAAAAAAACTTTCATAAATTTCCCCACTGCTTTCCCTGCGGCGCTAAGGTCACAACCTTTGCTGATACATATCTCTTTCCCACGGTTTTTTTTTCTTTTTTCTCTCTTTTAAAAAAAAAATAACTAAACTAAATAACCAAATGTAGCTGTTCTGGGCCAAAGTTTGCATCCAAGGTCAATAGAGTTCCCCCTGCAGTGAGGGAGGCAATTCAGCATACTTAGCATGATCATTCATTGACTCATGGAACAGCAATTAGTGCTCTGGAAAAGAAAATGTGTGTCCCACAAGCAGAAAAGGCATCTGCTCAAACGGCCACCAGCTTAGCCCCCAGGATCTGCATTGAATTCTGTTGTATGAAGAGTCCTTCACATCGGAGCTTTCCACCCTTCCACGGGAACAGCGCTTTGGGGGTCAAAACTTAAGAATCCATTTCTTAAGAAACCCTTCCTCCATATAGACAAAAGAGACAGCCAATCCATAAAGTAGAAGCCCTCAAAGAGGACACTTCAAGTGGGGAAAATGTGATCTTTCTCTAGCACCACCACACTGCCTATGTCTGGCCCCTGGTCCCAGTGTAATGACTCTGGATCCCATCATTGATTCTGCTCATTGCTATTAAGATACGGTATGATTGGATTTTAGCCCCAATCCACAGGATCAAAATATGTGCCTGGTACTATACATTTACGCAAGAACTCTTGGCTGAGCAAATCATATCTCAAGGGTGAACCTACTACAGTTATTCTGCTACACGGACATAATCTAAAACTTCTAAATTTCTACCTCCCAGATCACATCAGAGAACTCTCTTTGTGCAATGGATGGTGGGTAATGTGGAAACTCACAACTGGTCAAAGTACAGAGAGTGTCAGTGGAGTGCTCACCACAGGGAAAAATCTACACCAAGCATACAGAGAGAGAGAGTAAGGAAAGTGGGGGAGAGCGAGAAGGGGAGGGGGAGAGAGAGAGAGATTAATAACTTCCAAGAAAAGGAGGACAGTAAGAACCAGAGATTGAGGAAAACTGGACTGAAATGGCATCTTCAGGAGACGATAGAACCCAGACCATTATACTCATGAACTCACAGCAACTGTGGTTACCTGCATAAGACCTGTACAAGATCAAGCCATAAAATTTTAGCATGAAGGAAATAGAGTGCACAAGTGCCCACCCCCAACTGAGGAGCATCAGACACTTGTTGGCTTCTGGGGGCGGTCAAAGGAAAGGGACATGGAGGGACAAGCAGAGCACTGGTGAATCCGGACAGAGCTGAGAGAAGTAGGGGTGAACATAGTAAAAGGACATTGTGTGAAATCCTCAAAGAAGTATTTAAAATACTTTAAAATAATAAGATGTAGTAGCAACTTGAAGACAAAGTATATGAGCAAGACATTTGATGATTTTGAGCTCCAGTATCTATCTAAATAATGAATAGGTTGAACTAGCCAAGTTTGAACCAGTAGGTTCTGTATGGTGCCAATGACCTGGTCATCAGAAGCTCTGAATAGCACTAGGGCCTACCAGGAAGTGTGAGCATGGGTGTAAGCATAGGTGTTGGCGTGAGTGTGAGCATGGGTACGAAGGTCCTAGACATTCGTACTAGGGTGGCAGTTCTGTAGACACAGATCCCTTCTTTATCCCTCAGGAAGTCACACTCCGCACTTAACGCTGCCAGAGCACACGCACACAGTCACTGCTGAGAACACCCGCCGAGGTCCCAGAGTTCACTACATTCAATAGCTAACCAGACTCTTAAGTTTGAATTTCTTGAAAAGTTTTGCTATGTGTTTTTTTTGACATATCTAGCAAAATAACGATCTGGTTCTCAAAGTCCTGAACCTTAAAAGGCTTCTCAAGCAGCAATGCGTGCTCCAAAGACAAATCTGAGAGGGGTAGAGTCCAAAGACATTGTAAACATGTGTATTAAATTTCCCACAAAGACCCAGCTTTTTGAAAATTTAGACAAAAACAATTAGGTAAGGGATGGGGGTAGTTTTAATTCTACAAAACTGAAAATCATGTTGAAATTTTTTAAGCACTCCAGGTAGACCAGGTCCACTTATTACATATTTGAAAACAGGGAGGAAACACTTTTATTTATTCTTCTTGGCTCTGACATGTATATCCGAGATAACTCAATGATCTCTCTCTGTCCTAACCACAGGTGCTTATAAATCTATCTGATGTCACAACTGCTAACTTGGGAGTCCCTAGAGGATATAAGAGCTCAACACTGTAAGAATACCCACTAGATGCCTTTTTGTCATTCTCCAAAAGTCCCCATCTCTGGACTATATTCCATGAAGATTTATTTCTAGAGGCTACATTCCTGAGGGAGGCAAAATATTAAACATTACCTGGAAGGTTTGGGTTTCTAGAAAATGCTCAAAGTAGCAACATGTTTATGAGATTCATCTTCCCCCAAGGTTTCTGTCTTAGTTACTGTTCTATTACTGTGAAACAACATCATGACCAAGGTAACTTTTTATTAAAGAAAGCATTTAACTGATGGCTTGCTTAGAGTTTTAGAGTGTTAGCTCATGATCATAATAGGAGGAAGAAAACAGGCATGGCACTAGAGGAGTAGCTAAGAGCTTTATATCCTAATCCATAGGCAGCAGGAAGAGAAACTGGACCTAGTATGGGCTTTTGAAACCTTAAAACGCATCATTAGTGACATACCTCTTTCAACAAGGCCACACCCCCTAATCCTACCCAAACAGTTCACTAACTGTGGACCAAGTATTCAAATATATGGAGAGTATGGAGGCCGCTCTTACTGACATCACATTGTTTCCAACCTTCAAAAAATCAGTGGCTTCTGTTGCTATTATGGGTTTCTTCTTTAGTACTAATTAATCCTACAGACCTATTTTACTCAGAAACATCCTTGGAATCTTTATTCTCCACCTTCAAACTATCCATCAAAACTCCCATATCAGTCCCCACATAACCAAGGATTCTCATTGACTCTTCTTTCTCTTAGAAGCACTCAGGACATTAACCACTTGTCTTTCTTTTTATAAACCTCTATCCACTTCCTGTGACTCCTCCTGCCCTGTTTCTTTGTTATTACTGCCACCTTACATCAGTCAGGTGATTCTGAGTCACCTTTAAGGTCCAAATATTTTGCCTCAATCCATCTCTCTAGTGATACTGATTGTTCTTTCATTGCTGTAATTTATTCTCTAGCTTAGTGTGTCCTTTCATGCCAGGGAGATTCCCATTACAACAGGGTGACTCTTCAGTCTCACTTACAAAATGTTTACATGTCACCAAAATTAATTTTAAATACAAAGAGTTTTGCAGTAATTGCCATATGGTTTCTTCCCTCTTGTTGCACTATCTCCTCCTAAATACACTAATTTCTTCCTAAATATCTAGACCCTGGCAGAAAGCATTTCATTATTTCTCTCACCATGATCTCTCCTTGTGTCCTATATGACAACTCCTACAATGCATTTTTACTTCCCTTATAAAGAGTCCCCTATGGGGATAAAACTATTGACCCATGTGATTTTTATATCTCAGGGGGTCAAACATGGTGCTTGCACGTGGTGGCATTTGCTGAAGAGAGAAAGTGCATTGCTCACTTGAGGGACCATCCTGTCTCCTGAAAGATTAACAGGCTGCACAAAATCTGCTTCAGTCTTTCCCAGACAAAGCTTCTGTGGGTTAGGTCCACCAATACTGCAAGCCTCCCACTGGGGGCTGGAATCACTTGTCAGAGCACCAAAATCAAAATGCTGTCACAATACATAAAGGTCCACAGATGCTTATATTTAAAGTATTCTCCAACCCTTTCACAATGGACTCAGAATACATCCCTTCAAATGAATATGAAGAACCCACATGTAAGGATGCTGTCTTGTTGAATGAACCACATGTCCCAGCTGGACAGGGTGAGAAGAATCCCATTCTCCATGAAAGCAATCTCTCTAAATAGCTTCAAATTGATTTCCTAAGAATTAACCTATAAAAGTTGTTTCATAAGCCTTCCAGATAGACCCAGTCTATTTTATAAACACTTTCTCAGATTTATGTCTAGCCTATAAAAAACAGGCTGGGTCTTTGGTTGAGGACAGAGAGATTCCTCTTTGGCTCCAATACTCCAGAGCTGCTCTGTCATGCTTTTTACAAAGCTTGAGCTGGGGGGCCTCTTCCTACGTGAAGCTTCCTAATAAGGAGGTCTGCTTTCTGTACGTTTCAATAACCATCCCCACTCTGGAATGCCTCCAAGATGGACTGTCCATATACCTAGCTCCATAGCCAAGTGGGATCTAGTGAGGTCCCAGTTTATTTAGACAAAGCTTTGATAACCAGAATGAACTGTTCATTCTCGGCCCAAGGCTTATAGGGCAGCCAAAAGTCTTCAAGGAACAAATGCACTTGTGAGACAAAGGGTTTGGAAGCCCGCAGGGAAACTATTACCTGTAAAACTGCACAGGCATGTCATCTGAGTTACAGAAATGAACTTCTGATCAAAGGTGGTGTCTGAGGTTGGGGACAGCACTCCTTCTGGGGCCACAGAGAGCATGCTCAGGCCTGGAGAGAAATGGCTCTCTCCCGTGAGTGTCAGAGTCTACTGAAGGGATGGAAAGACATGGGAGGCTTTGGTGATGGAAAAACAACTATAATTTAATTCTATTCTATTCATTTGACCTTTTCTTAGATTCTTTCCCCTGTTCTGTGGTTCATTCTGTGCAGCTTTCATCAGTAAATGTAAAAACTGCTTCTTAAAATACCTGGACAGAGTGAAGGCCCGGGAGTGTAGGGAAAAGAACAAAGCAGACATTATGTTGCTAGCCCTAGATGTTATACTGGGGTCTGGCTATAACCTTTCCTTTCCCTCTCTCCCTATCAAAAAAAAAAAAAAAAAAAAAAAAAAAAAAAAAAAAAAAAACTTCCTGAAGAAAATGTAAGTGTGGTGGTCCTGACTTGTCAATGATTTTTCTCACTTACAGTCAGATATGGCCCAAGATACAAAAGGAAAATTCCACAAATAAACAGTCTATAAGCTTTCAATGAGGCAACATGTTGAAATCTCCCACCATCGTCCTCTGACCAGACCATCCATCCTAGAACGGGCAACATCCCTTTGTCCAAAGTATCTACCTTGTATGTGCTACCCACCTGCTAGTAACATAGCTCCCTACTCGATTATCAGCTCCAGTGTTTAGTATCAGAGTACTGCCAATGAGAGTCTAGTACTTCACCGCCTCCGGCATCTCCTGGAAGTTATGAACTGTGGTTTCCTGCAGGTAATGGAGGTGGGGAATAGCAGGAAATCATAATTACACTAACAAGCCAAAAAGAGATGCTCTCAGTAAACCAGAGTGGGACAACAAACGACAACAGCATTCAGAGGGCAGAAAGCACAGTAGAGCCTTCCTCCTCAACAAGACCATTGAGTTCCAGCAGAGAGGACCTCCTTCTATTGTGCTCAAGCTTCCAGCACATAGTTTAAACTGATAACTTACACCTTTCTAAGAGGCCACCATGGATAACCATGTCACTGCCCGCATCCCCATAAGTGACAAGCTCTTGTAGACCCATTACCACTGGACTGCTTTGCCTGGTGTCTGTTCTCCCTCAAGTCTATTTCATCTTGAGTCCCCTTGCCTTGTTCTCTCCCCCTGCCAGTCTTTCCCTGCTTCCCCTTAGATTTTCTCCGCAAGGCTCCCTTGGGTCACCAGTCCCTTCTCTGACAGCCTGTGCCTACTTTCCATTGCCTAGATGACACAGGAGTCTGCATGGCTCGCAAGTCGGTGTTTTCTCCCTGTTCCCTGCCTCCATAATGCAGACTCTGTGCACGAGAAGACACGTTCCTGCTCCTCATCCATGATCTGACTTTAACACTTTTAGCACCTGATCCATCCCTAGAGAACAGGAGGGTGTGTGGTGAGAGAGGAGCACAGGCCACTGTGCGGATGGTTCATAGTGACTGTTACCTTTCGGCATATTGTTGGGTTTCCTTTCATTCGTTTTCCTTACTGTGTTCCAGTATCTCTTATTACAATATTTTTTTTGTTTTGCTAATACTTTTTGAAAACTTCTTCAAAGCTCAGCAACTACACAGAGCATGCTCACCCAATGTGGAGAAGCCACACAAAATATGAAATTACCAGGAGCCCAGGTCCTCTGTTAGTCATATGACAGATGCCTCTGTTTTCAGCATCTTTTCCATTGTGTTGGTTTTCTTCTCACTTGTACTGCTGTTAACCTTGAACGGTGCCCAGTGGTACATGATTTCCAGTATTATTTCTTCTTCAACCCTGTGTGTCATTTACAAGAATGTAGATTGTGTCGATCAGCTTTCTGGTTGCTGTGACAGACTGCCTGGCACAGACAAGCTAAAGGTTGGCTCATAGTTTCAGAGGTTTCCATGCATGGTCACTTTGCCTTCTGCACTCAGGCAGAACATTGGAACAGCAGGAACATGGGAAGAAAAAGGTCACTCATGTCATGGCATGACTGCATGCAGGTAAAAGACAGGATGAGACTAGACACCAGCTATATACTTCTGAGCCATGGACCCCCAGTGAACAATTTCATACAACCAAACTCCACCAGAAACAGTGCCACCAGCTAAGGGCCAAGTGTCTCATCCATGAGTTCATAGGGAGCATTCATATTCAAACCTGGGAAATGATATTTTTTATTTCCTAAAATTATTTTTAATCTTAATGCCTGTGGTCAAAGGCTACATATGCTTTCTGGTTATGTTATAAATTCATCTTCTTGATTTATTAATCACTGATAGAGACGGGTTGCCTCTGCCTGTGTTAGTTTACTTGATAATTCTATCCATTATTTATTTTATAGTTTAAGTCTTTGTCATTGAGCTAGAATTTCTATCATCTGTTCAAATGCTCCTTCCATGATCCTCTACCACAAAGACCACCCTCATTCAGTGGAGGAGGAACTGAATAGAGACTAGGCTGCAGGAGTCTGAGGTACCTACATGTCACCATAGAAACAGGTTACTGTCAACCTGCTTGGGGGAGCATTAGGTTCCTTGGTGAAGACATTTTGAAGGTAGTCTGGAGCTAAAAAGCCTGTGGCATGTGGAGGAGAGGCACAGACCTGAGTATAAATGTGGAACACAGCACCATGAAGGGTTGTTTAAGTAACACCAGAAGGTATCATATATGAGTGACCAAAGTCATTAAAAGTAGAGTACATTGGGCCAGCAAGATGACCTGTGGGTAAAATCACTTTCCTCAAAAGCCTGGTGATTAAAGGTTGATGCCTTGAGCCCATGATAGAAGGAGAGAACCAAACACATACATGCACACACTCATGCATGGGTGAGTGCACATGCCTTAGCACACCTGTGTCTGAGAGCATGTGTAAACACACACAATAACAATAATAACAGTTAAAATGAGGTTTTCTTTCAAATGGCCACTGAGAACATTTTTACAGGGTGACTTATGGCTCCTCTCACAGGCAGATTTTCATTTACACTCCGTGTGCTCTGGGTTGTGAATTCAGCTTCATGGGGGGAAGGAGCTGTGCATAGCCTGGTCTACACTACACTACAGATCCAGAACTTGTCTGCCTGTATCTATTCCAACTTATTTTTCTCACACCAAGCACATGGCATCAATGAACAGCAGCAGCCTGAGGTTGAGAATCTCCAGCTGACATTACATTTCTCCTGCCCTGAGGCCTGGTTCCATGACCCTCCCCCAGGAAAGCCTCAGGAGGCCCAGGATTCAGGCCAGGAAGGTGCAAGCCTCACTCCCCTATCCACGAGGACAGTCAATCTGCAGCCCCCAATCCCAGAACCTAAAAGGGCCGGGATAGCATCAGCTCCCATCTCCCATTCTGACTTAGGATCATCTTATTTTCTGTCACTTTTGTGACTCCCTCTTTTAAATTTGAGCAAGGATTATAAAACAGTATTTGCAACCATTTATCCAACAGAATTTCATGTTTGTGTAAAAAATATATATGCCATGAGGGGGGGACGTATGTACCAATAGATAATTCTCCTTGTTGATTGATATGATCTTGACAGTTTCATATAGAAATATTGTACCTTGCTCAAACTTGCTCCCATAGCTCTCCATTGGCTTCCCCTTCTTCAAATAGTCCCTCATCTACCTCCACGTTTCATCTAGAGGTGAGCAGAAGTAGATGGAGATAGTGTGACATGTTGCTAAGTCTAGATTCTGCCTATGAGTGAAAATTGAAATATTGATTTAGCGTTTTCTCCCACTATTCTCTTTTGCTTGCTGATCCCCATACAACACATGGCTCCCACTTCTATGGAAATGCACATCTTGCCCAAGTCAGGAAAATCTGCAATTGTCCTGGAAAGCCATTCCCAGAATGCTTTTCTGTTAATAAAATTAACATACACATAGATATGTCTAAGATTTTTTTTTAACCTGTATTTGTGTCTTAGGGTTGCCATTGCTTTGAAGAGATACCATAACTAAAGCAACTCCTATAAAGGCAAGCATTTAATTGGGCCCTGGATACAAGTTCTCAGGTTTAGTTTATTATTATCATAGCAGGAATCATGGCAGCAGGAGACATGGTACTGAAGAAGGAGCTGAGAATTCTACATCTTGATACAAAGGCATCCAGGAGAACCAGAAGAGTACTGTCTTCCAGGCAGCAAGGAGAAGGGTTTCAAAGATCACTCACACACTTCCTCCAACATGCACAGACCAACTCCCCTAATAGTGACACTCCCTGGGTCACACCACAATTAGTATGTGTTTGGATGTTTTACCTCCATATTTGTTTGTACATCACATGTGTGAAGGACTAATAGAGGAGAGTGTTGGACCCTGGTGTTAAAAAACAGTTGTGAACTACCATGTGATCACTGAGAATCAACCCTGGGTGCTCTGGAAGAGCAGCCAATGCTCTTAACTGCTGAGCCATCTCTCCAGCTCTTACATCTTATTTTAAGAGTTTGTGGTACATTGTTTTCTCTTTCTAGCTCTCCAAATGCCGATGTGTCTCTCACCCTACAAGACACAGTTTAAAATCCACCTTGTGAACTGAGCCCTTTTCTTGTTACTCTGGCATTAAGCTGCATCTCCTTTCTCTGAAGTCATTAAAAGCCAAACAACAGCAGCAAAACCAAAACCTTGGAAAGGCATTCAACCCTTCTATGGGTTCTCTCGGTTCTCCCCAAGTCACAACCGTCAAAAAGACCTTTCACAAAGGATGCTTTCTCCAAGTCCCACCTTTCTTCCATCGCTATAAATGGTAAGAACTAAAGCTGCTTCTGTCGTCGGCTTCAGACAAAACATTGTGAACAGCAGTTTAACTTTTCAGTCAGCTAAGAAAACAATCTTTTTGTTTATCATTGTGGGAAAACTGTCTTTTATCTTTCCACCAAGAAGCAAAATCATGAATTTGTTTGGACAATTAGACTATATTGAGATAACTGAACTTCATGCTTCAGCCAGGTTATAATTGTTCATAACTAAACACCAGGCTGAGATGGAGTGCCTGTGAGCACACCTCCTGATCTATCCATTTGTTCCGTTGTAATGAACCACAGATTGTTAAACCAAGGAGGAATGCATTCTTCCTCCTCGTGGTTACTCCATGTCATACCCACAAGAAGTTGGCCGTGCCTAACTCAGCTGGGAGAGGATGTGAAGGAGGCTCTCAGAGACCCAGATGTCCAGCTCCTCCAGCATGCCAAACACAGAGGCAGAGTGGTGGCTGAAAACCAAACCCATCTGTTCCTCAGGAAACCCATGTCCTATGCTCCAGAGCATGCCAGCAGCCTCACAATCCTAGTCTGCAATGGAGGCTATGGAGGCCTGCCTCCCTGATAAAGCCAGGTTTCCACCACATTCTGTCTCCCTGCCAATTTGTGTTTCTTACCTCCCCCTGCTTCTCGAAGTTCTGAACTCTCCAAACAAAGGGAGACTCTTTCAGAGTCTTTGGCCCATCACCATGTCCTACTCAAACCTGGCTCACTGCTGAGGACTCAGTTGCTCTTTCTGGAGCAGTGACAGCTTTCTTCCCCAAATTCCTTAGACCCCTACACATGACGATTCTAACCACTGCCCTCTCTGCCCCAGCACCTCAACCACAAAGCTCATTCTTGTTTCTTCACAAGTGCCTCCATGAAGTCACCCACAGACCTCTGCTTCCTCATTAGTCCTTGAAGGGCTTAGTGCTGAATTCTCTCTGAAAATGCTTCTGTCATGTTCTTTGCTTACTCCAATAGTCAACAATGCACTAACCTCTTTGCCTATAATTACATGATCTTTCTATTGTCTTACATCTTCCTTCTGTCACTCACTTCATGGCCATGTCCGACACCTGATCAAGACCAGCCATCACCCACTACTACACAATCCCAGATGCCTGTGTCTAATGGCTACCATGACTATGTCTTAACTTTTGGCATATTCTCCACCATGGTTGCAGGTGCCAATCAGTTCTTTCTCTCTCTTATCCAGCCCTTGCCTGACCTCTCTCTTTTCTCACAGAGCCTAGACGCTATAGCCCACTTTATAGTCAGTTAACTATATATTCCTCAGCTCCCTTCCTTTCCCTCCCTCAATGATCACTCTTTGCCCTCTCTGACCTTGAACCCATGCAACCCAAGATGGCTGCAAAACCCCCCCCATCAATATGATTTGTCAGTCAAAACTCCTGACCATCCATTCTAAGCTGGTGCCTGAAGATTCTTAGCTATCCTACATTGAGACCCTACTCCAGTTATTTTTCTGTGTGCCTAATGGATTCTACATCATAATCAAACACCCATTTTAATATCTCCTAGGAGCTTTTCTTCATATATTTTTCTGAATAAGTAGAAATAATGGGAACCTTTCCAGGGCCTCTCATCAACAAACACATCAGCGAGGCTTCCTCTATGGGAAATTTAGATATCCCTCTTGCCTCACCTTCCCTGCTTTCATGGATCCACTATGCCCCTCAGCTAATCTTCCCATTAGATATTTGATCCATAACGTCACAGCTAATGCTGTGACAGTTCCACTGACTCTCCTGTTGTTAGCCTTCCCTGTAGTCTCCACCATCTCTGTCAACTATGAGGCTCCTATTCTCATCCATGTGCAAAACAGTGAACCTAATCCCTCCCCTGACATTTAGATCTAGCCATTCTGTTTCCTTTTAAAGGAAATTCTCTGAAGGGGTTGGGATGCTGGGCAAGCCCTTCTCTAGGCAGGCGTCTTCCACCCACTCTACAGCCTGTTTCCCCGCCCGTTTATTTCTTCAACATGTTCCTATCAAAGTCACCAGTAACATTCACATTGCTCCATGTCATTGCCATTTTTATCTCTGTCTTCCTTAACGTGGATTCCCCTGCCCATCTCCAAACTCCCTCAGCTCTGACATTCTCAAAACCCGGTATCTTGAGTCTCCTCTTCCTCTTGAGGCTACCGAGTCTTGGTCTCCTGTTTGTTCTGCTTTGTCTTCCCAAGCTCTAACTGCTGGAGTACTGGGGTGTGAATTATTTCCTCTCCTTCCCTGCTTTCATGGATCCACCCCATGCATACATGGAGTTTTTCTCATCTCCATCTTGGCTCACTGTGGGATTCTAGTCCCAAACTATGGCATCACTGCTGCTGCTGTAAGTGCACAAGGCACCCCCATTCTTCATGGAAGACTCTTCCATATCCCACTGAGAACCAGTGCTTGATTTCTTTAGATCTGTGGTTCACTTGCATTTCATTGGGCCTCCTTTGACTGCCTCTATAAGACATTAGCCCACCTATTAATTTACTTGAGGCATGGTTTGAGTTATGCTCCCTGTAAAGCTGTTGAAGATTCAACTCTCAATACCACCTTATTTGGTGGTGGATCCTTTAAAAGATCAGGTTAAGATGTGGCCCTTTGACTGGAATCTCATCCAAGATACCCAGTATCCTTATAGAAGGAGGATATTAGGACTTGAGGCTGTGAGGTGGTTACCACGGGCACTCAGGGGTGATCTTACCACAAGCCCAAGAACTAACAGGAGCTAGGACAGAAGCTCGTGATAGGTCTCTCCCTGGAAATTTCAGAGGGATCAAGGTCCTGCTGACACCTTGACCTTGGACTTACAAACTTCATGACTGAAAGACAATGAGTGCCTTTTGTTTAAGTATGACATGAAGTTCTCATCAATTACACCAGGAAATAAAATAAATGTATTCTTCTTCCTCCCTCTATAACATAAAACATTTGATACTGTTACAGCTACTACTACTATTAACCTTTTGGCTGATACTTTTCACCAAGAGTTTTTCCTCATAGAAATAGGAAAGAGCCTGTTATCTACATGAGAAAGTTTCTCTTGTTAGAGGAGGCCTTGGGGCAATAAATTTTTCCCTGTCTGATACAACGGTGCATACCTCTACTGCCCTGCTTAACCACAGTGCTTAACTACAACCATATGAGTAGAGATTACCTATCATCAACTGTGCTACTGCAGAGGTTCTATACACTGCTATCTACATCCCCAGAGCCTGGAAGACTGCCTGCCTGCCTGCCTGCTTGCCACTGAGGGATGGATGGATGATGGATGGATGGATGGATGGATGGATGATGGATGGATGGATGGATGGATGGATGGATGATGGATGGATGGATGGATGGATGGATGATGGATGGATGGATGGATGGATGGATGGTGGATGGATGGATGGATGGATGGATGGATGATGGATGGATGGATGGATGGATGGATGGATGGATGGTGGATGGATGGGTGGATGGATGGATGGTGGATGGATGGATGGATGGATGATGGATGGATGGATGGATGGATGGATGGATGGTGGATGGATGGGTGGATGGATGGATGGTGGATGGATGGGTGGATGGGTGGATGGATGGATGATGGATGGATGGATGGGTGGATGGATGGATGATGGATGGATGGATGGATGGATGGATGGTGGATGGATGGGTGGATGGGTGGATGGATGAGTGGACGGGTGGAGCTGAGTACTGAGAGACTATGATAAAGACAAATATGCACTAATGATTTTTCTTCTTGTCGTGACCAAGCAGAACTGGGATCAGGCACCTTTGGCCTGATCAGGCACGTTTGGCCACCCGAACACCATAAGAAGCAACTCACGGGAAGAAGGGTTTGTTGTGGCTTACAATTCCAGGGCAAAGAGGTTATTAGAACAGGAAAGCCATGGCCACAGAAACAAGTGGTGGCTGGTCACTATCCTGTTTGCTGTTAGGCATCAGAGAAGGAAACAGAGTCAGGACATCAAACTTCAAGGCCTGTTCTCAATGACTCACTTTCTCCAACATGGCTCCATCTCCTAAAGGTTCCATGGCCTTTCAAAGCATCATGACCAGCAGAAGCCCAAGTCAAGCACAGGAGCCTGTGGGGGAACATTCACTTTTAAACCATGATGCTCTGATATATAGTCTCTCTCTCTCTCTCTCTCTCTCTCTCTCTCTCTCTCTCTCTCTCTCTCTCTCTCTCTCCCTCCCTCCCTCCCTCCCCCCGGCTCTTCCTCCACTTCCTCATTCTTCCTCTCCTTCTCCCTCTGTTTCTTTCTTTTTTTTTTCTTTTGTAGAGTTATAGGGATGAACCCAGAGCCAGATATATGCCAGGCAAGTTCTACCACCACTGAGCCACAACCTCAGCCCACACTCCAGGTTTCCCCAGTGCTGATCTCAAGGACTCTTGCTTCAGGGAAGAAAGACTCAGCCACGATGCTCTGCTCTGGGGTCTGCATCTGCTTGTTGCAGTCCTTGGGAGATTGGAGACTCTTCAACAGACTTGTAGGACAAGTTTGGAGAGCCTTCTGGAACTGGTGGCGGTGAGACTGATCCTCTGGTTAAATGGATCAAATGCAGCAGACCTGGAGAGAAGAGCAGGAAGTAACAAAGCAGCCAGAAGACTCCCAGGCAACAAGCCAGCAGATGGATGCATACACTCTCCCCCAGCCTCGATATTGTTTAGTTTGAAACATATTTTCACTGTGTAGCCTAGACAGGCTTTAAACCTGTGACCTCCCTTTTACTCACTTTCTGCTTACCTACCAAGTCTGTACTGAAAGTCTCTTGAATACTCAGCAAGAGATATTTTAAAAGATGACTTCATCCTTTGTGACTTTTCTTGTTTAGAAGTAATCATAATTATGACGGTAGAACAAGTAGGAAACAACAGTTGCCACAGCGGGTCTGAATAATTCCAAGGTGATCAAATTCAGTGGTTTAGGTGCATCAAACTCTTCCCAGGAGCCATAAGCTAGTAAATAAAAACCCAGTGCCAGAGTGGGCTCTCCCTCTACTGGTTGTTGCTCATGTGCCCTGACGGAGGCCCCGAACCAATCCAGTGATTAACCTGCGCTTGGTTGCCCACCAGAACAAGAAGACCCTGTTGCTAAAGACAACACATACTCTGGTCACAGACCTTTGAAAACTCAAGCTGGCATGGTGCTGAACTCTTCCTCACTGGTGTCTAGTCTCATATTGCTAGATGGTCCTCTGCAGAAAACTGGGGGAGAACTGCCATCAACTGTCTTATTCAACTGTGGACCATTTATGCAGCACTACCAACACACCAGGCAAGTTGCATCCACTGGTACAATAATGGCAGGTCTGTTACTGGGGTAACCAGTGCCCCTAAGTTGAGTTTGTGGTCTACTCTACAGACAGGAATCTTTCTCAGACGCTGTAAACCTTATCAAAAGCCTGGGGAAGTCATAGGCCGTAGTCATGGAAGATACTGTGTTTATTTTTCAATACACATGATGTGCCTATCAAATTGCCTTCAAAGTAACTATTTACACCTATAGATTATTGCTGTTATCAGTTTCAGTAGAGAAGTTTGTTTATGAGTAGGCAGAAGTAACTGCAATGGCTAATAGTGTTATGGGGAGCCCATCAGAGATGACCACTCAGATGTAATATGTAGCCAATTGATAGTTGTTAATCTAGCTGGCTGGGACCACACTCAGATATTCTGACCTAGGTATAGTCTGAATTATTTACACCAAGGGGCTTTGTTTTGTTGTTGTTGTTTTAATTTTTTGAGACAGGGTTTCTCTGTGTAGACCTGGCTGCCCTGGAACTCATTCTATAGGCTAGGCTGGCCTCAAACTCAGAGACCTGCCTGCCTCTGCCTCCCAAGTGCTGGGATTAAAGGTATGTGGCACCCTCACCCAGCTTATATAAAGTGCTTTTAATGGCAAAATCTACATTCTGTTATCTCACTTAGCAGATCCAGGGAGAGGTTTGCACAGTTTAATATTAACTAAAATAAACTAGCGTATTCATCATGGCCCTGTATCTTAATTTTTCATGGGATTCTCCACCAAGGAAATCAAATCAAATTCTAGTTATGCTTGAAATGGCCTCACAAAAGACACAAGACAGAAGAACCTCTGGAGTGTCTTGCTCCATCATGATAGTACTGAGAATAAGTGTCATTGAAAACATCAACCATGGGTCACGTAAATCACCCCACACCACCGAGGCGCAGAGAACATGTTAGAAAACAAGGGTGGAGTAGGAAGAAGGTGGGATAACAGGGAAATGATATAGAGCACCAACTGCAGCTCCAGGGAGAGGCATGCTGTAGTACAGTTCACTCACGGCAGCTGAGTGCCCATCTAAAGAGGTTCTGCCAAATCCTATCACAGACTGGGTGGGGCTCATGGGATCCTACGGTTCCCAGGGAATTTAAACACAGTTAATAGATGCTAGAGGAGGAAGGGACATGTACGTGTTTGTTCTTATTATCTTTATTGCATTAGTGTTTATTTACTGGAGGAGAAGCATTGCTACCACATGCATGTGGAGATCAGAGGACACCTTGCAAGAGTCATTTCTCTCCTACCACCAGGGATCACACTCTGTCAACAGTCTTAGGGGAAAGTGCCTTCCTCTTTTTTTTTTTTTAATTGGATAGTCTCTGTGTTTACATTTCAGATGTTATCCCCTTTCCCCCAATCCCATCCCCCTTCCTCCTCCTCCCATTGCCCTCATGAAGGTGCTCCCTCTCCAAATCACCCACTCCCACCTTAGCACCTTGGTGCTCCCCTGCGCTGGAAAAATGAGCCTTCACTGAATTAAAGGCCTCTCCTCACATTGATGCCAGAGAATACTATTCTCTGCTGCATATGTACCTGGAGCCATGGGTCTCTCCATGCGAACTCGCTGGTTGGTGTTTTGGTTCCTGAGAGCTGTGGTGAGTTTGAGTAGTTGATAATTTTGTTCTTCCCATTGGATTACAGACCCTTTCAGCTCCTTCAGTCCTTTCTCTGGCTCCTTTATTGAGGTCCCCGTGTTCAGTCTGATGGTTAGCTTCAAGCATCCTCCTCTGTATCAGTATGGCTCTGTCAGAGTCTCTGAGGAGGCATCCATATCAGATTCCTGCCAGGAAGTACTTCTTGGCATCAGCAATAGTGCTTGGGTTTAATGGCTGCATGTGGGGTGGATCCCCAGGTGAGGCAGACTCTGGATGATCTTTTCTCCAATCCCTGCTCCTCTATTTGCCACATTATATCCTCCCATAATGCAGATAAGTGAAGTTGCACAAATAGAAATAGGAGCTCACAGTCCAGTACCTTTCCTGTTTTACCCTGTCAGAGTCAAGCCTCAACTGAGCCCAGACTGTCATTTAAGACATTGTCAATGGCACTACCATTTGTAGGGGATTGGGGTTTGGGACCTAATGCCCAGATCCAGGAAGTCTAAGAGCCCAGACTACCTGACCTCAACTTCTCGGTCTCTGTCTCTGTCTCTGCTCTCTCTGTCTCTCTCTGTCTCTCTCTGTGCGTGTGTTTGTGTGTGTGTGTGTGTGTGTGTGTGTGTGTTTGCCCTTTCCTCATTCCCTTGTTACCCCTAGTTAAGGTTTTAGGACCCAAGCCAAAGATGGATTAGTGATCTTCAGGGTGCTGGAAGGTATAGGCAGAACAAAAAAATACAGGAATCAAGTTGATTGGAAATAATGCCGGCAATTGACAACTGAGACCAGGTGAGATTAGAACAAACAGTTAATCACATATAAGTCAGCGTACAAAATGAGAGAAAGTTTGTGCTAGCCACACCTTCCCAGAGAGTTAATCTAGACTACACAAAGAACTAAAAATATTAAGCAACAAGAAATCAAACACTCTGGCCAATGAGTGGGCTAATGAAATGAATGAACAGTCCTCAGAAGAGGAAGCGTGAATGGTCCTTAGTCAAGAAAAAAATATTCAGCCTCACTAGCCAACTGAGAAATGCAAGTTAAAACTAACTCAACGTTCCATCTCCTCCAGGCAGAGGGGTGGCCATTAAAAATGAGCAACAGCAAACAGTGCGAGCTGTGGACAGCAGGAGACTCTTAGCCGTTGCTGATGGGAGTGGAGACTCAGCCAGCCAGTATGGTGGTTTCTCAAACAAACAAACAACCGGAAAGTCTATGAGTCTATGACCCAGCTTTGCCACTCCTTGGTATTTCCCCAAAGCACTCCAAGTGCATACACCGTAGAGAAGCCGGCACATCAGTGCTAACTGAGACACTATTACAATAGCTACACTGTGGGGCCAGCCGAGGTGTCCAAAACAGGGGATGGATAAGGAGTGTGTGGTGGGTATACACAATGTTTCCTAGATTCCTGGGCTAAGGATTATCCAGAACTGAATTATGCTTGCATTGCCTTCTGGGAGGAACAGAACATTCTACAAGAAACTAATTCTTCCTTCTGTCTGCAACCATACCATGCTGAATGTACCTGATCTCACAACTCTTCCTCCCACACAGATGTCATGGATCATATTAGGAAAGAAAAACCGGCCTAGTCATGTGTGAGTACCTGTTCTTACTCCCAGCACTTGCTGCCTTTTGTTTACTGAATCTCACATTTCTATTCTTTGGCTCACAAGAAAAGGCTAATCAAGACATGTCACCATGGCAGTGGCAACCCCCAAGTGACTAACTTTGGTATTAGGGTATAGTACATTCACATCAAGTGACTATCTTTGGCATTGGTGTGTAGTGTATTTATTAGGGTATGTTGGGTATATTTTTATATCACGTATATAGATTAGTGTATATTGGTATACACACAAGAATCTCCACAAGAATAATCTAGATGTGGGAGTGGAATTAACACTTAATAGCTTCTGGTGTGTAGTTGGAGCACTTATCAGAGTGTAGTATTCACTTAGGAGTCTTGTCATTGGGGGACACTGCCACCAAGTGGTAAATGACCTGGTCACATTAAACAAGCCCAGTATGCTCCAGATAGGCAGACCATCTATCTACTCAGCATACACAAAACAAGGAGCTTCTGCTTCTGGATAGCAAAACACAGCTTTCTAACAATAATAAAAGACTGTCTTTTCATACACACAATAAATTGCCATTGCCTTTAGTAACTCTAGGGTGGATAATGCAGAGGGTTGGGGGATTTGGAGTCTTCTAATGCTACAAAATTGTCAGGCACTGATTTTAGGAAGTTCTTAAGGGCTCAATTAGTTATTCCTTCACAGAAAAGTCAGCTCCTACTCAACACACCTTCACAAAGGCAGGCCCACAGTGCCCAATAGAATAAAAGAAGTCCGCACAAGAAAGTGCAGCTATGAGTCCCCAGAAAGGTAAGGGTTATATAGACAAAGCTTCAAAGACAGATGCCCCTAGAAGACAAAATCCTGTGCATAGCTTTGGAAAGTTAATACACTTTTAAAATGAGCTGAATGGAGATGGCAAGGTCCTGGATCCAAACCTGTGCTGGCTTGTATTTCTTATATTGTAAGGTGAGTGGAGAGATTGAAAGAAGAGGCAAAAGAGGAAGGGGATTGATCCACTTGTTTGAGTGCAAATGGGCTCAGTAGTGTGTGACTGAGCTTTCTGTCACTATAACAAAATACCTGAGATCATCAGCATATAAAGAGCAAAGGTCCAATTAGCTTACAGGTTGGCCCATTGCTTTGGGCCAATAGTATGGTGACAAGAAGTGGCCACGGTAAGGTGAAGCTGCTCACCACATGGTCAAAAAGGAAGAGTGAGGAAGAGAAGAAAGGCCGGGCTTCCATAACGCTCTTCAAGAGCATTCCTCAGTGACCTGAAACCTCAACGTTCCAATTGTGTCACACTGGGAAGTAAAATCTGTAATCCATGGGCCTTTAGGACATCCCAGATGACAGCAGGTAGAATTCCTCCACATTTTCTTCTGAAAGACACCAACCTATAAGCAGGAAATGGCTCGTGCTCTTCTCTATTTAGAACTGATATGAGATAGGCTTCAGTGACCATGATGAAAAACAGCAATAGACATGCTGTCTTATAGCCAACACCTTAAAAATGGAGAAAAACATTGTCCTCAGTATTACCCATGGCTACACCTATTTCCAAGTGGAGACCCACAATGGACAGAAAGAGTGGGTGCCACCAACAGTGTGGATGAGGCTCTGGGGTACAGAGACACCAGACATTTGGCGAATATTCTTCCCTCCCACAGTCCACCTCTGCTACCCTGTGAGTAAAGTTGAAAGTGACATCAAAAGGCAGATAGTGGCTCACTTTCCTGAGAGTCTGCAGCTGGTACCCAAGCAAGAACAAAATCACAAGGAGTTCTAGAAACTTTGGCACTCTCATGTAATCTCAGACTTTACCTTGCTACAGTTCTGTGCCAGGATGGGAACTCTGCTGCATGCTGGACATTTTCCTGCCCTTCTTCCTGCAGGAACCCCCTCCCACCCCTGAATTCTTACTTAAGCAAAGAGAAAGACCTAGGTGTGGTTCACAGTGGCAGAGTACTCGCTTAGTGTGCCCAAGACCATGAGTTGTGGAAAAAGAATCAGGAGGGAGAGAATGGATAGAGGAAAAGAGAAGGAAAGAGCAAGATGGAAAAAGATGAGGGGAGGAGTGGAGAGAGGAGTAGGGATGGAGGAGGAGGGAAGAGGGTGAGTCAGTGGAAGTGGAGGGAGAGAAGAAAGAAAAGAAAGGAGGGGCAAGGTAGAAGGAGAAAGAAGGAAGCAGTGGGGTGGTGGTGACATATGCCTTTGATCCCAGCACTTGAGAGGCAGAGTTAGGCAGATTTCTGTGAGTTGGAAGCCAGTCTGGTCTACAGAGTGATTTCCAGGACAGATAGGACTACATACAGAGAGACCGTGTCAGAAGAAAAGAGAAGGAAAGGGGAAACAGTGTGGCATGTATGGTTAGGAAGCAGAACTGAGAGCTCCTTAACAAACGAGAAAATATATAGGCCTACTCACCCTACAGGACTCTCCACTCGGGTCCCCTTCTGGACCTTTTAAAAAGACAAGAAGTGGCTATCAAACTATCCTATGTCCTGATTTTTCCAAAGCAAAGTGAGTTTGGTATATGATTTGCCATCTTCTAGCCATCGTTCCCTCTCTGCAAACAAACAAAAAAAAAAAAAAAAAAAAAAAAAAAAAAAAAGGCTTGGTATTGCAGGTTAACAGGACTGTGAGAACAGGCAGAGAAGTGTAGAGTAGGCTCTGGAGGCCTCCACAGAGGGACCTTGTGTCCATAAGGTATCACTGAATCCCAGATGACATCATGAGGAGATGGGAGTAGGATGTAGAGCCCCCAATCTGCAGAGGGATGCTGACTCTGGGGTCTATAAGAGATCAGGCTGAATGATGAAATCTTGGCACATATAACCAAGTCTTCACAAACTTAGCCTGCCCTTGGGTTATGTGGACTGATGGAGCAATAGTTAATGTCTCAGATTCTACTGCCCACATCTTCCTTTGAGCATCAATATCTATGTAGACATTGTATACTTGAGTGAAACTGTCTTTATGAAACCTGTAACTTTGCATGAATATATGCTGATATAAAATTGAAAAGGAAAGAAATCATGCCAGCAATATGGGGAGCTTTTTGCAGGCCAGCCTGGCCACCCACAAAGTTCTTACGTCATTCACATGATCTATCCAACTCCAACCAACAGATACTGCCTCAACGATGTGTTGCATCCTGCTCCTTCAAGGAAGCTTCTGGGTTAGGACACTGCCTCCATTGCATAGCCAGGGCCTGCTGACCCCAAGGCCGGTACTTTTCTAAGCATCATGGAGCAGGAGCTACCCCAAGTTGCCTGCTGCTGAAGGAGACACCTCCGGCAAATGGCTGGTAGATATAGGTTCCAACCAAGGTAGGTCTCTTTTCTCTACCCCTGCACCAGAATTGGTAGGACTGCTTTTGCCAAAAGGAGAACTTCTTTCACTCCTTTGGACCATCCCATAGCTCTGGTCTTGGACTCTAGAAGCACTGAGTGGCCATGTTGAAATCTGACTTCCTGCTGGAGAGTCCACATGGAGAATCCCTAAGAACCAAGACTGACAGCTGTCTCTGCAATGGACCATGGCTCTGAAGTCATCTTGAGCAGAAAACATCAACTGGATTCTATGGAATGACCCAATTGATGTCATTTGAGGTCAAAGAATCTCCCAACCAAAGCCTCCCTAATTTCTACAAATCCGGAAGAACTGATAAAATGGTGTCACCCAGCAACATGAACAATGTGCCTAACACATGATTTCCACTTTTAGAAGTTTCAGTTATCCAGTCAAATCTGTCAAACAATATTGAATTCTAGATATAAGGAGATCCAAAATAAAATTTACAGTAACTTAAGTATGTTGTTATATCATTGTTCTATTGTATACTATATTGTATAATTTTCAGTCTCTTACTCTATGTAATCTATATACTAAATTGTACCACAGGTGTGTCTGTAAGCAGGAAAACAGTTGTTTGAATAGTTGATAATATTGTGTGCAGTTCCAGAAAAATCACAGGGACTGGAGTAGGGGTCTTGGAAAATATCTCCTGTGACTAAAACAGCAGCGAGAATGGAAGCCACCTCTTCACAGTACTGTTTCCTGACTTGCAATAGACTTCATGTCCCTAATGTGCATTTTATGTTCACAGGTCATTAGAGATGCATGGTACCCTTCATCTACTCACCCGTGGAGAAAATGAGCTATGAAATAAACACAAACATCCATGCTGTCCTTGGAAGTTTTTTAAAGACAACAAAGAATGTGTTCGACCCTGATACAATCTGTTTGCTCACTACAAGGTCCCTAGATTCCTTCTCAAGCAAAGACCCCACATCTCACTAGGGGACCAAGCTCAAGAATAAGCAATGATTTTTCCACCCCTTAATGAAGGCCATACCTAACAGTGCTCAAGGCTTGGATTCCTCATCTATCCATCTTTCTTGCAAAAGAAGGAGATACCATGGAGGCCTGCCTCTTTCCTCTCAGGATGTGCCTAAATTCCAAGAACTTGAAAAGGTGCTGTTAGCACAGTCCAGGCCTGGGATTTTCAAAAGTTTTTGGCACATCAGCTGAACACGTCTCGATATTGTCAACACAGATTCTGGAACGGCTCAGGGCTGTGCACGGGGCAACAATAGGTCAGATAAGATCTGTTTGGCATTTAGTATGCTGAGAAACATGAAGTCCTCTTGACTCAGTGACAGTCTGTTTCAAGATAAATAGAGGCTATAGGTAAATAAAGGGGAATTTTTTGCAGTACTTTATAGTTAATGATACAAATACTGACGACTGTGTCTGAGCCACTCCATTTAGGGCTGTGAAAGCTGACATGTTTTAAAGCAGAGTACGCCGCATTTTTTACAGGATCTTTAAAGTTTTCATGTTTTTCTAATGAGCCAGCACAAATGTTCAAAAGGATGCAGCAACCCACGTACTATCTAAGAGATGGCAAGGGCTCTGAAGCAGAGGAACACTACCCTTTGCACTAACATGCAACACCTTGAATCCCAGCACGTGGGTGGCAGAAGCAGACAGATTTTAGGAGTTCAAGGCCAGCCTGGTGTACAGACAGAATTCCAGAAAAGCTATACAGAGAGTCTATGTCTGAAGGGGAAAAGAAGGAGTGATATAGAAGACAATTGAAATGAACCTTCAGAGAAACACACACACACACACACACACACACACACACACACACACAAACACACACACACACACACACACACACACACACTGCAGTTAATTTCAGCATCTGTTACTTTGATTTCTAACCTCTAGCAGGCTGTTGAATGGGATATTTCCTGTTGTTTCATAGTTGACAGCCAGATCATTTCTTCATCAGCCTTTTGGCTGAGATCTATGCAGAACTGACAGCCAGCAAGTAAAGCTCTGAAAAGGAGGCAAGAAATGGCCGTTCTTCTAAACACAATCAACCAAAAGCCTCCTTTGGCACTTACTATGAGGTGAGAGGAGCTTTGCTGGCCATGCCTCCAATTGTCTGACTTCGGATGCTTTGGGATATGAGGACTGTGTGACCCTGAATTGCCCCTTCCAGAATCAGGTAATTCCTAGATACAGCAAAGGACTTGTTTGGCCACTTCTTTCAAATTCATACAACCAAGCCAGGGTCCATATCCCTAACCACCTCCTCCCTCTGGCTGTCACACCTGTGGCCACTAGCTTGCCATTCTAATCCCTATGAGGGACACCTTGATGCCCACAGCTGTGGGCAAGAAAGCCACTAAGCAACTCTCTTCTGTGGTTTCTGCTTTGAGCTCCTGCCTTGAGTTGCTGTCATGAACTTCTCTTCATGATAGACTCTAACCTGTGAGCTAGAATAAACCCTTTCCTTTCCATGATGTCTTGGGTCATGTTTTTTTATCACAACAACAAAGAGTGACTTATTCAGGTACCCATAAAATCCTGCTATAATGGTGGAGAGTCTGCAGTGAGGGTCCAGAATTCTGTTTTTAAGTGGTAGGCCTTTGTCTCCACAGGCCTGATAATCAAAGGAAGAAGAATCAGAAGAAGACAGAATTCCAGATGGGCTTATGGAATAGCCACAACCCACTGTGTAGCATGACCAGAATATAGAATTTCTCACAGGGTCAAGCAGACAGTGTGGAATTTGACTGGGCTTGAGTCATTTTTCCAGGACCCAATAAAGAGGGCTGTCTACTAGTAGCCAGATCTTCCTTAACAGAACTAATTGAGAATAGGTATTCATAAAGAGCCAGGGGAATTGAGCCATGAAGAGACCACACAGGGTTTTCTGGAGAGCTAGTTAGCACCTCCAAGACAGCCAGTGTATTGACACCAATCACATGACAGGTGACACAGAACTCAAACCTGGCTTGGCAGTGAGGGCCAGAGAAATGGAAACAGGTATAGAGAGTAAGTGGAGGTGGTCCGTGATGGTGGTAGAGATTGTGGTGGGGATGAAAGTGGTGAAGAGAAGGAAATAGAGATAGTGATAGTGAAGGTGTTAGTGGAATTGGAGGTAGAGACAGAGATGGTAGATGTGGTGGAGGTGTGAAAGCAGTTGTGATAGAGGTGATGTGGAGGTAGTGGTTATGAAGATGATGCTGTGAAAGTAGTAGTCATGGAGATGGTGCTATGAAGGTAGTAGTCATAGAGATGGTGGTGTGAAGGTAGTAGTCATGGAGATGGTGGTGTGAAGGTAGTAGTCATGAAGATGGTGGTGTAAAGGTAGTAGTCATGGAGATGGTGGTGTGAAGGTAGTAGTCATGGAGATGGTGGTATGAAGGTAGTAGTCATGCAGATGGTGGTATGAAGGTAGTAGTCATGCAGATGGTGGTGTGAAGGTTGTAGTCATGGAGATGGTGGTATGAAGGTAATAGTCATGGAGATGGTGGTGTGAAGGTAGTAGTCATGGAGATGGTGGTGTGAAGGTAGTAGTCATGGAGATGGTGGTGTGAAGGTACTAGTCATGGAGATGGTGGTATGCAGGTAGTCTTGGAGATGGTGGTGTGAAGGTAGTAGTCATGGAGATGGTGGTGTGAAGGTAGTAGTCATGGAGATATTGTGTAGGTAGTAGTCATGGAGATAGTGGTGTGAAGGTAGTAGCCATGGAGATGGTGTGAAGGTAGTAGTCATGGAGATAGTAATGTGAAGGTAGTAGTATGGAGAAGGTGGTATGGGGTAGTGGTGGTAGAGATGGAAGTGGTTGTGTCAAAATGGTGATGGAGGGGGTGATAGAGGTAGTTGTGGTGACAAAAGCAGGCTGATGGACCTTGCAGGATTAGCGGAGAGGAATATGCAAGAGGGACACAGTGGAATCTATAGATTCTTTTTGAATTTGTAGAGAATGTTAACAAATATTGAAGATCACATTAAGATTATGCACATTTCTGATAAAAACACTCAGAATGCCTACTGTGTCTGAGATGAACCCTCCGAAAACCTACTTTCTTGCCCTGTTAATCCTTTCTGTTTTTCCCTAACACTCCTCTCAAAGTCAAAACAAAGGAATCAATTGACTCTCATCTTTTGAGGTAGCTCTTCCTCCAGCTTTGGGGGGGGACTTTTCAGTCTTCATCTGAGATACAAAGGAATTTGTCACTGTGGCTCTCTACCTTTTTCTTTGTGAGCCCTCTCCTTTCTCTTTGGCTATATTCTCAAGTTCCCATGTATTTGTCTACTCAACCCAGGGGTCATTAACCTTCTGGTTCTCCAGTCCATGCTTTATCATCCCCAGGATACCCACATATCCTGTCATTCCACCATAACCCCTGATCTCTGCTACCTACAAATCTATTGACTTGTGGTTTCAATCAGAAAGGTCACTCTGATTATCATTAATCAATTCTAGGCAAAACAAAAGTCCCTTGATTTAATTTTTACAACAGTGCATGGCCAGAAATTTACATCTGCTTTGGACTCATGAAATAATAGAAAAATGGGGATAAGGGAAGATGAAGGACATATTAGAGGGAACAAAGTACCCAAACTATTCTCGACTGGAGATCCACTGAGCTCAGGCCAATGAATATGCACGTGCATTTTGCCAGCATACTTATACTAATTCTTGATTGACAGCATTAATAATGTTTCTATTTGCTCTTCTTCAAGTTTCACCCAGGTGGATGATTCTGTTCAAGGCTGTACCTGAGTGCAGAAATGTAGGGTAGTTTGCTAAATGATAACAAGTCCCTTCCCACTAACCCCAGGAACTGACATGCCAGGAAACCACAGAATAAAGAGAAGGATATATTGTTTTTCCAAGTAAATATTTGATGAGGTTAGAATTATAAAATTTGTGGGCCTGCATCTTTATTAGTAACTTTATTTACTAAAGATATTAATAAGGTCTTTCCTAAAGCCAACCCATTCTGATGCTATAGACACTGAAGAACACTAGAGACAGTACAGGCCATATAGACTCCTGTAGCCATCCATATCTGAAGACCTAAGGAAGGCTTACTGAGCATCTGTGGTGTGCCAGACACATGCTGGGTACCAATACTACTCACCTGAATTCTCTCAGCATGAAAGGAACAGGCTCTCATTTTGCAAATGAGCAAAAACCAAATTTACAGAGCTTATACTGAGAAGTGGCTTTCTTCTAAGACATGGAGAGAAAAGACAAGCTCTCTGATATATTATGCCAAGAAGTCAGTGACAGGAAAATTGTTCTACAAAATGAAACACATCTTGAGTCATTACTTCAAAAGAAGGTATCAATCATCAGTCATTTGATTTGAATAAATAATTATAGAAAGTGTGAAAATATGGCTAGATATAAGAGAACATTAACTTTAAAGAGGTTTTCTTCCTTTTTTTTCCTTCTCTCCATTTTTCTCTCCCTCCCTCCCCCTCCCCACTCTCTCTGTGTGTGCTGTTCACATGTATGTACTTAGGGCTGACCACGTCATGTTGGATAAGCAACTGAAGGGCTCATGCCTGGGAAAGACTGATTCTCCTTCTTTCTGGAGTCATCAATTTCCTGTAGCACTCATGCCTGGGAAAGACCGATTCTCCTTCTTTCTGGAGTCATCAATTTCCTGTAGCACTTCATGTAGGATTTCCCCCATCCACGTTGGCATGTTCACTTGTGCTCTTTGGCTCTTGTTTACATGACTATACTGTTGAGATAGCCTGGTTGCAGCTTCACTGTTCGCTGAATCTTAAACTTGTTCCACCTTCTCTTGTACAATGTTTTCTCCCTTGGGAGCTTGCATAGCACCCCTTACAACTTTTTAAAACACTGGTTGAATAAGTATACTGCTACATAAGCTCTCACTTGCATGGACCCCCACCGTGGGGGCCTTCCTTTTTTAACAGCAGATGACAGCATCCACAGAACTGAAGCTGCACTCTGAAAGAATCGCTTCTCGGCTTTTCCAGTGTCCTCCATCAGCAGTGAACCTTCCTTCTCTTCTGAAAGCTATCAATATCAGGGTACACACACACACACACACACACCATACCACACCACACCACACCACACCACTACTAGACCTGGGAGGAGGATAGAGTTGAAGCTCCCAAGTGGGTACCACTAGTCAAGACTACACTAAATGACTGTTATGAGAAGATGCATCTTAGTTACCGCCTCTCTCTTCCCTTGCTTGACCTTACATAAACTTTGCTAAAAGAGTTGCTCTTTCTTTGGTGTTGTTTGGTTGATTTAGGTTTCTCTACACCCAGCAAGTTGGTTTTTCTTACTGTGCTACAGCCTCTGCCTGTCTTTGTTGTTTCTCAACGCAGTAGTGGTTCCCAGCAGTCAACCTGTGTATCCAGAACTGGAGGAAGACATAGTAACATGACTGAAGAAAGTCCCAGAAATGACTAGGAACAGACCTTACTCAGCAGCATAGACAATGCCAGGGGACTGGTCTATCTGCTTTCCCTTGATTGTTCTGGCTTTATGTCTGCGCTTTCTGGAGAATTCTATGCCAAGAGAGCTACTTACCTTATGAACAGACCTCAAAGACAACTTCAAAGGGATCATCAGCAATAAAACTAAAGAGGTGGCTCTTCCGGAGGTTCGGAGTTCAGTCCACAGCATCCACATCAGGTGGCTCACTACCATCTCTAACTCTGGCTTTCTGGAAATCTGAATCCTCTAGCTTCCATATACTTACACACAGACTTAATCATTCATGCATAACTAGAAAGAAATCCTTTTTAGAAAAGAAATCATAAAAGCATCCAAGGCAGAGGGACTATCTGGATGTAGCTTCAACTCAATGCCAGAAGCATAGGATATGTGTCTAACATCTGATTTGATTCCCTACATAAAATGTGTGGGGAAAATCAATAAGCTGGGGCCCTAGAGTCAAGAAGAAAGTAAGCAGTCATCCCTTCATTAAATTGCCGTCATCCTGTAATGTGACCCTGGGGTAAGTGTAGCTTGCCTTTCATTTCCTGTGCCACCTCTTCCTATAACAGGGAACAGTAATGCACAGCAAACACACTCTTTACATACAGTCAGGCTGTAAGAGGTCTACACAATATTAAGAGATGGGACCTTTCAGAGCTCGCAGTCACCCTCCCCTGCTCTGTCAGTGTCAAAGACAGAGCCAAAATGACTCTCTAAAACTTGGCTTCTGCCACTGGGCTCCTCGGGAGTGAGGGCAAACACAGCAGCAGACGTCCTGCATCCAAGAACTGCCCTTTTCCACCAACGTCAAACACGTTTCACAGCTGACCTGCCAAGAATGCGGATCCCACTTTAGGATACACAGTCCGAGACAACGCACAGCAGCCAAAAGAGGGAATCTCCTTTTAGCCTGAATCCTGGTCTATCCCTTACAGATGGACAGTGTGTATACGGACTGGCAGGGATCCCAGCCTTTGGTTACACTCTGAAAGTTCAGGATTACTTCAGAAGTAGATGGAGGAGATAAGGCAAGCCCTCCAGGGTCCTCTGCTGTCCATGGGGATTCAGAAAGTGTGGCTGATGGAGGCTTGGAGCCATCAGTTCCTTTATGAGACATTTGACCTGGATGCCTCTGTGGTCATAAACGCACAGCAAAAGCCATGGGCTCCCTGCTATGGGGGGGCTGATCATGGGGCGCCCTTTCTCTGGCCATCTAAGCGGCTTCTGGATCTATTAGGTCAAACATGATGGTAGAACAGAGGCTGAAAGGAGAGCTACACTGAGAGTAAAGAAATCAGAGTCAAATCTGACTCTCAACATGGCTTTCCTCATGGCCTCGGAAGTCTGCATTCAGAGTACCTGACCTCAATTTTCACATGCCTTACATGTGGAGATGGGGAGAGCCTTGACCATGGGTTCCACACATTCTTGACATCCTAGATAATTCTCAAGCTACAGAATCCTAACATGGCTACTCTCCTTAATAAAGCAGTGTAAGATAGATGTCGTCTCCATACTGCCTGTGCTGCCTCTGGACTATCAAACTTAATATTTTTCAGCTTGAGCCTGGAAGAGGTGGGAACGGAAATATAGTCTTGAGTGTAAACTGCCTTCATCTAGACCTGTTCTGATGACAAGCAGATCTGCCCAGAGCAGATCCTTCCAGATCACTCCTGAGCTTTTAGACATACTTCACAAACCAGGAGTGACTGAGGAACTTTCTCCGTGAAGTGAGCCAGAGAAATAGCAGGGCCTACTCACAAAAAGAAAACAATTAAAAAAAAAAAAAAACACTCAGCCGAGTTAAAGATCAAAAAGTGGAGAGGACCATCAAGTATACGAGAATAGACAGTCCCAGGTACAACACTGTTCAATTCTGAAGTCACAATGAAATCAATGGTTTTATGGTTTTTGTTTTAAATATGAAACAATGTGATATTAGAAGATGTAGAAGACCTTAATAGGCAAGTCATCTCAAAAAAGTTTGGAAATGTTTTTGAAGATTTGTCAGCAAAAGAGTTTCAATAGACTTCAGTTAGACTTTCTACAGACCTTGGATAGATGACTTTCAGATAGTTTTAGTAGTTAAACTGTCTGCAAGGGGAGAAGGAGGAAAAGAAAAAGAGAATTGTTTCACCATCCTAGAAAATTAAAGAAGTCACGATTAATTTTGCTAGTACTGTAATGCAATACCTGGCACGGGGGTTGTTTATAAGGAAAATAGCAATCTATGTTGACAGTTGTCAATGACAAAGGAACTCAGATGGTGGGGGATGACAACTGAAGATTCCTTAAAGTGTGACTCTGTGTAGCATGTTTCCTTAGTCTGAGCCTGTGGCTGTTAGAGTCTATGCTCCCATAGCTTTCGCTCAGAGACCTAAGAGAGAGTGTTGTCACACCAAGAGACAGTCACACAGTGCCTTGCCTCCATGCAATCTGCTTCAGCATACAGTCCACCCCCTGCACCTCACAGAACACCCCGACAGACTCTAGCAACTTCAAGGATCACCCGAATGCCAAAGCAGATGGTTTTCACTTCTTTCTTAAAGGTGGTTTGCATTCAGTTCCCGTGCTCACAACTCTACTTTAGAGTTCCTTTTCATTGTGCAAGGGACCACTCTAATGGGTCCCTTTCCCCCACTGTGTACTTGGTTCAGTCACAGGACATTTCTCCACGTGGACTTTGATAGCTTCCCATGGAGAAAGTCCCTCTTAATACTCTGCAGGGTCCCAAGGTCACTCACTGCCTAATAGTTAATTAGATAGCATCTGTGTCAGCAATAAGATCCAGGCTGGGCTTAAAAGCTAGATCCAAATTCAGCACCGGACTAGAGATAGAAGGGGAAGAGGCCAGGCAGCTTTCCCATTATGCTCCACTTACTCCCTATTCCAGCCTCTGATAGCCATAGCTATCAATAGCCCTGGGAACTGAATATAAATTGTGGTGTTTCATTTAAAAACTGGGTCTGTGAGCTAGACTGAAGCTTAGGGCAAAAGCCCTTGCCTAGCATATGTAAGATCCTGGGTTCCATACCACAAAAGGCAGATACATAGTCTACAGTATTCTTCCCATAATATGTACCCCTGGATCCAAGTGCTGCCTTTACCACTTACTTAATAGCTGAAGATATTGAACCATCTGAAAAACCTCTCCTTTCTCATCTGCAAAATGGAGCTGAGTTTATACTTGCCATGAGACTACTATGTCAGAAACATAAATAACACATCTTTGCCTTTTCACATCATCAAGGGCATTAACTTACAGTGAACCCACAAGCTAAGTCTATATCATTGCTTTTAATCCACCATCTGGTGGTCTCTCTTGACAATATGACCATTGACAAGCACAGTCTCTTCATTCCAAACCTAGATACTGATGTTAACACAGGTTAAACATTATATACAGGCTACAGCATGGCTAAGAACAGATTGAAGAAAGGACAGGACTTGAAGGGGCCTGAGGGACACAGGAGCAGGTGCCACTACAAGTAATTAGAAAAGACAGCAATAGACTTCAATGGCTGAACTTTGATGCTTGCAAAGATGGCTCAAGACATAGACCTGGGTCCAGAAAGTTGGTTACATCAGGAAGGGCATTACATTATGGAGAAATCTTGAGTATGAAGTCCAAATTCCATCACCTGTAGGACCCCTGCCAATCCCATGATAGGTACACAAAATGCCCTGAGAACCAGCCTGCAGATGCCAGTATGAGGTACTATATTTTTATATGATCCAGGCCAAGAGGTTATTGTGGAGTCATCTTCCTCTGCCTTTGCTCTCAAAGTGGTGCAAACTACTCTTCTATAGGATATGGTCATTCAGAGCAAGCACAGCCTGGGGACCACTGTCTGGATGGCACGAACTAACTAAGAGCCAGACACAAACTGACTTCCACCAGCATCATTGTGTATGCTGGTATAGCTGAAGGTTCTAGGCCATGACACACAGATAGCTCTTTAACTTAAAATAAATAAATTTTGCAATAGATGTTGGCATACACCTATAATTCCAGCACTGGGAGGACTGAGGATAGTGAATTCAGGATCAGCCTGAACTGATTTAGGGCAGCAAGGTTTTGCCTCAATAATAATAATAATAATAATAATAATAATAATAATGATGATGATGATGCAATAGTTGTCATCATCGTCATCATTGTCATCATCATCAACAACAAAAACATCGTACATTGTCTGTTTGGTTTTTAATTATGACTATGAAACTTCTTAAACGATTCTGTTATTTCATTACAGTAAATGCTGACTACATTTCTTGGTTCTTCAGTCAATAATATTTTAAACTAGCCTGTCCCAGCAGTACAAGGACTCTCCCACATCCAGTTCATTCCCACATCACTGCACTCTCAGTTAATTCTGGTCCCAGCTGCTGGTCATACCACGGCCAAAATGCTTGTGAAAGAGAGCCTGCCATGCTGTTTCTGCAGCTGATTCTCAGCTCCACCCTCATCCCTCCTCCACTCCACATGATCCTCTATCGCATCCTCTGTGCTTTCCCACCTCAAAGATGCTTAGATTCCTCTGCAGCCCAGACAAGCACAAGCCATGAGTAGCTGTTATCTCACCCCTGCAGCAGCAAAGAGACGGATAAGCAGGGTCAAGGGTTCAGGCCCCTTCTGGGTGGGTGGGTGGGGCGGTTCTATGCCAGAGAGGAAAGAGATGGTACTGTGAGAGTAGCAGAGAGACCTGACTCGGCTCTGGACTGAAGTGGAGACTCCTCCATCATGTGCAGAGTGGTCTGGCTGAGAACAAGACAGGAGTGAAGGCTCAGACATGAAAGACAAGAAATATGGTTAAAAGAGATGAAGCTGGGTCTCTCCAAACTGACAGGATACTTCCTGGCCTTTGAATCACTCCTTTCCCTGAGTATGAAGCATTTCACATAATTTACTAGGTCATTTAGCTGATCTGGGGTATATTGTGCACCACCACCCCCCCCCCACATACACACAGTTTCTTTCTTTTTACTTGGTTAACTCAATTTTAAAACTCTATCTTACCTTGCATACAGACCAAACACTCAGGCCATTTGCCACCGGGAACAGCAGAGATCCAGGGACACAGGCCAGGTACACAGGAGAAACGGAAACAATCACTGACAACAAGACCACGAATAATCACAGACAACAAGATGGCAAGAAGAAAGCGAAAGATCTTACCCAATAGAAACCAAGACAACCTGGCAACATCAGAACCCAGCTCTCCCATCACAGCAAACAGCAGAATGCCAAACACTCCAGAAAAAGAAGACTCAGACCTAAAATCATACCTCAAGATGATGATGGAGATCTTTAAACATGATCGGAAGGAAAAGCATAAAGAAGTAGAAGCTTTTAAAGAGTAAACACGAAAAACACTCAAAGAAATCAAAGAACTAGAGGAAAACAGAACCAAAAAGATGAAGGAATTGAAGAAGGAATTTTAAATGGAAATGGAAACAATAAAGAAAACACTAAAAGAGACAACCCTGGAGGTAGAAAACATAAAAAAGAAATCAGTAGTCGTAGATGCAAGCATCTCCAACAGACTACAAGAGATAGAAGAGAGAATCTCGGGGGCCGAAGACAACATTGAAAACATAGACAAAACAGTCAGAAAAGATGCAAAAGCCAAAAAGCTCCTAACCCAAAATGTCCAGGAGATCCAGGACACAATGAGAAGACCAAACCTAAGGATAATAGGAAAAGAAGAGGGTGAAGAATATCAACTAAGAGGCACAGTAAATATCTTCAACAAAATTGTAGAAGAAAACTTCCCTACCCTTAAGAACGAGATGACCATGAGCACAAAAGAAGCCAACAGAACTCCAAATAGAGTGGATCAGAAAAGAAATTCCTCCCAACACATAATACTCAAAACGCCAAGTGCCCAAAGCAAAGAAAGAATACTAAAAGCAGTAAGAGAAAAAGGTCATGTAATGTATAAAGGCAGAGCAATCAGAATCACACCCGACTTCTCAACAGAGACTATGAAAGCTAGAAGATCCTGGACAGACATCATGCAGACACTGAGAGGACAAAAGTGTCAGCCCAAGTTGCTATACCCAGAAAAACTCTCAATCACCATAGATGGAGAGACCAAGATATTCCAGGACAAAACTAAATTTACACACTATCTGACCACAAACCCAGCACTACAACGAATTATAGGTGGAAAACCCAATACAAGGAGGGAAACTACATCCTAGTAAAAAAACAAGGAAATACCTAAGCAAGAAAACCAAAAGGAGAAAGATACATAGGCACAATTCTACTTCAAAAAGCAAAAATAGCAGTAAACAGCAACCACTATCTCTTAATATCTGTTAACATAAATAAAAAGACATAGGCTATCAGACTGGATACATAAACAGAATTCAGCATTTTGCTGCATACAGGAAACTCATCTCAGAGATAAATACAGACACTATCTCAGAGTAAAAGGTTGGGGGAAAACCTTCCAAGCAAACGGCCCCAAGAAACAAGCTGGAGTAGCCATTCTAATATCGAATAAAGTAGATTTTCAACCAAAAGTTATCAAAAAATATAAGGAAGGACACTTTTTACTCATTACAGGGAAAATTTGTCAGGAACTCTCAATCCTTAACATATATGTTCCTAATACAAGATCAAGATCACCCATATTCATAAAAGAAACACTACAAAAGCTCAAAAAATACATTGCACCCCACACGATAATGGTGGGAGACCTCAACACCTCACTATCATCAATGGACAGATCATGGAAATAGAAACTGAACAAGGATGCAGTGAAACTAACAGAGGTTATGAACCAATTGGAATTAATAGACATATACAGAACATTTTATCCTAAAACAAAAGAATACACCGTTTTCTCAGCACCTCACAGCACTTTCTCCAAAACTGACCATATAATCAGTCACAAAACAAGCCTCAATAGGTATAAGAAGATTGAAATACTCCCATGCATCCTATTAGATCATCATGGTCTAAGGCTGGTCTTTAATAACAATAAAGACAACAAAAAGCCCATATACACATGGAAACTAAACAATGCTCTATTAAACGATAGCATGGTCAAAGAAGAAATAAAGAAAGAAATTAAGGATTTTCTAGAATTTAATGAAAATGGAAACACAACATACCCAAACCTATGGGATGCAATGAAAGCAGCACTGAGAAAAAATCTCATAGCTCTAAGTGCTTCCAAAAAGAAACTGAAGAGAGCATACACTGGTGACTTGACAGAACAGTTGAAAGCTCTAGAACAAAAGGAAGCAGACACACCCAAGAGGAGTAGACGGCAAGAAATAATCAAACTCAGAGCAGAAATTGACCAAATAGAAACAAAAGGAACCATTCAAAGAATCAACAAAATCAAGCGCTGGTTCTTTGAGAAAATTAACAAGATTGATAAACCCTCAGCCACAGTAAATAGAGGGCAAAGAGAGTATCCAAATTAACAAAATCAGAAAGGGAAAGTGGAGACATTAACAGCTGCAACTGAGAAAATTCAAGATATCATCATATCCTACTACAAAAGCCTATACTCAACAAAGCTGGAAAATCTTGAGGAAGTGGATGAATTCCTAGACAGATACCAGATACTAAAGTTAAACCAGGATCAGGTAAACCATCTAAATAATCCCATAACACCTAAAGAAATAGAAGCAGTCATCAAAAGCCTCCCAACCAAAAAAAGCCCAGATCCAGATGGGTTCAGTCCAGAATTCTATCTGACATTTATTGACGACCTAATACCAATACTCTCCAAACTATTACACAAAATAGAGTCAGATGGAACACTACCTAACTCATTTTTCGAGGCCACAATAACCCTCATTCCTAAACCACACAAACACCCTACAAGGAAAGAGAACTTCAGACCAATCTCACTTATGAACATTGATGCAAAAATACTCAACAAAATCCTTGCAAACCAAATCCAAGAACATGTCAAAACGATTACTCACCATGATCAAGTAGGCTTCATCCCTGGGATGCAAGGATGGTTTAGTATACAGAAATCCACCAATGTAATCCACCATATAAACAAACTCAAAAAAATAAATAAATAAAACAACATGGTCATCTCACTAGATACTGAGAAAGCATCTGACAAAATTCAACACCACTTCATGTTAAAAGTCTTGGAAAGAATAGGAATCCAAGACCCATACCTAAACATAATAAAAGCAATATACAGCAAATGAATAGCCAACATCAAACTTAACTGTGAGAAACTTGAAGTAATCCCACTAAAATCAGGGACTAGACAAGGCTGCTCACTCTTCCCCAACCTATTCAACATAGTACTGGAAGTCCTGGCCAGAGCAATTAGACAGCAAAAGGAAATCAAAGGGATACAAATTGGAAAGGAAGAAGTAAAATCATCACTGTTTGCAGATGACATGATAGTGTACATAAGTGACCCCAAAAATTCCACCAGAGAACTTCTACATCTGATAAACAAGTTCAGCAAAGTGGCTGGATATAAAATTAACTCAAACAAATCAGTAGCCTTCCTCTACTCAAAGGACAAACATTCAGAGAAAGAAATTAGGGAAAAGATACCATTCACAATAGTCACAAACAATATGAAATACTGTGGTGTGACTCTAACTAAGCAAGTGAAAGGAACTGTATGACAAGAACTTCAAATCTCTGAAGAAGGAAATTGAGGAGGATCTCAGAAAATAGAAAGATCTCCCATGCTCATGGATTGGAAGGATCAACATTGTAAAAGTGGCCATCTTACCAAAAGCAATCTACAGATTCAATGCAATCCCCATCAAAATACCAACCCAATTCTTTATAGAGTTGGAAATAGTAATGTGCAATTTCATCTGGAATAACAAAAGACCTAGAATTGTGAACTCCATTCTCAACAACAAGAAAACATCTGTGGGAATCACCATCCCTGACCTCAAGCTATATTACAAGGCAATTGTGTTAAAAACTGCATGGTATTGGTACAGAGATAGGCACATGGATCAATGGAATAGAATAGAAGATCCAGAAATAAGCCTTCACATATATGGTCACTTGATTTTTGACAAAGGAGCTGTAAACATTCAATGGAAAAAGGACAGCCTCTTCAACAAATGGTGTTGGTCCAACTGGCACTCAGCATGCAGAAGAATGAAAATAGATTCGTTCTTTTCTCCTTGTACAAAGCTCAAGTGCAAGTGGATCCAAGATCTCTACATTAAACCAGGCACACTGAAACTATTAGAAGAGAAAGTAGGGAAAACCTTAGAACACATAGGCACAGGAGAAAATTTCCTGAACAGAACACCAATGGCTCGTGCTATAAGGTCAAATATCAACAAATGGGACTTAATGAGATTGCAAAGTTTCTGTAAGGCTGAGGACACTGTCAAGAAAACAAAACGGCAGCCAACCGAGTGGGAAAAGATCTTTACCAACCCCACATCTGATAGAGGCCTAATATCCAAGGTGTATAAAAACTCAAGAAGTTAAACATCATAGAATCAAACAATCCTATTAAAAGAATGAGATACAAAGCTAAATAAAAAGTTCTCAATTGAGGAATATCAAATGGCTGAGAAGCATCTAAGGAAGTGCTTGACATCCTTAGTCATCATGGAAATGCAAATCAAAACAACCCTGAGATTCTACCTCACACCAGTCAGAATGGCTAAGATCAAAAATTCAGATGACAGCAGATGCTGGGCAAGGATGTGGAGAAAGAGAAACACTTCTCCACTATTGGTTGGGTTGTAAACTGGTACAACCACTCTGGAAATCAGTCCGGCAATTCCTCAGAAAATTGGACATAGTACTACCTAAAGATCCAGCTATTCCACTTCTGGGCATATACCCCAGAGACACTCCAACATACAACAAAGATACATGAATCACAATGTTCATAGCAGCCCTATTTATAATAGCCAGAAACTGGAAAAAACCCAGATGTCCTTCAGTAGATGAATAGATACAAAAAATGTGGTACATTTACACAATGGAGTACTACTCAGCTATCAGAAACAATGACTTTTTCATAAAGAAAATGGATGCATCTAGAGAATATCATCCTGAGTGAGATAACCCAGTCACAAAAGAACAGACATAATATGCAATCACTGATAATTGGATACTAACCCCATAAAGCTCTGAACACCTCAGAAACAACTCACAGACTATATGAAGTTCAAGAAAAACAAAGGCCAAAAGAAAAAAGGAAAAATCATTATGTTTAATCTCTACACACCAATAAAACTTTGACTCATTCCAGGTTACATCTTGTTTTACATGTACTTTATACTCATTGTAACTAGTAAGATTTTAATGCATACTATCAAATCTTTAAAAAAATCAAGTACTGACAAAAATGTATTCATATACTTTATTAAAAATGTTTTAAAAATCTGTACATTTTCTCTGTTTTTTAGAATAAAGTTGTTCAATTAAAAAAAAACTCTATTTTAGCATTGATGATAGAAAATGTAGCATTAGTGTCCTGAGAAAATAGATGTCATTTTCTTCCATCATGTACTGACTCTAGAGACAGGCCATCAGATGAGAGCCTTAGTCACGTAAGTGTCCTTCATTTTTCTCTTTTATCATTTGTTCTTATGTAATGACTCCAGGACAAAATGGCTGCTGTATAGTCAGGAATCATCTGTTACAGGCCAAAGATCTCTCTCTCTAACTCTCTCTCTCTCTCTCTCTCTCTCTCTCTCTCTCTCTCTCTCTCTCTCTCTATCTATCTATCTATCTATCTATCTATCTATCTCTATCTCTATCTATCTATCTATCTATCTCTATCTCTATCTATCTATCTATCTCTATCTCTATCTATCTATCTATCTATCTATCTATCTACCTATCTCTATTTCTCTCTCCTTCTCTTCTCTTTCTCCTCCTACTATCTCCATCTGTCTTCCCCATTTCTTTTGCTTTTTCCTCTCTCCTCCGTATCTCCTTCTCTCTTCCCCTCTCTCTTCTTTCTTTTCCCTCTATCCTCTCTCCCTCTCCTCTCTTCCTCCTCCTCCTTTTCTTTGTTGCTTTCTTTCTTTTTTTCTTACTTCTCTTTTTACTTCCTGTTCTTTATCAGGAAAGCAAAAAAAATTTTTTTTCAAAAGTCCTAGCCAAAAAGTTTCTATTTTTAGTATCATTATCCCAGGGATCAGGGCCATTTGTGCTAATCAAGAGAAATGAAACAATTATCTTAAAGAGATGCAGATAAAGCTCTTCGGCTGGGCCTCCGAACCAGCCCTGCCAAATCGTGAGTCTGAGTTTACCTTTAGGGTGTGATCCTACCTTCTCAGAGATCAAAGCTTCCCCACAGGTCTGTGTTCAGCTGAAAAGCTAACATTTCTAAGTACCCACTAAATGTCAGACGTTGTTCCTAAGCAGTTACATGAAATCTCATTTAATGCTCCCGACACCCCTACGAAGTAGGAACTGTTATGAGCCCTTCTTAACAGATGAACAAACAAACCAAGGCTCAGAGACATGAAGAAACTTAGCCAAGATTATATAACTAACAGGTGACAGAAGCCAGAACCCGCCCGGGACAGACCAAGCAGTCAGCCCTCACTGTTGCACCTACGACAGCTATTTTCTTTCCTAGGCCACAAAACCCAGAAAAGTTGGTCGAATGAATGAATGAAAAAACAAATGAATCAGTGAATGTAAGTGCCTCTCAGATAAGCTTAGGGATGCTAGGGGCTCCTCCTGCTGTTCTAAATCAGTCCCCCTCCTACCCCCATCCATCCTCTTAAATAGAGTCACAATGCACAGAATTTATTTCAGTTCATTGCTCTCTTGGGAGAAGTCTGATTTTTCTTGCTGGACTTCCTGCAGAACAGAATCTAAGGAAAAGAAGTCTGCAGAAGTCTGAACTTTATCAGCAGACTGAAGTCAAACAACCGTATGTACATGAGAGTTTCAGGCCAAAAATGAATACAATGTAAAACCCGTCCAGATTTTGGACAAATCCTTGAAATTTCTAGTAGCACAGCCTGGGAGGGAAGGGAGAGGGTCCACAGGGTCATCACAAGTCAGAGAGCGAAGTCAACTTACTGTCTCAGCACAAGAGGTACTCCAAGGCCATGTCTGCAAGTTGCCAGACACCTAAAGGACAAGCAAGCCATTCCGCCAAGCAGCCCGATATTTTGTCTACCAGTGTGAGCATCTAGACTGTGAAAAGGTGATTGAATTGCTCCAGCTTTGGATGGAGACCTGGCAGTGCTGTAGATGCACCATAGCCCTCCTGAGAACTCCCAGAAAGTACTGAGACTCAGCTTGGCAGTGGAGACCCGGGACAAGTCTATATAGCTGTGACTCAGTTTGCTCAGTGGCTCCAGGGAGAACTCTATCTCCCACAGAACTACCAGCTAGGGCAAGTAAAAACACAGACCGCTCTCAGGTCAGCCCAAATTCCCAGATAAACCACACATAAATTTTCAGCGTGTGCCTCCGCTTGATTGAACTGAACACCCTGTCTTGTACCTGACAGCCCTAATCTTTTAGGACACATTAACCCAGTTATGTACATGTCACCGTGCTCCATCCTAGAAATAAAGACAAACAGAGTTCTTTCTGTGTGTGCCCAGCTGCATGAAAGGAACAAGAGCACTGTGAGTTCCATTACAGCGCCATCACTAACCACCTGTGTAGGATGGGCAAACTCTGTTCACTGGCATCTCTATTACATGCCGTTCATTGTCACAGTCCAATTACTGAGCCAGCTGGCATCACACGTGGCCATAGATACCTCACCCCAGCCAATGACCAGCCTGAAAGGTTGTCAGGATCTCCACCCAAACACTGTCACCAGCTCCCAACACTGTCATCAGCTCCCAACACTGTTGATGGCAATGTTACCATTTGCCTGTTTTCTATGGCAAAGACCCCATCTGTATGAATGCCTTGTTACTCAGGAATGACAGGATAAAGTTAATGAGGGGAGAGCATCAGCTCCTCTCTAAGTTGGTCAGCTTCTTGTCTCTTGAGCAAAATACATGAGAGGTTCACTTACAAAAAGTTTGGGATTCATCACTTTGAGGATCCAGCTTATGGTCAGATGGCCTGTTGCGTTGGGTCTGGGCGAGGTAGGACATTGGGGTATATTATTTTTTTTACCCCCACTGTAACCAAATATTTGACAAGAAGAAAATTAGGGGAGGAAGGAGCTGTTCTGAATTGTGGTGTTGTAGGGGGTAGTCCATCAGGACAGAGAAGCATAAGACAATCTATAGCATCACTGGGTCTCCTTGCATTTGAGCAGAGCAGGAAGCAGAGCGCTCATCTGGAAGCAAGGTCAACTATAACCCAGAGTGCCACTCATCAGTAGCCTACTTCTTCCATCAAGTCCCAAAGCTTCAAAAGTTTGACAAACTGCAGAACTGCACCACCACCTGGGGACCAAGTATCCAAGGAGAGAGGGACAGTCACAACCAAACTATGACACAGAATGAAGATGTGTCATTGCAAACTACCAACCTCACAGCTAGGGAGCAAAAAAGACAAAAAAAGAACTGCAGATTCCAAGGTTCCATAGTCCTCAAAAGGGAATCCTTCCAAATCTAAGGATCTCTCAGAATCACCCCCTCAAGATTTCATGGGCCCCAGTAACATACAGGGCCCATGCTACAACATGTGGATCTTTCTAGATACTCTAAGTTCTAGCCTGAGTCCCATTAACACCTTTGGACATAAAAGGCTAGCCGCCAATGTGCAGAGAAAAACAATTGCTTCCCAAGTGAAATGAAACATGAATGGTGAAGGTCCACCAGGCAATGGGACCGGGACACATCACAGGTTGCTCTTACCTAGGAAATATAAGAAGAACTGAAGAACTTTCACGTATCTCTTGGCTGTTGTCCCAAGCAAGCCTCCTCCTTCCATCTTGCAACAGCCGAGAGCCTGGGGCCTCTCATTGCCTTATACTCCTCTGTCTAGAAGGGTAAGAAGCTGATAGGAGCATCATCTCTGCCACCTGCTACAAACTGAGTGTGCTCTTCAGTTTAAGAAAATCCCTAGTAGTGCCTGATTCTAAGGAGACAGCCAAGACTTCAGTCCACTTCTCAACACACCATGTTGCTGTTAACCTGCCTCCCTGAAAAGGTGTGGCTTGAGCACAGCAACCGTTAAGTGGTGTGGTTAATGTCACATATCAAATGCAGTTTAAAGATGAAATGATGTTTCCAAGTGTGTCTGGCAGGATGAGACTGTATCTGGAGGTGATCAGCTTTGAAAGAACGAACTAGTCACAGGAATGTACTACCTGGTCCACTGATGATGGTTCAGGAAGCCAGGAAAGAGAAAGGACAATGTCTTTTTGTCTAAGCTAAATGACCTAGATTCTCTTCTGACTTCCAGGTTTTCAGCCTTTGGAATCTGTTCCAAAACTTACTCCACTGCCCCATTTCTGGTTCTCAGACCTTCTCATCCAGACTGAAATGGAATTCTGATTCTCCAGGGAGATAAGAGTACTCAATGGTATGATCATGGGATCCAGTTTCCAGGATAAATGTTATCTCAGGTAGACAGACAGACAGACAAATGTAGGCAGGTAGGTAGACAGACAGGTAGATAGATGGATGAAGTGGGAAAAGATAAATTGATGATAGATAGATAGATAGATAGATAGATAGATAGATAGACAGACAGGCAGATAGACAGACAGACAAATGGAGTTGAAATAGATAAATTAGTGGTAAATTTGTAAATTGGTAGATAGGTATGTATGCAGGTAAGTAGATAAATGGTAGATAGACAGACAGACAGACAGACAGATAGATTCTCTTAAGATTTCTATCACTTCAATAAAACACCATGACAAAAAGCAACTTGGAGATGAAAGGGTTGATTTCAGCTAACAACTCCACATCACAGTCCATCACAGTAGGAAGTGAAGACAGGAACTCAAACAGGGCAGGGACCTGGTATAGAGGCTATGGAGAAATGCTACTTATAGGCTTGCTCTGCCTGCTTTCATATAGTACCCAGACTCACCAGCAAGAAGTGGCACAACCCATAGTGAGCTGTGGTTTTTACAATAATAAGGGTTTTTACAAGGCCCCAGATGGAAGCAGAGCTGACCTTGGCGTAGCATGCTTCATGCTCAGACGCAGGGAAAACCAGCTGTTTCAACCAACCTACCAGCAAAGACAACAGTATTCAAATTACACTCACTCTGAGTAACTGCCTTTCTAAAAATAATAGAAACTTCTCATAGGCCAACCAGAGGGAAGAAAATATTCAATTATTTAAGGGAGAATTTTCACTGGAAAAGTAGACTGTGGTAAGAATTTAATGAAAGGAACGGAGAACAAAATGTGTTTGTTTTGAGAGAGAGAGAGAGAGAGAGAGAGAGAGAGAGAGAGAGAGAGAGAGAGAGAGAGAGAGAGAGAAGGAGGAGGAGACTGCAATCCAGTTCTGGTCTTCCAGATAGATTTGCAATCCCTCCTGTAGGCAAAGTGCCCCTGGGAAGGACTCTGTGCCCTGATAAGGCCAAGCAAGAGCTCTCAAGCTGGAGGCCCACCTCTAGGGCCAGAGATTAGCTATGAGGGTTCAAGTGAAGAGGAGCCAGCTATTCTGGGAGTCAGATAACAAGAGAATTTCCAATTTTCTTTCAGTCTGGGCAGCAGCTGTTTCAGAGGCTTGAAAGTAATTTAGTTATATATTGCTTGCTTCTTAATTAGATTTTGTCAAGATTCATTGCAGCATTATTCACAACAGCCCAGATATGAGAATGGCCTGAATGTTCTTACACAGTTGGGAAGGTAGTCTCTACCTCAGGAGAAGGACAACCTAAAAATGGATGGAAGCCTCACTATCTTTGACAACATAGTTGAACATGGAAGATAATCTGCTAAATGCAATAAGCCAGGCACAGGAAGGAATACCGTGGAGACTCACTGACATATGGAATCCAAAACAGTCTCACTCAGAGTGAAGAATGGTGTTGGGCAGGGCATGGAGGGAGAGGTGGGGGAACATCAATCAAGGTATAGGCAGCTTTAGACAGGACAAAGGAGCTCCGGGGCTATTGAACAGAAGCATGGTGGCTGTGGGTCACATAAATATTGCATATGTATTATTTGCTGAGGGTCTAGACTGCATGTCAAATATTCTTACCGAAATGGTTAATGATCTAATAATGGAAAGGAAGGAAAACTTATCAGATGGTAAATATGACTTGGGTAAATATGATGGGGAAGCTGGTTCCACAGCTGCACACACCATATGCGCATTCCGTGTGTCTCACATTCCTGCTGCAGGAAAGCAGCCTCCTTTGTGTTAAATGTCTCCTGTGAGCTCTCATTTTGAATTCTGGGAAGCAACGAAGCCTCTAAAAGGTGAAAGAAGTAAGTTGCCAGAGGCAGGCCTTTGAAGTGAGGTCAGAACTGGCAGATAGAGGGAAATAACACAGCAGATCCTAACAGCCACAGGCATGACGAGGGACAGAGGGAGAGAGGGAAAGTGACCTTGTGGGTGATAGCAGGAAAGAGTAGGAAAGTGGAGCTGGGGTGGCAGCACTCTGGAGGCTGAGACTGGAGGATCAGGAGTTCAAAGTCAGCCTAGGGTCCACAGTAAGTTTAGACCTAAGCTACTAGGGTGATAATATCTTAGAAGGGAAGGGGACAGGAAGGACAGGGAAGGGGACTGGGGGGGGAAACAGAGGGAAAGAAAACAGGAAAATAGAGTTCCCTCACTCAGCTTCCTGAAAATGAATGCCAAAACCCAAGCCTGCACCACTCTATGCATTTGCCCACTCCCCGCTGTTCTGCTCTAAAAGCACAGGGCAGGTGTGAGTTTGTTTGTACAGCATGGCAATACAGAAACTATTAAAAGAGGAGAGGACCACAGTGACCAGAAATGCCATCTTTGCAGCCTAAATGCCTCCTGCCCTAGACAGCTCTCCAGTGTTATCTGACCAAAGTCTGTGTTGTTCCCTATTGATGCCATTCACACCCACAGGCTGCCAAACCTGGAAATGGTCCAGTAAAACATGACCTTTTCTGGGTGTCTGTTTCCCTTTCAGAGATTATCTCTCCACTCCAACTACTACTCTTGGCACACCATACATATTTTCACATGTTGAAAGCAAAGGAAAAGATCATGTAGGGGCAAAGCCAGAACCTCAAGACTGCTGCGGGAGTCTATATGTGGTGTCCATCAACAAAGTAAAGGATAACAGAATATGGTATGTATCCACAGTAGAATATTAGCTAGCCATTAAAAAGCGTGAGATTCGGTCATACGTGACTATAAGGATGTTATGTGAAATAAGTTAGACATGAAAAGAGAAGCACTTTATGACTGAGCTCTTTCTTCTGTGGGATCTAAAGAAGATGATCTCATGGAAGTTGGAAGTAGAACCGTGGTTGTCAGAGACTGGAAGAGTTAGGGAAAGGGGAGATGGGACGAGGTTAGTCCATAGAAACAACACTATGGTTAGATAGGAGAGATGAATTTGGTGTTCTAGGGTCTAGTGGGGTAAATATTGTTAAGAATAAGGAGGTATGGATCTCAAAGAGCTGGAAAAGAGGATACTGGTGTAACCAACACAGAGTAGGAGAAACCCATAAGGCCCACCTCATCCTGCAGCAATGTGGGCCCTCAAAGGCTCTGCCACCAGGTGACTTGTCTTCAGGATCACCACAGCAAGAAAGCATGAGACCTCCTTGCCACAGACTCTTTTCCTGCCTCGTGCCTCTTTTACCAGAGTCTGTCATGTGATCTCAACATTACTGCAAGAGACCTTGGAAGTGTGAACTTTTGCCCGGTGCTCAGCAATAGAAAAAGAAAATCCAGTCTTCCCCTTAGCAGGTGCTAAGTGGACAACCAGGAAAAGTCAGAGATGAAACCAAACAATAGTCCACATGGGACCTGGAGGAAGTGAAGGAGCTACCTCCTAAGAACTTCCTACCTGATGATTGGACTTGACGTAGGACTCATCTGCAGTCTTTTATCCAAGGGTACAACATGAGATCTGCCTCTCATCCATCCATCCATCCTCCCCCATCGCCCAGTAAAATCTGTGAAGTGCCTGTGATAATTGCATTTCCCCATCTCCCCATGCTGGATCTTAGCCTGTTAACTCAAGAAGGACGCAAAAAGTTTGGAGCTGAAGATCTGGGAGTGCCACACCCATCTGAAGACTCGTCTACGCTCATGGAAATACATTTTTAAAATAATAAGAAATGATCTGGAGCTCAGTGGAAGAGTGCTTGCTGCACAAACATGAGGATCTGAAGTCAAATCCCCAGCACCCATATAAAAAGCTGGGCATAAGCACATGCATTCCTATAACTCCAGCGCTATTGAGACTGGAAGTAAGAGAATTCCTGAAGCTTGCTGGCTACTGCCCACTTCCAGGTTCAGTGAGGACCCTGTCTCAAGACAATAGAAAAAGCATGATAAAACAAGATGGCTGACATCATTCTCAACATTAGTGTTTGTACATGAATATGTGTGCAAAACCTCATACATACATGCATACATACATATAGTTACATACATACGTATTATATACATACATATGTACATACCAAAAGATCACTAAAATGAAGATTCATAAGAAATTTTATTTATACACACACATAATATGCATATACATACACACATATATACATATGCACACACACACACACACACACACACACACACATGATTTGAGCTCTCCCTCCCTCTGTTTAGGGGGCATCCACTGATGACTTGAGGGGTGAGGCTGGGGAGATCAACTGAATGCACTTGTTTGAAATTATGAACATGCCACGGTGATAAGCAGGGGCCAAGGAACAAAGCTAACCATAGAGACTGAATTTGAATAATGGTTACAACTGCCTCCCCATAGCACCAGTGAGTTTCAGGTAGCCAACAGCACTCTCTCTATGCATCTGAGATTGCTCCATTCTCCTGAGCCTCATAAACCATCCAGAAAGGGTTTTTCTAGAAGGCATGGGGAGAACAGAGTCCTAATCAAGATAACTGAAGAGATACAATGTCCAGAGCTAGGCATCAGCCACTAAAGTCCTCAGGGAAAGTGATCACCTCCCTCCTGAGTGAATCTGTCTTTTTCCTCTAGATTCCCCATCTCACTTTCCAGTCAACTTGTGCATTGTAGCTTGCCCTTGTTTGCTTGCAGAGAAGTTGTGATGAAACACTTCCCCAAAACAACTTGAGCAGGAAAGGTTTATTTGGCTTACACCTTACAGTCCATTATCTTGGGAATTCAAGGCAGAAGCTGGAAGCAGGAACCTGGAGGCAGCCATGGAGGAGTGTTGCTTATTGGCTTGCTCCTTAGAGCTTCCTCAGGGGTAGCACTACCCACAATAGACAGGACTCTCTCATACCAATCAATAATCAAGAAAATACCCTCCCAGATGTGCCCACAGGCCAATCTGGTGGAAGCAATTTCTCAAATGAGGTTCCCTCCTCCCATCTTAATAACCCATGCAGGTGAGTCTCGTGATCTTTATCCAGCACTCAGAGTGGCCATCATTCACGGGGATGATTAAATGAACATAGTTGTTACTGAATGTGAGTGACATATGTGACATGTGCAGGAAACCATTTGACACAGATGTATGTAAAGAGTTGAAAAGCATGTCAGAGCTGTGGAGAGGACACAAGGAGAGACTTGTTCCTGCTATGTGCTGGGCTGGTCAGGGGCCAGCCTTGTGCAATATTTGTCACCTCAGTAATATATCCGGATGCTAGCTCGCTCTCTCTTTCCTGATTCTATCCACCATGGTCACTGTCATGACTCCAGGTTCTGCTTTGAAGAGAATGAAGGCTGAGATGCCATGAAGCCCCTCCCTTTAGGCCCCAGACAATCAACACTCCTTGTACCCAGGATCTACCAATAGCCATCTCCTGTGTAAATAAATCCAACTGTCCTGGTTGTGTTCCTGATCTTGTTCCTGGTGGTGCCCCTGCCACACCCCACCCCCTTCAATTTTTCAAGTGTTCTGTGATTCAGTTTGCTATGGTTGCCATAACAAACTTTATTGGTGGGTTCAAAAAGCAAGCACACATATTGCTCTGTGGTGTGCACAGAGGCTTCAAGCTGCCAGCTAGCCTGGCAACATGACTTCCAGGCACAAATCTGTTCTGTTGATTCCTCTGGGTTCTAGAGGACTTCTGGGTCCCATGGCTAATGCTCCTTTCAGTGACCACTTTTTTCAGCCTGTTTCCAACACCATGTTCCTTTCTTGATCTTTCTGCTCAATTCTTCAAAGCTCACCTAGGTATGCCAGGATCCTCTTACAGTACACTATTAAAAATGCTTGAGCTATGAAAACATCCCCAGGTCCGTGGAATGGGAACATAGATTAGACTTCACGGGTTGTAGACGCTCTAGTCCATTTCTTCGGCTTTCCACAGTTTTAAAACTTAGAGCATTAAACAAGGTGTAATGAATGGTACATGCCATTAATGCCAGAACTTGGAAGGCAGAGGCAGGCAGAGCTCTTTGAGTTCAAGACCAGCATGACCTATTGAGCTCCAGGGCAGCTAGGGCTACAGAGTAAGACTCTGTCTCATAAATCAAACAAACTAACTAACTAACCAAAACTTGACGCATTGTTTTAACAGTAATTGTACATTAATGTCCCCAACTTTTTCTCCTTTTTAACTTTGAGATTGTGGTCGCTTGCTTGTTTTTGGAGGTCTCTCCTCATCATGAACAACTAATAGGTCTAAGAATGTTACATACTTAAGCAGGTTCTCCACATCTCCCTGCTACTGAAAGGCCTCTTGAAGCATTTATGATCTAATATTCACATTTTAATATAGTAACCATGCAACATGTAATTTATATGCTAGGGAGTGAATTCCTTGAGTTATTCCATTCCAGAAAAAAAATACCAATATGTTATTTTCTTTAAAATTTCCTAGAAACCCAGATGTCCTGAACCCTACCACCTTCTCGTAGCATGGAAACAACTCTCAAGGACAAAGGATTTTGCCTCCACTTTCATTTTTCTTTTCCTTCCTTCCTTCCTTCCTTCCTTCCTTCCTTCCTTTCTTTGTTATGAGAATCATTTCAAAAACAGATTCTATGGAATGAATGGAGCTTGCATGTGGAAGCTGCTCCTGTATAGCCAAAAGTTATTGCTAGAATCATAGAATTTAGGGCTGAAAGCAACTGTATGGGTCATTTTTCGGACGAGCAGCTGAGAGCCAGAGTCATTGACATGAGGTCTGCACGAAAGCTGTGTGCTTGCAGACAGCTCTCCTCAAGGAGACACTGTCCCCATTCTTCTCATACTTCCTTCTCGTCCATTTGTCCGTTCTTGCTGTCTTTCCTTTCATCATTTTTCTCTAGGTTTCCTTGACCTCCCTGAAAAGGCCAGTCCTCCCTGTGGGCCAACAGCATCATCTAGGGCCTGGCTGTTACCATACCACCCTCCTCACAGCTGTGGACATTCTTTCTCCTGGAGTGTTCCCTGGCAAGCCTGCATGGAGGGACGCTTCAAGGTGAAAGTGCTTCCCTCTCTTCCAGCAGATGTGGTGAAAGGAAGCATCCAGCATGGGTTTCTTTGGTTCTTGTGTTCCTTTGCAAAAAACTGGGGGGGGGGCTGGGGGTTAATGTAAACTGTGGTCCACCAAAGCGAGCCAGACACTGCACTGGGTCTTCAGCACCAGAAGTCAGGAAAAGGGAAGGATGTTCGGTACTACAATAACACAAGGAAGAGCCCTTCGTGCAAATCCGCGTATTCGGGCCCCAGATGTTGGTGGTAGAACTGTAGCAAAGCCTTGCCTGCTTCAGCATTAGAGGCAGGTTCCCATTATCTCTTCCCTGCCCATGGCACTCACACATTTCATTCCTTTGCACTAACCTCATATGTTTATGTCTGTGTTGACTTTGGGTCCCCTCCCTGCTTCTATTCTGCCCCGTGGTTGTTACTACAGGATTTCCCTGTAGTTGGCACAGTTGCTCATCCTTGTGCTTATCAGAATTGCTTCCCATGGAATGAGTACATGGTGCCTAGTGCAGAAATAAAGATTTTTACATCGTAGTGAATGTTCCTCATTCCAGCCCGTGGATGAAAAGTCACTTTCCCACAATAGCAGTGACTCTCATACTGCCCGAGCATCTGCACCAGTCATGGAAGCTGGACTTTACTTGAGTCTCAGCTCATTCAGTGCCCTCATAAAATAGCACAGACTGCTTAGTACATCAGGGCACCATAGAATCACGTGTTGGATAAGGACCCAGGGATAGTAACTCTCTCCTGTTGTGTTCTCACTGAGGAACTTAAAAATCAGAAGTCTCTCTTAGCTCATCCATAGGAACAGGTCATGCTACCCACATGACCTAAGTCTTCTATCTTAGCCTGAGATAGATCATCTTCCAAAGCCTTATCTCCTACGATAGCCACTATGGAGGTCAGGCTATTTCAATACATGAATCTGGAGAGGTGAGGGACACAAACATTCAAGCAAGATGTGCTTATTCTAAGCAGAGCTCACCCTAAAGTTGAAAAAAAAAAAAAAAACCTAAGGTAGCCACCACAAGAAATCAAAATCAACTAATTTGGGCCAACAGGGGCTCCTAGAGACTTAACCGACCACCAGAGAGTTTGTCTGAGAGGGACCTAGGCCCTCTGCACATATGTACCAGCTGTGCAGCTGGGTCTTCCTATGGGACTCCTAATAGTGTGAGCAGACAGTGTCTCCGACTCTACTGTCTGCCTTTAGATCCCTTTCCCCTAACTGGACTGCCTCATCTAGCCTCAGTAGGAGAAGGCACCTAATCTTACTGCAACTTGATATGCCAAGGCTGGTTGATATTCATGGGAGAAATTCCCTTCTCTGAAGAGAAAGGGAAGGAGCTATGTGAGGAGGGGAGGGGAGACAGAGGAAATGGGAGGAGAGGAGAGAGTTGAAGATATGATGTACCAGGATGTAAACAAATAACTTGGTAACTTACTTAAGAAAAGGAAGAGAATCCAGTGTATTCAGAGCTTTTGGGGGCTAGTATCTGTTTATCAGTGAGTACATATCATGTGTGTTCTTTTGTGACTGGGTTACATCACTCAGGATGATGGTTTTTAGTTCCATCCATTTGCCTAGGAATTCCATAAAGTCATTGTTTCTCATAGCTGAGTAGTACTGCATTGAACAAGAAACAATCCACAGATCTTATGAAGCTCAAAAAGAAGGAAAGTCAGAATGTGGATGCCTCAGTTCTTCTTAGAAGGGAGAACAAAACACTCACGGGAGGAAGTACAAGGTTAAATAGAGAAGCAGGGATTGAAAAAAAAGATCATTCAGAGACTGCCTCACATGGGGATCCACCCATATGCAGCCACCAAACACAAGCACTATTGCTGATGCCAAGAAATGCTTACTGGAAGGAGCCAGATATGGATACCGCCTCAGAAGTTCTGCCAGAGTTATACAGATACAGTTAAGGATGCTTGCAGCTAACCATTGAACTGAATACAGGGATCCCAATGAAAGAGCTAGAGAAATAACTAAAGGAGCTGAAAGGATTTGCAACTTCATGGAAACATTATCAGCCAACCAAACACTCCAGAAGTCCCAGGGACTAAAACACCAACCACTGAGCACACATGGAGAGACCCATGACTCCAGTTGCATATGTAGCAGGGGATAACATTCTCTGGCCTCAACGGGAGAAGAGGCCTTTGGTCCAGCGAAGGCTTGTTTTCCCAGTGTAGGGGAATGCCAAGGCACTGAGGTGTAGAGGGTGGTTGGGAGAGGGAGCACCTTCATGGAAGCAAATGGAGAAGGAGGGGGAATGGGAGGGGGGAAAGAAATAACATTTGAAATGTAAATACAGAGAATATCCAACAATAATAAAAAATAGAGATTAAAAAATGAAGAGAATCTAGTAGCCACAAAAGTCAGGTAAGATCTTTCCCCAGCAGAACTTTTGGTTGCTCTTTTGGATAGGGAGAAGAGAGATGAATTTCAATGCACAAGCCATTCTGGTCCACAGCTACCAGTCGACTGCCATCTGCCTGCACCCAAGTCCTGGGCTAGCTGCACATGTTCTGACCAAATCACTAGTGCTTATATACCTTTATATTTAAAACAAAAAATGGAAATGCTGATTTTTGTGAGAGATGTATGCATTAGAGTAAAAAAGTTACTGTAGACCTTAATTGGAATGGTTCTTCTCATAGAGACCTTGAGTTGAGCATTATCTGCTGAGTTTCCCCAGCTTTTTATCATGGCCCCATTATTTTAAATGAGAAACATTTTTTCACATGTGGATACCAGTTTGACTCTGAGTCATTAAAGAGTCGGCCTTGATTTAGAAAGTTACTTTACAGGGAGAAAGACATTTTGGCCCCATTCCTTCATGAAGGGTAGCTTAAGTTATTTCCGGACAATATGTTCCAATGAAAAATAATGTTTAGACTGGCCTATGCGCTGGAAAAACAAAAATGTGAATTTCATATAGTTTAACTGAAGGTTTTAAATATTCCAGATTGGTGGAAGCTCTGTGTGTGTGTGTGAGCCACCATGTGCATGCTGGGAATGGGACCAGGGATGCCCTGGAAGAGCAGACAGTGTTCTTAACTGCTAAGAGATCTCTCCAGTTACCTTTATCATTTTTAATCAATGGAATATTAGCATTAAAAGGAGTTTTTAGCCCACTCGCTTCTTTATTTGGCAGGCCAGGAAGCTGAGATTCAGAAAGATGACATTACTTGCTTCAGTCCACTAAGGCTCATTTAAAACTTCTCACCAGCAACATCTATGTGCACAGACATCTATGTGCACAGACATCTATGTGCACCAGCATCTATGTGCACAGACATCTATGTGCACAGACATCTATGTGCACAGACATCTATGTGCACCAGCATCTATGTTCACAGACATCTATGTGCACAGACATCTATGTGCACCAGCATCTATGTTCACAGACATCTATGTGCACAGACATCTATATACACAGACATCTATGTGCACCAGCATCTATGTGCACAGACATCTATGTTCACAGACATCTATGTGCACAGATATCTATGTGCACAGACATCTATATACATAGATATCTATGTGCACAGACATCTATATACACAGACATCTATGTGCACAGATATCTATGTGCACCAGCATCTATGTGCACCAGCATCCATGTGTCCCTCCTTTACTGGAAGAGAGATTCTCAAGGGAATCTTCAGGAATCTAGTTGGGTCTCCTGCATCAGTTTTCACTCAAGCCCTCAAATATTGTTTCCTTGCATTTTCCCAGCAAGTTTATGGAAAAAGAAAGAATGGAAGAAAGAAAGAAAGAAAGAAAGAAAGAAAGAAAGAAAGAAAGGAAGGAAGGAAGGAAGGAAGGAAGGAAGGAAGGAAGAAAAGATTGAGAGATCTTTGAACTTTGGGGTTCAGTTTAACTGCACATCTGTCTGCAGGGTGGTTTGGGGATTTTCAGGGTTAACTTCAACAGCTGTCTCCACTGAACTACACTGATTGCTATTCTTTGCTGAATGTGTGTAATTATACTAAACCCAAAGAAAAGTATGGGGAGCCTCAACATTCATCCTGAGGACTTTCTCATGCAGGACTTTTTATCCAGCTCTGAGTCACAAGCCCTCTAGTAGGTGAACAGTACGTGGCCCAGAGCTAGAGCCAAAAGGTCAAGACAAAAGATGCTAGGGCAAACTTTTCAGATGTGTGAGACACATTGTGTGTTGAACCAAAAGATTAAGAGCATAGTCCACAGTCTGTCAAGAGCAGAGGATGGGTCTGCCCACTAGGGAAAAAACCATGGAGGTAGACCAACTGAGTTGTGGGATATATCTTTGTACCGTTGATTCATCCTTCAAAAGAGCTATCCAAGTACCTCAGAAAGAGACTCTGCATAGAAATAAGGCAAATACAGATGTAATTAGCTAAGATATGGTCATCCTGGAGCAGAGAGTGCTATTAATCCAATATGAATGATATCAATATTCAAGCAGGAAAGCTGGGCTCTATGCACACACAGAGTAAGGATAACTTTGTAAATATAGAAACATAAGCCAAGAAATTTCTCAGGGTATCAGAAGCTGGAAAGACAAGAAAATCTCCTCCCTCTGAGGCTTCTGAAGAAACAAGAATCAGCCAATACCTTCAACTCAGACTTCTGACCTCTTGTAAAAAATTCTTTGATGAGTCATCAGTATGCTACCTAGGTTAAGTAGATATTTGCTTATATCTTCTCAGGAGACTTGTTATACAACAGATGTATTATCACTTGGTGGGTATGTTAAACCAAAGCAAAATAATTACCTTATCTTGTATCAAAGTAATGATACCACCAAAGTCTAGTTTGATGAATCAATAAGTATTTTAGGGTTATTTATGGGGGCATGGATGACTAAAAGGCAGCTATATCACCAAAAGCCCACTCCACCATGCATGACAATTCATGAGAACTGCAACTCTGGAGCTCTCTGCATGACTTGCAGGCAGCTCTCTAGATCAGCATGTTTTGTCTAGGTAGTTGGAATGGCCTGGGTCTCTTCAGAAGTTCTTATTGCTTATATAACACTGGAAAGAGAAGATCCTTTGGTATCAGATAAGTTTCAGGGAATTTCTGAGACTTGTGAGTTGGTTATTTGATTTAGTACTTCCTGAGTGTTTGTGGCTTCCTGGCCCAATAGTGTGCAGTGAGACAGGACAGCCCCCCCCCCCCCGCCCATGTCCTTATTGCACCAAGGAGCTTTGTGACCTGAGGCTAGTCACCTTCCTTCTTGTGGCTGCAGTTTCATCTACTGCAAATGAGAATCTTGACCTATAACAGTAGTTTTCAGTCTCTACTCAGAACCTGAGACACAAATTAATTTTAGAGAAACAAATTTAACAGTAAGCCTCTGTAAATGAATCTGAGGGCAGCTGGATGAAGGCTCTGCCTAGCCTGCCTTTTGGTTGCATTCATAGACTGAGCATTAAAACCCTTCAGACACCTCAGAGTAGTCTGAAAAGTATGTTCTGAGACTCCTGACTTCCTTTGCAGCTGGGGAATTAATATGGCCTTCCCTTGCCAGAAAAGTAAATAATCTGTCCTACTCTGAAGCATTTGGGGGGAGGAGAAAGTAGAAAATGAGAAGGCAGAGAAGGAAAAGGAGGACAGGAGAAAGGAATAAGCAAAAGAGGAGTAGGAGAGGAGAAAGGGGGAGGCAGAGGAGGAAAGTAAAGAGAAAGAAGAAATGAAAGAGGAGAAGGGAAGGAGACCAAAGGGGAGGGAAGGTGGAAGGGGAAGGAAAAAAGGGGAGAAGAGGGGAGAACAGGGTGGGGAGAGAAAGCAGATGAAGAGAAAAAGAGAAAGAAGGAAAGGAAGAAGAGGAGGAAGGTGGAAGAGGAGGGGGATATAGGTGGAGAAGGAAAGAGGAGGAGAAAGAAAAAAGAAAAAGAATTCAAACGAGATCTACACATCCATTTTAATTTTCTCCTTCTGCCCAGAAAAGCAAGTGTCTTTACTGAGAGGTTAATAACATGAGGTAACTAACTTAGACATTTATCAACAAGAATTATGCAGCTGTGTCGCTTTTATGTCCCATCCTGTTAAAATATCTTGCACCACAAACCATTTGCAAAGCCTGGGCCTCACCTGGGCAATAGGCAAGTAAGGACAGAAGCCTCTCCCCAGAGGCTCATAAGTTGCTGGTTCCTACACTGCTTGACTGCTACTGCCTTCCACCTGGTCGCTGGTCTATGAGCCAATGTGAAAGGTGCCAGCAAACTGCAGATATGGAGCAAGAACAAACCGCCTCTTTGGTCCCAAGGGCTCATCATTAAAAAGCCTCCATCCCTTAGGTTGTAAGAAAAGTGTTGCTCACTTCAAACTCTCAGCTGACATTTTCATGAGGAAACAAACCATTTCCTGCTTGCAAATCCTCAATGACCTAGAGGGACAAACAGACCTCTCCCTTCATGTCTCATTCCACAAACTGAAGTGGCCACTGCCTTCCTCTCTCCCCCTTTTCCCAAAGAGTGCCTATAAAATTCTTCTGCTCATTTAGTTATTCTGAGTAACTTGGAGAGTAAGTGTTGCGTCTTGGTACCATGTGTTTTTGCTTAGTGTCAGAGTCTGAGCTGCATGGATAGTTGTTAAAATGAAGGTTCATTGAGACTCAGAAAATCAACCAGCTGGTAGGTCAGTCTGAGACTACTCTATTTCTTCCCAGGGTGCACCAGGTTGCAGTCACCACTCTGTACCACCTCCATCTCCCATCTGCTCTGTGATGAGCATCTCTTATCCAAAATGCTTGCAACCAGGATATTTTCAATTCCTTATTCAGATTATGTTGGGGTGTGGCCTAAATCTAAATATGAAATGTATGTCATATATACATTACATGTATATGCTTTATACCCACAGCCTGGAAGGGGTTTGTGTCATATCTTCAGTATGTCTGTGTTCGAACCATGAACCATCTGTGAGATCCAATGTGACTTTTCTGTCATGAGGTCCTGCCTGCCTTCAGAAAGCTTCAAGTTGGGGTTTTCAGATTAAGGGTACCCAAGTCATTTTTCTCTCACATCTTCAAGTACACTTTATAACATCACATCATATCTGAGGCTTCGTGGATTCTGTGACACAGGTGTGTTATATGGCATATGAAACAAGGCATCTGAGGCAGTGAAGTTTTCACATTCAAAACGACTGCCCTGGATTTCTTAGAGAGAGGATTCTATCAGGGCTCCACAGACAGTGGACAGAATGGCTAGGAGCCCCGGTACCTGCAGGAGAGCAATCTTAGATGCTGGGATAGTCGTCACTGGTGCCTCTCAACCAGTAACTTACTACACAGTATGTCTGGACTCACTGCTGTGCACATTCTCATTCTCTAGGACTTCCATTGAGTGGTGGCAAACAAGCATCTTGAGTGTCCCCTCCATGACCTCCAGGCTTCCTCCCAACCAACAGACATATACCCTGACATATCTGATGTTGGTGATCTCTTGGCCCAATCATAAAAGACTTCGTGAGTATGTTTCCTCAGATCCTGATGAGATACACGGGAAAGACCCAGCATATGAGGGCAGTGTGGACAAGAGGAACATGCAGACATTGAAACTAATCTGCCCCAGGCCTCACAGAGAACCTCAAAATTCCCCTAGAAGAGGAATTGTCCACTAGCCTAGTCTGTTCTACCCTGACTGTCAAAGATGAAGATTGTCCCTCGTTCCAATGAAAAGTGCTTTCAAGCAGGCTGGAACCTGCAGACAGAGACATTTGTGAGGTGATGAAGGAGACCATGAGAGCTGAGTTCTTAGTCTCTACCACCATGCTGGTTTCCCGGCTCCTTTCAGTTCACAAATCCTTCTTCTATACCAGAGTGGTTCTCAACCCGTGAGTTGCAACCACTTTGGGGCTGCCAAACAATCCTTTCCCAGGGATGCCTAAAACCATAAATATTTACATTACAATTCATAACAGTAGCAAAATTACAGTTATAAAGTATCAACAAAAATAATTTTATGGTGGGGGAGGTCACCACAACATGAATTAAACTTGTATTAAAGGGGTCACAGCATTGGGACATTTGAGAACCACTGTTCCAAACAAACACAAATTTTTATATCTATAATTAGCAGCCTCAGTTTGATTATGATTTTGTCTGGAGACTACTTGGCCTGATGCCAATAACAAGGGTATATTAATAAAAATAACAAAGGTATATTAACTCCAGAGACCACAAGCATCTGCAACAGGATAAAAGAAACAAGTTGGATTTTTTTTTTAATCAGGTTGCTATGGAGGACTGAGTGAAGAATTCTTGGTTATCAGGGAATGTAACTATTTGAGAGGAATTAGAAGGTGTGGCTTTGGTAGAGTAGGTGTGGCTTTGTTGGAGGAAGTGTGTCACTGGGGTGGGCTTTGGGGCTTCAAAAGCCCAAGACAAGCCAATTGTCTTTCTCTTCCTGCTGCCTGTGGATCAGGATGTAGAACTCTCAGCTACTTCTCCAGCACCAAGTCTACGTGTACACTGCCTTGATGACAACAGACTAAACCTCTGAAACTGTAAATAAGCCCATTTAAATGGTTTCCTTACTAAGAGTTGCCATGGTCATGGTATCTGTTCACAGCAGCAGAACACTGGCTAAGACTTTCTATTAGAAGCAGTGATAGGCACAAGAACTCCTCAGTAGTTATGAGTATACACTGCTCTTCTAGACATGCACTCGGTTCCCAGCACCCATGCTGAGTGTCTCACTACTTCCTGTAGCTCAGGAGCCATAGATCCAATGCCCTCTTCTGGCCTCTGGGGGAGACCTACACTGCTGTGTACATATCCACACACATTCTCAAAAATAAATGTTTTCTTTTTTCTTTTTAAGAAGCTGTAGTGACCAGGTACAGTGCTTTACATATGTAAATGGGGTAGAGGAAAGAGGTAGTAAGATTATGAGTTCAAGGATAGTCTCAAATAAATAGCAAAATATTGTTTCAAAATAGAATAGGAAGAAGACGAAGGAGTGGGAGGAGGAGGAGAGGACCCAGCATTGTGTAATGAGTCAGATTAGTATAGCTAGACAAGAAATAATAATTTTAATTACAAATTTAAATAAAGCATACTTTTGAAAAGTAATTACAATCATCAGAAATATGTATGACCAACAGGTTTTTTAAAAAGTTGCAAAAAGAATTTGATGGGAATTGAGAATCATTTTAATCATTGTTACTAGAACAAGCAAATACCCATATACAGACTAACACATAAAGGACTACAGACCTAAAGGTAAAAGCTAAAATTATGAAACTTTATCCCCAGACTTTTTCGTTTGTCCCTCTTTCAGTCAACCCCATCCATCCTCACAGCCAGACAACCAAGGATCTATCTCAGCAATTTTGTTTTCATTCTGACCTGATTTAGAATGTCACGTAAAACAAAATCACACATTTATTCTTTTATGTCAGGCTTCTTTCCATTAGCACCAGGCCTGTGACACTCGACTGTGTTGACTGTTGCCTTGTTGCATTCCGTGCTGTGAATGGAACATTGAGCTGATGAACTTGAGCTCACTGTAAACTTGGGCCCCTTCGAGAAAAACCGCTGTGAGCATTGGTACCCAAGCCTTCAGTGAAGCTGAAAAATATCTGTTCAGGAGAAAGGCAAGTGCTTAACTTTAGAAAAACCCAGACAGCTGTTTCCCAAAGGAATGCATGATTTCACACCCCGAGCCAAACCAGAAAGAGGTAAGGTGATAAGAGACACTTGGGCTAGCTAGTTCTAGACGTACAATACACAAAATCTGAGGAAATGTGTGTTTTCATACCAAACAAAATCAGCTATCCACTAACAGAGGGAGAACTGGTGCAGAGTGAAGTTAATGCCCACAGCCAGAGCCCTGGCTCTCTGGCATCATTCCAAACCATCTTCCGAGCAGGCGATGATTATTTTCTTCCCTTGCAAGTTCACATTCCACAATTCTGCTCCCAGCCTCCGACAGAGAGTGGCAAATATTTAGGAGAGGGGAGGCTAGAGACCATTCTGTACTTGGACCAAGGCCCCCAACCTCAAGCGTTTCCGTTTCATGTGCATACATGATTCATATCGCCGTCATTTATTTAACTTTGTCAGCCGGAGGATTGGTCACAAGGAAATGCAACATTTCCATAAAATGCTGGAGAACCAGCTAGCGAGCATAGAGCCTAGGGGAGGAGGGCTGCCTGCGAATGCTGCATGGTGCCTGTCAGCCTCAAGACCACACAGACCCCAGGCACACAGGGCCCAATCGACAGAGGAAAACTGTCCAGGGATTGAACTGAAGATCAGTGTGCTGTTCCCCACACTTAGTGGTTTAGGGACCAGACTGAACAATCAGTTGGAAGGACAAGTTTAGGCTCCCAGGGTCTGGAGCAACGGTCTCTGAGTTCGACCCCAAGTTCCTGATGAAGTAGAGCCCGGATGCTCTTGGCTACAAGGGAGTTATATAGCATCAACCTAACCCCTCTTCCTTCTATGAAAGCAGCTCTGCTTCTGAGTGTCTCAGAAATTGACTGCTGTCTACATCTGTAAGCTCCAGTGAGTGAATCTGGTCAGCCTCAAGTTAAAAACCTTAAGGCCAAGCATTGTAGGCTAGATGCATGCAGTTCCAGAAGTCGATGCAATGGGATCACACACATTCCCCCAGACTCTGCTTCAAAATAGAAATGAAAAGGTCTGTGGATGCAGCTCACTGTAGAGAACTGCCTAGAATCCACAGAGCCCTGGATTCAAGTCTCTTCACTGCAAAAAAATGTACAAAGGAAACTATATGGTCTCTAAGCCAAACACATGCTTGTTTACTTGCCTCTGTTCTATAGATAAAAGCAACAGTGCACACAGCACTGTGTAATGCTGGGGGTTATGAGACAGCTGGGAAGGATTTCAAGTCTATGGAAAATTACATGGGTTGTATGCAGATACTGAGCCACTGCATACAGGCAGGGACCGGAGCACCTGAAGAGTGTGGCACCCTAAAGTGAAGGGGCTCCCACAAACCAATCTTCTGAGGATACTGAAGGACAGCTAACAGTCAGAATTACAGGAAATTTTTTTTAAAGAGTCCTCCTTTTCCTCTAAAAGCAATCAGAGGCAAAACTTAAAAGTCTACAGGCACATAAGGGTAACTTAGATGAGTGGGGGTTGAGAAGAATATAGTGGGTGTGACGAAATTGTGGCAAATAGGAGCTCCTGTGACTCTAGCGGGCAGCTGCTGCTCTGGGGAGGAAGAACCCACTGCTGCTAGATCCGACCATTTTTCTAGAGAAAGCAGAGGGCAAAGCCAACCTCTCAGTGGATAACCTCTCAGTTATTACATGGAATCAACCAGTTCAGTTTATTCTAGAATATTGAATACATGCACATGTGCGTGCACACACACACACACACACACACACACACACAAACACACATCAGTGACCAGGACTTAGTCCCTGTAGCCCACGTTAAAAATCTGAAGGAGCTGGAATGAGATATCAATAGGCTGTAGCAGCAACAGACACCTTGGTGCACAGCAGAGCAAACTGGCCGGCACAAGCATTTCCTTCCCCTCCCGTCTGTCCCCTTGAGCATCTAGCCCTTATCCAAGGTGAGTGTTTCCCTGGCCTCGGTCCAGCATGTCACTTACAGTAGACAGTCCCCACAGGCACACAAGTGTGTTTCATAAGTCCTCTCTAAAGCCAGCCAAGTTAACTTTTCCCAAAGCTATCACACAGTCAGAGAAATAGAGTAGTAACCTTTGCCATCAGCTACTTCTGATGGGCTTGGGTAGAACAGATGTTTTCTAACTCTGTGGCTCCCAGTCAGGCCATGCCTCACCTAGTTTCCCTCCTTCTCCCCCATTCTGGCCTGGAGGGTCAGAGACCTCAGCTAGTGAGCTAGTAGAAGAACAGAGCACATGGTCAGAAAGAGAAGAGAAGCGTCTTACCTGGACCTGAACCCAGATCTCCATTTAACCCAGAACACATGTGTGAGTGTGTGTGTGAGTGAGTGTGTGTGTGTGTGTGTGTGTGTGTGTGTGTGTGTATGTGTTACAGTGATGGCTATGGTTTTGTGTATACACTCTCTCTCTCTCTCTCTCTCTCTCTCTCTCTCTCTCTCTCTCTCTCTCACATACACACATGCACACACACACATGCACATGTGTTCTGGGTTGGATGGAAGGGTGCTGCTTACTTGCTTTTTCCTCATGGCTTGCTCTCTACTTTTTTAGTACCCAGGACCACCAGCCCACAAAGTATCCACCAGATACCAGAGTTCAAGAGCAATTATACAAAGGAGGCACCAGCATATAGAACAACGACAAACAGGTTGATGTGTAGCGATCCTGTAGAGTATATATATATGTAAGGGCTGAAGAAATGGCTCAGCAGTTGAAAGCATCTGCTGCTCTTCCAGAGGACCAAAGTTCAGATCCAAGCACTTCATGTCAGATTCCTGTAATGCAGCACCAGAGGCTCTGTCGCCTGCCTCTTCTGGTCTCTGTAGGCATCACAACACACACACACACACACACACACACACACACACACACACACACCATTAGCATCAGAGACTCTGGACAGCCACTGATGGCTCCGAGCTGCATCTCCAGTAGATCTGCCCAGATGGATGCAATCCAGGTGGAAGATGACAGCCCAGATTAGAGACAGAAAGGATCTGAGAACCATTTGGAGCCAGATTGGACAGGAACCAGTGGCCTGTGATTGAAGAGTGGAATGAGAGGAGTCAGATGGGCAGTTCCTTAGAGCCTACACAACCGGAAAAATGGGCGGAGCTAATAATCTAGAGCAGAAATAGAGAAGGGGTTTGGAAGGCACTTTGTGAGGCCCTCTGTTTGGGAAGAGGGGGTACGATTGCCCAGGAGGAAGCTGTGAACAAGGGTCTTTAAAGCAGAGTGAGGTCAAGGCAGGTAGGTGCCTCCAAGGTGTGCTCTCCCTTCTAAGTGTCTTTGTCAGGGAGGGGGCCTCCTCCAGGCTGTGTCTGCCCACACTTGGAAAGCAATCTTCCAATTATTTTTAGCACGTCGCAGAGGTAGAAGAGAAAAATGGATCGCCTCTAAGATTTTCATTACGTTCATTCTAAAATTATACTCTCCTGATTTCCAAGGACTTCCAGGGTCTGGTGTTGATATATAGCTACATAACTTCACCCTCTGTATATAATGCTGAATGACTTACACCTCATCCAGGGCTCGTGTGTGACAAAGGATGTCAAACAGAAATAGAACATGCACCTCCTGCATCTGGAGACGAAACCTTACAGAGGATTCCAGGGGTCGAAATAAATAATCCCCAAGGTTTCTGGAAGGGAGCTCAGCAGGACAGGAGGGCCATTGCAGATTTATGTCTGTATCTTCCAGGCAGTGGGCGAGCCACAGTCCAGGGGCCTCCTGAGAAGTGGGAGGTCTAAGGAAACCTTACTGCAAAGTGACAGCTGGTCCCAGGGCTGTGACTCCCAGGCACCTCCCGGGCCCTGCACCAAATGTTCCTGCTTTGTTGTCACTGCTCTTACTGCTGGACACGGAACTTGAGGTTTCTTAGAGTTGGAATAAAATTTTCAACAGCTACTCAAGTCTGATACCAAGGGCATCCAGACAAACTTCCCTTATTGAGAATGAAAGTCTCCTGGCTACTCTGCATGCCCAGGGGTTGCCCCCAGATGACTGGGAAGTCTTCCCCAGAAGAAGACTTTCCTCAGAGAAGAATGTTTCCCGCAGACACTTCCTCCCTTCTTCCTCCATTCCTCTCCCTCTCTTCCCCTCCTTGCCACGTTTTTCCACAAACATCCTCTTCTGGGAATAGACGTTATTAATTACCTTATCTTTTAGGATCTCCATTTTGCCCTTGCAAAATGAAGGTGTCAGATCAAATTCTCCTCAAACTGCTACAAGGATTCTGAGTAAGTAATGCCGGGCAGGGTTCAAAGCCTACATTTATATCAAGCTTCCAGGTGATTTCACTGTGCATTCCACTTTATGTGGGAAAAAGAAGCCTGGGTGTGCAGAAAAGCCTCTCTTGTGGGATTCGACTGTGTTGGGACTCTGAGCAATGTCCTGATCTGGGTGAAGGTATTGGGACTTCTGGCCATGTCCTGACCTGGGTGAGAAACACACAGCCTGGTGGGGCCACAGCAAACGTGAAAAATGCTTTCAAAATAAGCACAGAAACTCAGGAGACCTGGCCTTTCTTACACTGGAAAGTTTCCAAACTTCCTGGGTCTCTGCTGAATGGGAACCACACCTCCAAAGACAACCAGGGACAAGAAAGGAACTCATTGCCTGGGTGCTAATGATGCATCCTGGGTGAGCACTGAAAGCCAGCAAAGTAAGAAAACACAGAAATATGGAAGACGGGAGTCCGCAAATCACAAGGTAAAAAGCAATCTCAGATGGTTCATAAAACAGAGCCCTTTCATAGGGAGGGCTGGTGGAACTCTGTAAGTAGAGATCAAGATAGAAACAGAGAAGATAATATAAAGAGACGAGACAAACTAACTCTCAGGGAGAGATGAAATTGTGATCATTGCGAGAAACTATGATGAAGTCCACACCAAGAAATTAAGACCCAGAAGTGATGAGAGGAATTATTAAAAAAAAAAAAAATCCAAACCAAATTGACACGAAATAATACTTGGTTTAAACAAGTACTACTTAGAAAATGAAGAATATGCAATAAACCTTCTGCCCAGGCCTCACATCAAAGCCAGGTCCCAGTTTGACTCTTGTGTGCCCCTTATAGTTCAGATTTTTAAAAAAAAATCAGTCCTTACACTGGGATTGGCTTATGCTGTACCCCTGGGGTCCTCCAGCCAATATCCAGCACTGAAAACGATAATGACCACGATTTTTACACCATGTGAACTGAGAACCGCACCAAAACCAAACAGTAAAATAAGTGCTTTCCGGTCTATGGAAGAAAGAACAAGAAAGCCTTTTATAACAAAAGCCAAACGGGGACGAAATGATGAAGAAAAATTACAAAACAATTTCAGTTATGGTTAAAGACAAGCTAAAATCCTGAAAACAAACATAGAATCTTTCAGTATAGTTAGTTCCCAATTATGTTTTAAGATAGTTCACTACGAAGAAGTAGACGTTATCCCACGTGTTGGAGGACAAGTTCAGTAGTAGAGCATCTATTAAATTTCCCCAAACAAACGAAAGCTCAAAGGACTGTCTTCATAGACAGTGGAAAGAATTTTATGTCAATTCAGTCTTACTTTAAAAAGCAAAAACAAAACCTCTCAAACTAGGTATGCAGGCTCTGGCTGAAGAGATGCCGCAAAGATTAGCAGTTTGTTCTGCTCTTCCAGAGGACCTGAGTTCACTTCCCAGGAACCATTTCAAAGTGGTAGCCCCTTGTCACTTCAAGGGATCTCCTTCTTCAGGCTCCCACAGGCATCAGCACCCACACACACACACACACACCCACACACACACACACACACACACACACACACACACACACACAGCACCAATACACACACACAGCACTGATACAAACACACACACACACACACACAATTTTGGAAATTTCATTGAGAAATTTATGAAATTCTAAATTTTGGCAAAATGCCAAGAATCTGTATTGTTGAGCCCTCCCACTCCTTACCTGGCCCCTAACCCCAGGTCAGGGAAAGCAGCTCCATCCTGGGCAGACGTTCCCAGCCACCAAACACCTCCAGCTCTGGCCCTGTGGGCAGATTGGCCCTGGCAAGGAGGAAACCACCGCTCTCAGACCTCCTCTAGTCCTGTGTTCTGGACATCGCTTCCAGCTGGAAAGGCAGGCTAAGCACCCCAGTTCCTTTCGGAAGGCCGTGGTCTGGGTCTGGTTTTGCCATGTTCTTGAATGAAATAAAAGCCCACACAGATTGCAAAATCATCAGAAGGCAATGTGATAGAACAGGCTGGATATATGCCACCTGGACTGACAGTAGATAGATCGAATGAATGAGGACACTCAGGGGCCCTGAATATTGATTAAAACTTCCTTTTATGGAATTTAACAGAAGAAGGAATTTGGGTACTGGGCAGGAGGTGTGATTTGGTGGTTCTCTATTTTGACTGAGAGGCTTGGATTACAGAAGCCCTTGCTCACCGTCCATGTCCCATCCACAATGTCTCGGATTTTAATCGTATGCATACCCAATTGTGCATAGGCATAAGATAGAAGATAGGAAATTCATCCTAAAAGTTCTTCTCCAGAACACAGCTTTTCTTATAGCACATGCTTCTAAAATAAATCCAGGTGGAATCAGACACACACTCACCCTCATAGTTCCTGGATTGCAGGCAGTTTCTCAATGTGTAATTTCCTCCCATTGTTTAAAGCAGATATCTGGACATCTCTGTGCATGCAAGTGGAAGACTTCGTTTGGTAATAGGTTGCTAGAAGCATTCGTTATTCAGAAAGGAGAGTATACAAAGCTCCAGCCAAGCAGAGTCTTAGGCTGCTGAGCCATCCCCTATGCTTACCTGCCTCAGTTTACCTTTTTCTCTTTCTTTGGGGGTGCCAGTCTTGTCCCATGTGGGAGACAGTCTTGTGTATTTCACCCTGTTTTGTATCTGTTAGAAATGGGGAGAAGAGCAACCCTGGACACTATTACTTCCCCAGAGAGGGAAGCTCTAAAATGCAGTGTTTGAGCCATGAATATTTGTAATATTTAAAGTCGAACAACTAGATAAGATCAGTGTGCCGGGGCTGGGAGAAACTCCAGGTGTGTGTGGGCAAGGCTCCGCCGGTGTCGTGAGCACAGCAAGGTGGAGAAGCTTTGGCAATGCCATGAAAAGTTCAGTGAAGGAGCTGTAGAATGGGGGTTCAGATAAACAGGAAGAAGTGTCTCTTTTACAGGGTGGACAAACAGAGACAAAGTTTGAAGCAGAGACCAAAGCAAAGGCCATCCAGAGACTGCCCCACCTGGAGATCCAGCCCATGTACAGCCACCAAACCCAGACAACATGGCTGATCCCAAGAAGTACATGCTGATAGGAGCCTGATGCAGCTGTCTCCTGAGAGGTTCTGCAGAGCCTGACAAATACAGAGGCGGATGCTCACAGCCAACCATTGAACTGAGAACAGGGTTCCCAATGGAGGAGTTAGAGAAAGGATTGAAGGAGCTGAAGGGATTTCAACCCCATAAGAAGAACAATACCAACCAACCAGAGCTCCCAGGGACTAAACCACTATCCAAAGAGCACACATGGAGTGACCCATGGCATATGTAGCAGAGGATGTCTTTGTTGGGCGTCATTGGGAAGAGAAGCCCTTGGTCCTGTGAAGGCTCAATTCCCCAGTGTAGGAAAATGTCAGGGCAGGGAGGTGGGGGAGCATTCTCATAGAAGCAGGGGGAGAGGGGATGGGATAGGGGGTTTCTGGAGAGGAAACCAGGAAAGGGGATAACATCTGAAATGTAAATAAAATATATCCAATAAAGACAGGAAAATAAAAGGTGGACAAAAAGGATTTCTTACAGTGATAAGGGGAAAAGCCTAACTGAAGTAGAAGCAAAGGGGAGAAAGCTGAGAATTTGGAGGTAGCACATAGATGGCTGTATCTAATGCATTGTTGTGACGACGTCATGTCATTATGGCAAGATGCCAAAGAAAAGCAATTTACAGCAAGCCTTATTTTGGCTCAAAGTTTGAGGGTGCAGTTCATGATCAGAGCAGGAGCTGAGACCACTGGTCACACTGTAGCACAGTCAGAAGCAGAGAGGGGTGAGTGTCTGTGCTCCGCTCACTTTCTCCCTGATGTCCAGTCCAGGATGCCAGCACACTCTAAGTGCTATCCATGCAGCAATTTCTGAAAAATCTTTCTGTAGTGTGTACAAAGGAAATGGAAAAGGGAAAGGAACACTGGACACAGAGGAATGATGGAGCGTCCATTGTGATCGGGGTAAGGTGGCTGTAGCTTGGGGACAGTTGCAGAAGCAATGTTCTTGCACAGACAAGAGAGGGATGGCTGTTGCTCCAGCACAGATGGCAGGAACAGATTTGCTTAGCTCAGCAAGAAGGCAGATGTCCCAGAGGCAGAGGAAAAGAGAAGACAGATCCTGTAGAGAGAGCAGGGAAGGTGTTTTCCAACTGCTTCCCTCTGGCCAGCAAAGCAGCAAACATGGTTATCAGCTGGATGTGTAGACGAGAGAAGATGCTAAGTGTTAGCAAAGACCATCTGGATGATCAGAGGAAAAAATTCCCTGACTATATTTCTCTGAGTGCTTATTTGGAGTAAACCGGTCAACAGAGGTGCATGTAGGATGTGTGTGTGTGTGTGTGTGTGTGTGTGTGTGTGTGTGTGTGTGACTGTATGTGTGTCTGTCTATGTGTGTGTTTATCCAACCATTTCCAGTTAGTGTAGACACAGAGTGATCGGAGAATTAAATTGCAACAACAATAATAAAATCAGGAAGGTCAAGAAAACATTTAAAAAGCTGATCACATGTGGATTATATGAGCTGTAGAGAGCCTGAACCCAGAAAACAGGAGGAATGAAAGATGGTATGAACATCAGAAATCAAGGTGACAGTGGCAGCCAGCATGGATAATCTCCTCAGTGATGTCCTCACTCACATACTAAACCGCCCTCGTTCTCCATTCTAAAAGGGGAAACATAAAAACGTAATGTCACGTTATGAAAACTGCAATGCCACATTATGAAAACTCATAAATTGGGGTACAGAATGACTGACAGGGGACGCAGGCATATTTAAGTCTTGGTTGTGGGAGGCTACCATCCTGCGCCAAGTTACTCCTATGCCCTGGCAAGCCCCGGTAATACCTGGCCCTTGCCTTACTAATCCAGATAACTGAGCATCCTTACTCTCCAGAAGCTTCACTCAGCAATAAGCTCACACTATCTCCTCACTATTGATTCCTGGGTCTCCCCACATACTCTCTGGCCTCTGAGATGGGGTGGGAGGAGCCACTTCTTATGATGGACAGCTTCTCCCTTACAGAGTACCCAGGGCCCTTGGCTCTTTCCTTCTCTTGCCTTCAATCTACCACAGGTTTCTAGAATTTTGATGCTCTGCTTAGAAACACCCCCCCTAAGAAAAGGGACCCCCAAACCAGTCTCCTTCCCAGTAAGATGCCCACAGTGTAGGAACAGGACACCTCCTGCCACCCCCTGTTCTCACCTACCTCTTTCTGGCACCCCCTGTTGCTCCCCAGTTACATGATAGTGGTTGTTCTTTGTCTGCCTCCCCCCTGCACCCCGACCAAACACAAGCTTCTTCCTGTTGTTGTGATGCTGAGGGTAAAACCCAGGTCCTCTTGCCTGTCAGTGAAGTTCTTTGCCACTGAGCCAAGGCCCCCTGCCCCAAGGTTCTTCTACCACTTTCTGACTCAATTCCTCCCCTGAAGTTGTGTCAGATCTGTTTTGGTGGTTTTTGTTTGTTTGGTCACCTCGGGTCCTATTGCCTCCCGTAGTTATTCCAGCCTTTGTCCTCTTGGGACCTAAAACATTTAACCACCTTCTCAGTGACTCCTGGTCCCAGAGTCACCTTACTCTAATCCATCCTGTGTCTGTTGGTCACTCCAAACTACTGCCTAGGTGTTGGTCTAGTTTGAGCAGAGAAATCTGAGTTATCAATCTATAAATGGTACTTAAGCTTTTAAATTGATCATGAAAAGAGGTAGGGGTGTGTCCCTATTCCTCTACAAAAGTAAGGTTTGGGAAAGCCATGCCTGCTGTGTTTTGTGAAAAAGGGGGTGAGGGGGCAGCGGGGGGGGGGGGGGGAGGGGAAGAGGGAGAGAATGTATGAGAGTATGTGTGAGTTTACGTGTGTCTGTGAGAATGGATGTGTGTATGGGTGTGTGAATACATGTGTGTGAGAATGCATGTGTGCATGCAGGTATGAGAGGACACATGTATGTGTGTGAGGGTGCATGTGTATGTGTGTGAGGGTGCATGTGTATGTGTGTGAGGGTGTATTTGTGTATGTGTGTGTGAGAATGGATGAATATGTATGCACTTCTGTTTGTGTGAAGATGAATGTGTGTGTGTGTGTGTGTGTGTGTGTGTGTATGAGAGAGAGAGAGAGAGAGAGAGAGAGAGAGAGAGAGAGAGAGAGAGAGAGAGCATGCATATATGTATGCCTTACAACATGAATTTAATGAATACCACCTGTTGTGGTTTTGCTTGCTAAGCTCAAACCACAACAAAATAAAACAGTGTAAATTCATCAGCAGAGAATTTGATAAAACAAGATTATTTTAAAAATCTATACAGACCCAGGGAATAGGTGCTTTGGTGAGCTTTTGGGTGCTAACAAAGCAAACACCCCCAACCTTCACACTACCTGCTATTCGCATGACTACAAACAAACCTCTAATTTCTGGGCTCCTTTTCCCTGCGCAAAGGGCAGGGAGGCATGGAATGAGACAGCCCTTAGCACTCCTTAACTTTTATCCATTAAAATATTGACGCACCCTCCCCTGGCCTGTGCCTGTTTTACAATTGTATAGTGCCCCCAAGTGTCCAAGGGGACGAATGGAACTGGAACGAATGCCCATGTTTTATGCACTGCTTAATAACAACCTTCTGACATACCAGACATTGGTAATCAGCCTGGGAACACTTGCTATGAGCCGATTAATGCTTTTATCTGCACCTTGTGGGTGAAGAAAACAGACACACCCGGGAGCTCTTCAGTCTCTCCCCAAAGGTCAGAGAGGATGAGCAGCCAGTGGCTATCAGAAGCTGATTTGGAAAGCTGTAGATGCTGCTACATGTCAAAGGACCTCCCTCTCTTCTCTCTACGTTTAGCCAGAAAGCATTCCAGAAGCCAGTAGGGGCGTCTTGAGAAGCCAGAACCTCTGCCCATGTTCTCTAGTCACTGTCCGCGGTGAGGGGAAAGGCAGGCTCCTCAGCTCCATGGGAAGAAACATTTTACCTCACGAAGTTTCCATGCATGGAGCATGTTCAATGGCACAATCCCAAAGTGCACAGAGACTGGCTCGGTTAATCAGGACTACAGTGAGGTTCCACCTCATTCCAGTCAGACAGATATTAATAAGAAAACAGCAAGGGTTTGGCCTGGGATTGGAAGGTGGGATGCTCTAATGCTGCAGGTAGGAACGTAAATTAGCCCAGCTAACGGAAATGAGGGTAAAGCATCCACAAAGAAGTCAATGGAATATCTTTACGACCTGGCCACACCTGGGGATATGTCCAGAGGAATCCCGAGTATAACTCAGAGATCTCTCCACAGACATCCACGTTCCCTGCAGCTCTACCCACAACTGCCAAGGTGAACAGAGCAACTTAGAGAGTAGTGAATGTAACTCAAATTTGTGATGCATTTGTAGAAAACCATCCTAATGGAACCCTGGTTTGTACAGCGGATGTACTATTAACAAACAAACAAGCAAACAAAATTGGCTTAGTGGTTAAGAGCAGTTGTTCTGGTATAAGAGGGAGGAGATTCAGCTCCCAGCACCTACAGGGTATCTTTCAACTATCAGTAACTCCAACGCCCTCTTCTGACCTGCACAGGTGTCAGGCACATATCTGCTGTCCATACATACACACAGACAAAGCACCCGTGCACATACAATAAAATGAATAAATTTAGAAGTTAAAAGTATCTATTTTAAAATCTCTCTCTCTCTCTCTCTCTCTCACACACACACACATGCACACACCATCAGCTTGCTTTCTGTGTTTGCCTGTGGTGGTTGGGATGTTTGTGGTTTCCATTTCTTTTGTTCATTTGTCTGTCTTTTCTTTTCAGAACAGGGACTCACTACATAGTCCAGACAGACTTCAGACAGGTGACCCTCCTGCCTCACCTTCCTGAGTGTTGGCATTATAGGCATGTATACTACACTGAGCTGAGAGAATTGTTTGTGGTTAAATTCAGCTAAGTGACCCAGAACAAGGAACTAGCCAGTCACTGAGCCTGATGGAATCTGCTCCAGGCACATCCCACACCCTTCGCTCCTCTGTGGCCCCTCCCCCTTCTGTGGCCCCTCCCCCTTCTGTGGCCCCTCCCTCTTCTGTGGCTATTTCTTTTGCTAGGTTTTTATTTCAGTTAAATGTGATCTCTGTGCTCTGCATTTCTGCGGAGTGTAGCAAGACACGGGTCAGGTCCTCTAGTGTTGACTTTTCAGACTCCTTGGTTGTCTGAAGTTGTCAGTTGCTCTTCGTGGAAGAGAAGCTGCGGTTGGCTTTATAAATTCTGTCAGCTCAGAGCTCTGAAGGCCCTTTCGATTTGAGAAGACCTGTTGGTTTGTACGTGAGCTGTGACTCGTGGATAAAGGCGAGCTTGCCATCCTCTCTTGGGAACCAGCAGTTTATTGACCGTCGAGGGTCTTCAGGGAAAAGAAAACCTAGGACTTAGTCTCAGACACTGTTTTCTGGGATTCATGGCAGCTCTCCATGCTCAAAGAGTATAGAGATGAGGGAATTCTACAGGATTCCTCCAGGCCTCAGGCTATCCACAGGCTCTCCCTAGTCTAGCTGCCTTTCTCTCTGGGTATCCCCACCCATACCAGCTGTCCACAGATGTTCCCTCAGACTGGATGGCATGTGTGCATCCCGCTTTTCCTACCTGCAGGCTTGCATGTGGCCCTATGGGTCCCACATCACCAACAACCCCCTCCCCCACCCGTGATTCACTCCTTTCAATATCTATTCCCACTGCAACCTACTACATTCTCTCAATGTGTCTCGTTTCAAAATAAATGCGCGGACCACTCACTGTCACAGCCTAGCCTATGACTTGGTTAATTTTCCATAGTTGAACAATTTAGTAATCTACGGGGGGGAGGGAGAGGGGTGCTGGAGGTCCCTGGCTGGCTGCTGCTTCTCTACTTTAAAACCTCATCCATATGAGAACTGCCAAGATTGTCCTTACACTGCCCTGTCAGCTCTTCTCTGGCATCTTTATTTTCTTAAACTTACATCGTGGTAAATTTACACGGTACGGGGTTTGTAATTGTAATTATCTTTGAGGCATATTGTTATGAAATATAATGTGGAGAGAGGGTGTCTTTGTCAGCTCCAAGCCAAGGTGTACCTCTGAGAGATTATGACATGCAACAAATCTGTTGTAAAAGAGGTTTATTGGGGGAGGGGAGAGAAGTGAGGACCTGGGAAAGGAATGGAGGCGGACAAGTAGACATGTGGACAGGCAGACAGTAAGGGAGCAGAGCCATGAGGCCAGAGAAATGGGGCAGAGAGGGAGAGAGGGGAAAGGCTGACACAGGGACCCATGAGAGGGACCACAGAGAACAAAGTGGGGTGGTTGGGGATCTTCTCTAGCTGCAGCACACTTGGAGCACCTGGCAGCAGCCACGGGTAAAGAAGGAAGCAACTGCTAGGTCCCTAAGAGAGGGCCGGTGGGAATGCCTTATACTAACACACACAGTTCAGCAATATCAAATATTTCTCACAATACTTATCTGTCTCCAGAACCCTGATCTCAATGGAGAGAAAACACATCTCAAATGTCCCCATTTCCAGCCCTGAGCAGCCACCATCTGCTTCTGTCTCCCCAAGTTTGACCACATAGGACTAGGAAGTACTGGAGCTCTTTTGCTGTGATAAGTCACTATCCTAATTGATTTGCATCTTCTGAATAATGTGTTTCTAAAATGTTTTCCCTTTGAATCAAGTTGGTTATCTTATTGCTGTTCAGTTTTAATTTTAAATTTTATTTTTAATTTTTTAATTGTTTTGAAAAATATTTAAATGTTGTCTGTGTGTGTGCACGTGCACATGTGCACACACACTTTACATCAGCTGGAGTTGGAGTTACAGGTTTGTACATCTCCTATTGTGGGCATTAGGAACAGACCTTGGATCTTCTATAATATCAACACAGGCTTGGTGGCCAAGTGACATTACTTCTCAACCCATCTCACAGACGCATAACCTATTTATGTACTCCACCAACTTTATAAAATGTACTGGGATCTTTTGGAGGTTTGTATATATGATCATATCATCTATAAGGATATACTACTTATTTTCAACATAGTTGTCCTTTCTTCCCCTAATTATTGTCTGTGAATTCTGGTATCATCTTATATTAAGAGGAAGCATTTCTAGTTTTTTCTTGGAGAGTAGTGCTAGGCTTTTGTTTGAGACAGGGTCACATGTAACCTAGTCTGGTCTCCATCTCCCTATGTTGCTAAGAATGATGCTGAAGTGTGGCCTTCCTGTTTCTGCCTGGAATGCTGGGGTTATAGGCACATGTGACTGCATTGCCCTTTCAGTATGGGCTTTTCTGTGTGGTTTTCATTATGTTGGATGTTCTCTTCTAAGAAGTTGGGAGTCTCCTGACCTTTGCATCTCTGGAAAAACCACTTCAGTGGAAGGAACATGCTTGCAATCAAAGCAGTTAAGTATAGGGACATCTCAGTGACCTAAGGCATCAACCCTGAAAAAAGGATGTCCTGTGGGTAATTTGTGGTCAGGTATTTCTTGTAGGAGAGACAGAAAGGGCCAGCTGGGATCAGCATAGGAGGCAAGCACAGAAAAGGCCAATTTTCCTTGAAGTGGCCTGTCAGGAAAATTCCAACTCATGTGTGCATGATGTACATCTAAAGTAAATTTACAATAAGGGTCAGAATCTGCTCCATTCCATGATGAGCTCTTCCCATCACCTGGAATCATAGCACTGGGCTCTTGAGCTAGGCACTGTCCATCTGCATGTTCCCTTCCTGTGGAGCATGTTCCAGAACATTCCATGCTTTACTCTTTCTTACTTTTAGTAAAGCTATATTTTCACTGTGTCTTTTTCACAACTTTCTCCAAGACACTAAAAGCCTGGACATCCCCTCACAGATGAGACTCCTCCAGTATCTCAAGAGTGAAGAATCTGCTTCCTGTGCCTCTCTCCATAGTCAGAAGCAACCAATGGCTGACAGCACAACTCCAGAGGCACATTCTGCTCACAGACTCCAAATCATGCTTCTAATCAATGTGCTACAGGTAACCACAGCCAGAGAAGAGAGGCAGTCTAAGTTAAATTGATAACTAAAGGATAAGAAAATAAAATGTTATTTGTAGGTGATTTGGCCACTAAGATGAAAACTAAAAACTATGAGCCTATTATTAAGAGGTAAAAGAGGATGTGAAGGAGGGCACAGTGACAAAATTAACATCAAAATTCAGCCTCTCTGCATAAAGTGCCCAGGAATAGAAGTGCCTGACAGTAATCATATTCTCTGCTGAATCTCCACAGAAAAACAGTACAGATTTCAGAAAACAGAGATTTAACACTGAAGAATGCAGATGGAAAGGAAGTAAATTTCATGAAAATAACCCAGTTCATTACTAAAAAAGAATAGGCAAATATTCATTATTTCCAGCATTAGGAAGTGCATCTGTGTGGGAGAATGGTGTTGCCTGTATGACTGTGTGTGATTCTGCGTGTTTCCCAGTAGAAAGGAAAACAGATATATATCCAAGTAACCAGAATTTAGTGTAAACCTGAAATGGATCACATTTAGTGTGCATACACTAAACCCCAGAGTAGCCACAGGAAAAAAAACTAAATATATATTGTGAGAAATCAGTAGAGAAATTTAAATGCTACATTAGAATAAATTTGCATAAAGTAAATCGGGAATGTGGGAAGAAAAAACTGCATTTGTAGATAACATTATTTGTTCATAGCCTGAAAGAATCTACTTAAAAACTATTAGAATAAATGAATTCATGAGGATACAAAAATGTATGAGAAAAGTGAGTTGTCATTTGACTTAACAATCAGTATTTGAAATTTAGGCCAAGAAGACTTAGTCCTGCTCATAAAAGAATCAAAAACATATGCAGAAGTAAATGTAACAAGTTGAAAAGTACCAAACACTGTTCAGAATGAAAGATTTAAAGACACTGGAAGGAAAACCCTCCAATCGATGGAAGGTGAAGACTTTCGAGGTAAACTGATCTCCACACATTCCCTGTCAGCACACTTGTCTGCAGAAACAGAAACGCTGATGCTAACATCTGTAGAGTTGAGGTACAAAGCACCCTGAGAAGGAAAACAGCAAAATAAAGTCAAAGCAATGGCAGTCAAGACAGACAGTGGGTCCATATGTCAGTCCAAATGCCTGTGACTAGGGCGTCATCAGTAAAAGCACCAAGAGTTCTCGATGAGGAAAGGACCTCAGCAGAGGGGCCAGGACAGTGGGATGTCACAGACAAAATGATACAGTGTCTCTTCATTCACCATCTAAGAAAAGTGGAAAGTGGGCCAGGATGTAAAGATATGAGCTATAGCAATCAAACTCATTAAGTGGGAATACTCAGTGGTACCGAGTTTTGTAAAAGTCTGACAACTACTCAGTCAGAAAGCCGAGGACCCAGCACCTTCAGTAGGCCCAAGATTAAAATGTGTGCACACACAGAAATATGCAAGTGAACAGTTGCAAAAGGTGGAATACAAACATCCAAAAAATTAGCAGGTAAACAGGATGTGGCATTCTTATATAATGGCCAAAAACAAGTTCCTGGAAAGGCTCATCTCTAATTTTCTCCTAAGGAGAGCAAGTCTTACTTAATAGACCAGGCTGGCCTTGAACTCAAGACCCTCCTGCTTCAGCATCCCCAGTGATTGCATTTTTTCAGCTATGTTAAAATGTATTTGTTATCTTGTGTGCAGATGTACACGCACGTGGAGGCTGCCAAGGTTGACATAGGGTGTCTTCCTCAACTGCTCTTTACATTCGTTCATCCATTTATAGGTTTCTTACTAAACTCACAGCTTACTTATCATCTATCCATCTATCTATCATCTATCTATAGGTTATACTAAATATGTAGCTCACTGACCTACCTAGACCAGCAAGAACCCCATCTCCTCCCCTTCAGCATCCCAAGAGCAGGTGTGTGCTGCTGCACCCGAGGTGGTGGTAGTAGTAGTAGCTGTTGTTGTCATTGACTTTCCTTAAATATGGGCGCTAGAGAGTCAAACTCAGGTCCTCACAATTGATAAGCAAGGGTTGCAATGACTGAGCCATCTTAAACTGTTAACGAAATGGTCACGTTAATCGTAATGTAAACTGCTGGTCTGCCTGTAAATGTACCACATACATACGAACAACTGTGGGGCAGTACCTGTGCTTTTCTAGTCCTCATAAACAGATGTAACGTCAACACAACTCTAAGGTAGACAGGGAGGAGTGAACACTGGAGGACACAGGACATGGTGCTGAACCACTATTATATGACCAAGTCAGCATTGATGCCCATGGGAACAGAGCGGGAGAATTTAGACTAGCGTGCTTCCCACCATTTCCAGGCTCCTGAGGCTCTTTTGTTCACCTCCATTAGTGTACCACCACTACTAAACCCGCCAAAGCTTCCCAGGCAGGACCCCTATAGCTCTTTTTAACGACAGTCTCCTCCGTACCCTGCTCTCCTTTCAGATAGCAGTAAATGACAACTGACCTCTCACCTTTGAGTCTGAGCATCAGGAGCCTGGCTGGCAACACCAGGGCCTAAGGTCACTGTGCGCTGATCCAGGCAGAACTGCACCTCCTTCCTGCAGCGTCCTACAGCCAAGGCCTGGCCATACACCCAAGAGTGAGCTTGGAAAGACTGCACCACAGCTGCTAAGAGGGAAAGTAAGCTGTCCTACACTGTTACATTCACGGTCGGAGAACAAGCAGAGAAAGGGGGATAAAGAAAAGAATCAGAAACTTCTGGAAGGAGATAACTCTCCTCCATCTGAAATGCACAGATGATTTCAGGATATGACTGCAGAAAATCAAATTACAAGACCATCATCACAACCTAGATTTATTACAACTGACCTGCAGGCAAAGGGTAGACTATTCCATAAACATGTGGACTTCATGGCTATGTCTTAAATAGAGGAAGGATTCAAACAAGAATACAGAATAAAATATTCCAAAGCTCCAAGAAGCAGTTATGTTACTGAGCTACATTTTTACAGACAAATAAGGCAATATCCCTGCACATCAGCTTTTTGATAATTTTTATATACTTTCATATGGTACAAGAGAAAAATAACCAGAGCTCACAATGTACAGTTCTTACACTATTTTCACAGTTTGTGAACACTATACACCCTTTTGTTTTAATAAAGATACATTGTAATAAATTCCTTGCCCTTAAGTTTATAGTTTATAATAATCTATGATTAATACACTAAAATTGCCTTTTTATGTGGTCACCCACACAGCAGAAAGTGAGATAGCTCCTGGACAGTCAGAATTACTTTGATCTCCATTTGCATAATGGCGGAGTGAGGCTATACTGAGCCAGACAGGAAGCTGACAGCAGAGAAACAAATTCCTCTGGAGTCCTGGGAGCAATGGAGGACAATGGCTTGGTGCAGCATAAGGAAGACATCCCATAAAGACATGTCTCCTGGTGGAACACAGAGAATCTTGGGGTTAGGGGGCCAGGGGTGGAAATGAGGCAAGTGTACCAAGAGATAAATCATTTTTTAAATTCTCCTGTGAGAAGGGATAACTTCGAACAGCACCATTCTCCTTTGTTTGATAGTGCTTTGAGTGCCACTCTAGAGACACAGCAGTGCCCACCAGGAATAGATCCTGCATGGCAGACCAACTACCAGTGCTGCCTAAATGCTGTGCAGAGCCTCATTCTCAGTGCCTGGCTAATGGGCTGAAGACAAGCAGCACATGAGATGAAGTGGCTTTGTTTTTATTTTGTCTTTTTGGGAGCAGAGGTGGGTAGAATTCCACTTCCAAGAGATAGTGAACTGGTAGAGGCCCCAGCAGGTGACAGCCATGCGTCTCTGAAAGGCTGCCATTTCTGACCTTTACTCTGCTCAAATGTGCCTCTCCACAGACTGCCTCTCTCAGCTACAACATCAACTGGGCCCAGCTGACTCAGCTTTCTGAACACCAGAGCACAGGAGAGATCCAGGGTTACACACTGTGGTCAGTAGCATCCCTGGTAATGTTGGGTTCACCATGTGGAAAACAAGGTGGAATATTGGACTGAGCAAAAGCCACATGGTGACAATAAATTGTGGGGAAAGGTAAGACTTAGAAACCGAGGACCTGGCCCATGATGGCAAGAAGCAAAGAGTTGTGATTTGGTGTTTTGCTGCCTGCAGGAAATCTTCATCAAGGCACATTGCTACTAGCTAATTCTCCCTGTTAGTGAGTTATGATGGCTCAAGCCCCAGGCTTGGGGACAAAGGGGAATCTACAGCTGCTACAAGCTATTCTGGACAAAATACCAGAATCAAAAACATCTGTAAACTTTGCCCTCAGTACTGTTTCCTTCTTTCAGTCCTGGCAGTTGGTGGCAGGTAGAGCATCAAGTTGGCAGCACCCTTCTGTGACAGGTGGCAGACTCCTGTGTCTTCCCAGTGAAGAACAGGGCTGGAAAAGGACAAAGAACACATCCTGTCCTGTCTCAGTATTGTAATGTTCACCTCTCTGAAAGTAACATGGTTTTTGGTAAAGATAGGTTAACTAATTTAACACGATATTTTGAACATGGAATTTGGCTGAGCACATCAATCCCCAAACATTGACTGTGACTGTAAAGCAACAGAATATCAGATCAGTAAATCTATTGCACTTGGTGAAAAAGGAAGTCCTTCCTTTGTCTCCCAGCTGCAGAAGGCAATGTGTCTCACTGGCTGTGCAAGCTCTTCTCACTCAAGCCCAGGTCTCTATGTTCACACATAGTACATCCATGACCGTGTCCTTCCAGCCTTTGGAAGCTCACAAAACACCATTCCAGTAGCTGCGTCTCCAGGTTTTGAGTCTAGAAATGAATTTAAGGTGGGATCTAATCACAGTCAACAACTTGATCGTACTGACTTCCACACGTCATGAATATGTTCATCACAAAAGAGCAGGATGAGGTCTCTGACCAGCACTAACACCGTGATCAGTCAGGTATAACAGGGATGCACATTCTAGGTGATAGAAGTACACAGGCATGATGGGAACCAACACCAGTCTTATTGCACATGGTGTCTGGGCGAGCAATAAAACACTGTGGTACAGGATGAAAACTCTTTATGTCTTGCTTCCCCTCAGCCCTTTTTTCTCGTCTGATGTAGCAGCAGTATCAGTCGACGTACATGGGAGAGCTGGGAGTAGCTGGCATCTGATCCAGGATTTTACAAACATAGCCTGCGACCTCTACAGTACGTTCTTCATACATCAAAATAAAGGGATGTTTCTGCAAGAAAATTGAACAGGAAAAAGTATCAAGCAACTGTATCAGAGCCATAACTTAACCCTCTCACTTCCTATACAACACAGCACTGTCAGCTTCAGTTGCCATAGGAAAGGCTTTCATCACATCAACAGTTTAGTAGATAGATGTGGATGCCTGAGATATGAGATACTGGGTTACCATCTGTAGGTTCCACCCTGGCAGTGAGGTCTGAGAACTGTGTACAGGGAGTATTTGCTGAGGAAGAAAACAGAGTTGTTTGTTCTTCACCATACCACCTGAGAGCCAAGAACTACAGGAATATCAGTTCAGCGTTCAGCCCACTAGTAGCTCAAGGATCTTCCATAGGGGTTTTCAGTTTCAAACCTTCTAATTTCTACTTTAAAAAAAAAAAAAAAAAAAAAAAAAAAAAAAAAAAAGGCCAAGAAAGACCTTCCCTGTGCTCTCTAGACCCACAGACTGTGTCACCAAGCCCTCTTATTGTTCTCTATTGCTTCAACAGCAATTCTTCCCACAACTTCTCTGGTTATATTACCTGCTCACAAGTTTGGCTTAACAGCCTTAGAAAGCCCTAAATGTGATAGGCAACACAATCTTTTCTGCAAATGTCTCCACATCATTGGACCAGACAGTACTTTCTCTCCTCTGTTCAAAGGAAAGCCTCACAAAGAAGACTGATTATCATAAGCTGAATAAGAATGTCCCAGTGATGTGCATTACCAGAAGAGCAAGCACACTGAATAAAAACCTCACTAACTTTGTCCTACAGTGTTACACACACTTAGACTTCGCAATGGAGTGTTTTAGGAGAATTTTCTACCATGGTAAGACCAAATTCTTTTTATGAGAAATGAGGTAGGAAATTGAAGGGTAAACTGTAACCACCAATTTCTGGTTACAGAGTCCAGACTCACCAGAAGCTCTTTATACTTTGGCCTTTTGGATTCGTCCTTCGTAAGGCTGAAATAACAACAAAGTAACAGTGTTAAGATAAAGTCATAGTGACCCAATTATTTTACTTTTTATAAATGAAAGGCAGACCAGGTCAAGGTCATCTGTGGCTATATAAAAACTTCACGGCTAGCCAGGGTTACATAAGGCTTTAAACAAAACCCTTGTGAGAACAGTACAGATATCCTTCAGCTGCAAACATAATGCTTCAGAAAATTCTGACATGCTGAGAAATAAAAAAAAAAAAAAAAAAAAGATGGAACACTTATATTCACCACTGCTACCTGCTGTGACACAAAGAGAGAAAATGTAGCACAACTATATACACACATGTAAAAGAAAACCACAGAGGAGGTACAGGGATCCAAACAGCAGAGCTGGGGAAATGGGTCAGTGGGGAAAAGCATCCCTAGAACCCAGGGAAAATCTGGATGTAGTAGCTCTCACGTGTAGTAAGCCCTATAATCCCAAGAGATGGGAGACAGAGGCAGGAAAATCACTCAGAGTTTACAGACAGTGACATAAACAAAAGGCCCAGCTCACAAATCAAGGTAAAAGGTGAGAAGGAACCCCCAAAGCTCCTCTCTGACCTCCTCATAGGTGCTGTGGCACTTGTTTTGTTGCACACAACACATATAAATAAGCACTTTAAGATAAAGAGTCTGTGATGTACATTAGATTCTTTTTAGCAAGAATTTTATTAAAATAGATATGCAGAATTGGCAAGTTTATGTAATTATACAACTGCATTTGATATGTGCAAGGTGTAAACAACAAACTTTTCAGTGAGGAAAGGAAGCATTCTGTCCCTTTCTGAAAGATCACAACAGGCAGAATTTGGTCAGAGAAGAAGAAAGAGACCTGAAAACTCCAGTCAACAAATGCCACAAAAGTGCTGGCATTACAAACAGCCCATCTGGTCCACCTGGCTTTTAATGGTTTCTGAGGAATAGATGGTGTTTCAGGCTCCATATCTGCACAGCAAGTACTTCACTCACTGAGCCATCTCCCCGGCCCTACACACATCTATTCTTAGGTGCCATGTGCATATCAAAAGAACTGATGAAGCAGACAACAGTATGGAGTCTAAGCCTTCTTTAGAAAAAGATTACAGAGAACAAATATATTAATTTTAGCCTATGAATTTAAGCTTTGGACTTGACATTACTACACACATCTATACCCAATATGCTCTAGGTTTTATCAGGCCAGAGATCCATGACTTATATCTGGTCTGGTGAGTTACTGAGTACTAAAAACATCCAGGTGATCCTGAAACAACCTTATCACGAGAAGATAAGGCTTACCCTAGACATTTAACCTAGCAGCTTGTACCAGGGACTAGACATTTAACCTAGCAGCTTGTCAGCAATACCTGTAGTAGACTAAGAGGATGCTGCCTCTCCAGGCTGGCTAGAACTTCTACAAAGCAGTGACCCATAGTCCTAGCTAGGGGTACTGTAACAAAAGGCCCCCCTCCTTCTGTAGAGGGTATATGTGGCTGAGATTAAGTTGCTTAACTGCTCCCCCAATTTGTGTTAGAATCTTGGTCAAAACAATACTTACCACAAGTTGACAAAGTTGATGAAACTGGGGGAGAACTCCCTTTCTTCGGAATTACTCAGCTGGGGAGGGTCTCCTTTCACCACCTGTGTTAGCTGATCAAATACACTATTCCACTTTGGATAAGGAAATCGGCCTGTGGCCAACTCATACTGCAGAGAACAGAAACAGAAGCAGAGAAAAAAAAAAAAAAAAAAAAACCACCAGGCATGATTTACTACTCCTTATTGGAAGAGTGATGTCAGTCCAAAGACCCAGCAACCCTCTTTTAAGGCCATCCCTCAAACTCTGTCAGGTTAGGGAGGAGTCTTTAGATCATGAAGCTAAGTGAAAGACATACTGTAAAGAAATGTGCCTCACCCAAACTCAAGGCCTTAGACTACAGGTAACAGCAAAGTTCTGGGTCTGGGTTCAACTACACTTCTATACGGCAGGCTCAACCCTTTGTATTAAAGGCTCTGGGAGGTTTAGTCTACAACTTCCACAGAAAAGTCTCTGCATGGAGTTCTCAGTCCAAAACAGAGGCCAGATTTCTTTCTAAGGTAAAAAGAACATTTAACAAATGAAAAGCCAGTCTAAATTTAAAGGAAAGAGTATGCAAATCCTGTGGTTACTTCAACCTCAGTCAGGCCTTACAATTACAGGAGAAACCAAGTAAGGTGTACAGACCCAGTAAAGAATTCACAGCAGTACCATTAAAGCATACAGTGCACATCTAAACAGCATTATGGCCTCAAAATACTTGCTAAAAACTGCTAAGTCTAACATTTCCCTAGCTTTGTTCTGAAATTCAGTAACAACCAAGGAACTTGCAGTTTTCCTGAGACACGGAGTCACAGGCCCATTGTGTGTGCTTTGACAGAATACTGATGATGAGGATGATACTCCAAAATGGTACAGAAAAATGGTTCATTAAGGATGAACATTCTTAGAAAAGCAGCTCCACTCCTTCCTTAGAACTGCTGTCTCTCCACTTAGACAGGCATGCACATGCAGGCATGCACATACAAACAGAGGGAAGAGGAGCATAGCTCTGGCTTAGGTTTCTTCTCAGTAAAACTGAAAAAGCCTTGAAAGGGTAACCTTTACCCACTAGGCTTACTCTGGAGGACAGGTTGGAATAACAAGGAAAGCCTGCATTACATGGCGAAAAGCTTCTTTAAGATTATCCTATGAAAGTCAGCAACCAAGCAGTCCTAAATATTGAAGTACTTGGCTACCACAGCTTTAAAAAACTTGCATAAAATGTTTCTATATTAAAACCTTTCACAGGTTTGGGGGTGTGATGTGGTGATAGAACTCTTGTCTACTATGCCTACGGCCTTGATACAACTGCCTTCCTTCCTCCCTTACAATATAAAACAAAACCAACCCAACCCAACTTATTGAACAAAACTTCTCATTAGTAAGCACAAACTTTCTCTAAGTGTGTGAATACAGGTGTACATGGGTTTGTTTGCATGTCTGTGTGTATGTGAACATGTAGGTACACATGAGTCTACTTTTGTGTACATGGAACAACATGGACATGCTGTGTGTGTAAGTGTGCACATAGGAAGCTATAAGACAATTATGAATATTGTTCCTCAGGCATTGCCACCTCGGTTTTTGTTTTGTTTTGGTTGGTTGGTTGGTTGGTTTTGAGACAGTATCTCTTGAAAACCAAGAAGTCACCAAGGAGGCTATAAGCTGCAGCTAGGAAACCCCACTAGCATTATGCCTGGTGTTTTCTGTATAAGCAGAACAACAGGGAAGTAGTAGTCAGGGATCTCTGTATGCTTTCCATGCACCATCAATAGGTCTTCCCACATAGTCTGTGAACTGGGCACAAGGAGAGAAAGGAGACAGCTACAGCCTGCAGAAGCAAATTGTTAGCCTCGCCATAAGAGAATCAACCCATTAATCTGTCAACCATTTTCACCAAAACTAACAGACATGTGATTCTCATTACAGAAGAAAGTCCACTTTAAAAAGTTGATTTTGGTAAGCTATAAAAAGCTCATTGCTCTTAATATAAACTAAAGAACCCTGGCCCAAGTTGAAAATGGGAAGAAAATGTAAGAAAAGAAATTTTACAGTCTATATCGAAGAATTCGTGTATGACAGAAACTTCAGAGAATACAGAAGAAGCTATGGAAGCTATCCAAAACAAGAAACGAACAAGAAACAATCTTAGCAAGGTCTGAGAAAATGCAGGTAGGAGAGGAGAAAAAAGACTGCATAAATAGGTCCTGTGTCCCACACAATTCTTATGGCCTCCAGAGGCATGGCTTATGGAAATGACTAGGTAACCAGAGTGCCTCACAAACAGAATCAGTAAACTTACAAGACACCTCTGACAGCCATGTCCCTCACCCTCTTTGCCATTTGAAAACAACAAAGACAGC